>NC_064825.1:105176126-105776264 GCF_024166365.1 Elephas maximus indicus | reverse complement strand
GTTTTATTCCCCTATGTAAAATGAAATATTGAGAGAATTTTCAATTTTCTTACTAAACCACCTAATATGAACTATATAATAAGAACCTCTATTTGTAAAATATCAAGTCATGGAAGAATGAAGCCGGTAGGCAGTTAAAAATGTATGTGAAAAGACAGTTTATAATAGAGTGTTTGAGAAGCTTGACTGAGAAAATGCATAGAGAAGTACAGGAGAATTGCCAAGACCTGTAATTAACTTGAAGTGAGATTAGACTGCAAAGCTGAGTGTCCATCTCCAGTAGTTGCCAATTGCTCCAGTGCCCGTGCTGAGTCAGGTATTGCTTGATTTATCCTGGGCTGTGCTTGGAAAGTATAGTAAAATGATCTTAAATTTGAGGGGACTGTTTACTGTGATTTAACAGGAGGACGAGGGACATAAGTAAATAGTGTCATTCTTAAAGTGTAAACAATAGCAGTGATCATAAAATTCAATGCAGACACCTCAATACAGTTTAGGGAAGAGGCAGAGACAGAGGAAGGTAAAGGAAGTGCAAATGTTAATTTCCCTTTTCCACAGATGAATCATCAAGAAAAACCACCAGAAGACAACCTAACAGAACTGTTGGCATTCATTCTCTTGGGCTTTGCGACATGTCCCATATCCAGCAGTTTCTTTTTGGATTATTTTTAATCATCTATCTTATTATCCTGATGAGCAATGGCACCATATTTCTAATAACAAAAATGGATCCTGCTCTCCAGAGCCCTAGGTATTTTTTCCTAGCAAATTTTTCCTTCTTGGAAATCGGCTATGTATCGGCTACTCTCCCCAGAATGCTGATGAATCTAGGAACCCAGAGACGAAGAATTTCCTTAGTTGCCTGTGCTACACAGATGAGCTTTGTCCTCATGTTTGGAGCCACAGAATGTTTGCTCCTGGCAGTGGTGGCCTATGACTGCTGTGTGGCCATTTGTAATTCTCTGCACTAACCTCTAGTCTTGAACCACAGGGTCTGCATTCAGTTGGTGACTGGGTCCTGGACCGCTGGAATCCCAGTTATGATAAGGCAGACATATCAGGTTTTCTCTCTGCCTTTTTGTGGATCTAACCAAATCAACCACTTCCTCTGTGATATTCCCCCAATACTCAAGCTGGCTTGTGGGGACACCTTTGTAAACGAGATGTTGGTCTACATAGTTGCTGTGTTATTTTTCATGGTTCCCTTTCTGATGCTACTTGGCTCCTACAGTAAAATCATCTCCATCATCCTGAAGGTGCCATCAGCCACAAGTCAAGCCAAAGCCTTCTCTACTTGCTCATTTCATCTTAGGGTTGTGGTGTTATTCTTTGGATCAGGCATTACTACATACTTAAGACCCAACACCAGACACTCAGAAGGAGCTGACAAAGTTCTATCTCTTTTCTACACTATCCTAACTCCTATGTTTAATCCCATGATATATAGTCTAAGGAACAAGGATGTCATAATGGCACTGAGAAAACTACTATGTAAATAATTCATTTTATTAAACGTATAAGAATTGCTTTCTTACGTATTTTTAACCAAATTTCAACAGATGTGTACTTTTAATTATGACTTATGTTACGGATTGTTTGAGTCCCTTAAAAGTGTGTGTCAACTTGTCTAGGCCATGGTTCCCAGCATTGTGTGACTGCCCACCATTTTGTAATATGAGTCGGAAGGGTCTACGAGGCAATGGGTTTGTTTTGGTGATTTTCCTTTGTTTTGTAAATGCTACATTGATGATGTTAATGAGGCAGGGTTATGTCCATGATGCAGGACTCAATCTACAACATTAGGTTTTATCTTGAGTCAATTCTTTTGAGATATAAAAGAGAGAAACCAACAGAGAGACAGGGGACCTCCTACCACCAAGAATGATGAACCAGAATGGGAGTGTGTTCTTTGGACCCAGGTTCCCTGAGCTGAGAAGCTCCTAGACCAGGGGAAGTTTGATGAAAAGGACCTTGCCCAAGAGCTGACAAAAAGAAAAGCTTCCCCTAGAGCCGTCACCTTGAATTTGGAATTCTAGCTTTCTAGACTGTGAGAATAAATGTATCTTTCTTAACCAACATACTTGTGGTATTTCTGTTAGAGCAGCACCAGATTCCTAAGACACCTTGTCACTTCATACAATTATTTCCAAGTTTAAAATCACTTTTAATGTTGTCAGAACTTTCTGCTCAAATTATATAAGTGATATATATATCAGCAGATAGTAAATCATTCCTGTAGTAATTATATAATTTTGTTGTGCAATGTGCAATGTGTTCAATAGAACTTTTACTTGGGCTGGTTTAATTTAGTCAATTTATATCATTTAGTTTAAACCATGTCTTTCACTTCTAGTGTGTCCTTGCAGTTGTAACAACTATTTTAAAAACCAAGTTTGCAATATGCATTAATTAAATATTCACAGGGGATTGGTTCCAGTACCTCCATGAATATCAAAATCCATGGATGCTCAACTTCCTTTTATAAAGTGGTATAATATTTGCATAAAACCTATGTACAACCTTCAGTATACTTTAAATCATCTCTAGATTACTTGTAATGCCTAATACAATGTAAACGCTATATAAATGGCATTATACAGTACTGTATTGTTTAGGGAATAATGACAAGAGGCAAACAATGCTCAAACAATGAGTGCTGGAGGGAGACTGAGCATCTTTGAAATGGAAGGAGGCTATACCAGGGAATGTCTACAAATAATTTCATTCTAGTTTTGCTTTTTGGAACTTTCTTTTTTTTATGAATACTTTCAATATCAGTTGAATCTCTCAAAGTGGGACCTGAGAAACTGAATCCCAACTGTACCTATTGATCTATCGATCTATCGATCTATCAATCTATCAATCAATCATCTATCTATCTGTCTGTCTGTCTCTGTCTATCTATCTATCTTTCTATCTATCTATCTATCTATCTATCTATCTATCTATCTATCTATCTATCTATCTGTCTGTCTGTCTGTCTGTCTGTCTATCTATCTATCATCTATCTATCTATCTATCTATCTATCTATCTATCTATCTATCTATCTATCTATCTATCTATCTATCTATCTATCATCTATCATCTATCTATCCATCATCTATCAACTGTCTATCTATCTATCTATACACACACACACATATACATATATATATATATTTTTTACTTGGATCCACAATTAACACATGTGGAAGCAGCAGTAAAGAAATCAAACGGCACATTGCGTTGGCCAAATCTACTGTAAAAGAGCTATTTTTAAGGTGTTGGGAAGGAAAGATGACACTTTGAGGGCCCCAATTTATAAATTGTGTGTATTTATATATGTGTGTGTGTATACATATAAAAAAAAAGTATGTGTATATGCTTATATATAAAAACTGTTAATGCTGTCACATTATTTTATACATTAAAAAAAAAAAATCCCCGAGATACAAATAGTTAGCATAACTTTTCCTCCTTCACACACATGCAAGGATAGTAACCAACTATGCATATCCTGGATCCCCGGTGGCACAGTGATTAGGAGTTATGGCTGCTAAACAAATGGTTGACAGTTCAAATCCACCCACTACTCCTTGATAAACCTATGTGGCAGTTCTACTTAGTCCCAAACGGTCACTACGAGTTGGAATTGAATGGACAGAAGGAGTTTGGTTTTTTGGTTTTTACACAAGTTCTCTTTCCAGGCCTGGGTTTGAGTTAGGTCTTGACCACTTAAGTTTTTGTTTGACTTGGAAAATTAATCATTTAATGTCACTTTTTATATTTGATATATATATATATATGTGTGTGTATATATATATATATATATATGTGAACCTTACAGAGTTTTGTGAAAATGAATATCTTGTAAAGAGCACACATACCAACGATTTAGTTTATAATTGTGATCACATTTGTAATTGAGGCATTTCCTTAATATCTTCCCTTATTTGCAGGCTTAGGAACAAAGATATCATGGAGACAATTCGAAAGTTAATTAATCACACCAAACTGCTTTTGCACCCAATATAATCCAAATAGATATTTCTTTATTTATGCCCTACTTTCAAACACATTTCATAAGTTTTGTTCACTCTTTTTTGATTGTGGTCTAAGTCAACTGTTGTATTTTTGGTACTAGCTGTCATCAAGTCAGAGCAAGACTCATGGCAAAGCCATGTGTTATAGAGTAGAACTGTGCTCTGTAAGGTTTATTTGGTGGTAATCTTTACAGAAGCAGATAGCCAGGCCTTTCTTCTGCAGAGCCCCTGGGTGGGTTCAATCTGCCAACCTTTACGTTAGCAGCTGATTGCAAACTGCTTGTGGTATCTATGTTCCCTCTTAAATCAATTCAACTTTGCCTGTTCCATGATGTTTTCAATCTTTTGCATGCTTTACAACCATCTCTGAGTTAATATAGAAACCATGCATTCTGATTCATTTGATCTCAGGTGGTGTCAGAAAAATGCATATTAAAAACTTCCTATCAGGCACTATCTCAATCAGAATGGAGCAGTAGAAATCTGTATTAGAGACTCAATACTGATATCATTGCTCGACTTTAACTTGTGCTTAATAATAAAAGAACTGCAAACACTTATCATAACTGCCTTTATTGTATCCTCACAACTAACTCTTTGTGTGTGAGTGTGTTTTTTAGTTGACATTTACAGCTCAAGTTAATTTCTCATACAAAAATGTATACCCATAGTGTTTTGTGACATTAGTTGAAATCCCCGTAATATGACAGCACACTCCTCCCTTCCAACCCAGGTTCCCTGTGTCCCTCAGATGAGTTCCTGTCCCTTCCTGCTTTCTCATCCTTCTTTTGGACAGAAGCTGCCCATTTGGTCTAGTCTATCTGACTGAACTAAGAAACACATTCCTAACTTGTATATTTTTTTGTTTTATACTCCTGTCTAATTTCTGTCTGAAGAGTGGCTTTTGGTAATGGTTTCAGTTCTGGTTTAACAGAGAATATGGAGACCATAGTTTCAGAGTTCCTCCAGTCTCAGTCAGAACCTTAAGCCTGGTCTTGTTTCATGAATTTGAGTTCTGTTCTACGTTTTTCTCCTGCTCTATCTGGGACTCTGTTGCATTCCCTGTCAGGGCAGTCATTCGTGGTAGCCAGGCACCATCTAATTCTTCTGGTCTCAGGCTGGTGAAATTTCTGGTTTATGTGGTCCTTTAGTCCTTTGGGATATTTTCCTTGTGTTTTTGGTGTTCTTCATTCTCCTTTGCTCCAAGTGGAATGGGACCATTTGATGTATCTCACAAGTTTTAAGTTCCCGGATGGCACTCATCAAAGTGGGATGTAGAGCATTTTCTTAATAAACTTTGTTATGCCAATTGACCTACATGTCCCCCAAAACTATGGTCCCCAAGCTCCAGCCCCAGCTACTCTGTCCCTCAAAGTATTTGGATGTGTCCAGGAAACTTTTTAGCTTTTGTTTTAGTCCTGTTGTGCTGACTTCCCCTGCATTGTGTGTTATCCTTCCCTTCACCAAAATTGATCCTTATGTACTATCTAGTTGGTGAATTTCCCTCCCTTTCCCTTCCCACTCTGATAAGCATCAAAGAATACTTTTTCTGTGTTTAAACTTTTTCTGGAGTCCTTATTATAGTGATCTCATATAATATTTGCCATTTTCTGACTGACCGATTTCATTTAGCATAATGCCTTCCGGTTTCATTATGGTTGTGAGATGTTTCACAGATTCATCATTGTCCTTTATCATTGCATAGTGCTCCTTTGTGTGCATATATAGCATAATTTGTTCATCCATTCAGTTATTGATGGGCATTTAGGTTGTTTCCATTTTTTTTTTTTTTTGTTATTGTGAATAGTGCTGTAATGAATATAGCTGTGTATATCTCTATTCATGCAACGCCTCTTAATTCTCTTGGGTATATTCCTAAGAGTGGGATTGCTGGATCATATGGTACTTCTATTTCTAGCTTTTAAAGGAAGTGCCAAATTGTTTTGGAAAATCTCTCCACAATATCTCCAACATTTCTTATTTTGTGTTTTTTGGATTAGTGTCAGCCTTGGAGGGATAATATACTATCACGCTGTAGCTTTGATTTGCATTTCTCTAATGACTTTTTTAATGACTACCCTAGTGGCACAGTGGTCAAGAGCTACATCTGCTAACCTAAAGGTTGGCAGTTCGAATGCAGCAAGTATTTCTTGGAAACCCTGTGGGGCAGCTCTACTCTATTCTGTAGGGTTGCTATGAGTTGGAATTAACTCTACAGCAATGGATTTGAAGTGACCAATGATCGTAAGCATTTCCTCATGTGTTTGTTTCCCCCCTGAATGTTTTCGTTGATAAAGTGTCTGTTCATATCCTTTGCCCATTTTTTAATTGGATTACTTATCTTTTTGTTGTTGAGAGTTGGAAGTATCTTACTGAGTTTACAGATTAGGCCCTGATCGAATATATCATAGCCAAAATTTTTTTCCTAGTCTTTGGTTCTCTTTTTACTCTTTTCGTGAAGTCTTTTGATGAGCATAAGTGTTTAATTTTTAGAACCTCCCAGTTATCTAGTTTCTCTTTTGATGACTGTGCATGTTAGTTATGGTGTGTATACTATTTATGCCATATATTAGGGCTTCTAGTGTTGTCCCCATTTTTCCTTCCATGATCTTTATCATTTTAGATTTTATAGTTAGACCTTTGATCCATTTTGATTTAGTTTTTTGTATGATTTGAGGAATGGGTCCTACTGCATTATTTTATTTTATTTTATTTTTTTTATTTTATGGATGGATATCCAGTTACACCACCATTTGTTAAAGAGACTGTCTTTTCCCTATTTAATGGACTCTGGGCCATTATTGAATACTAGCAGCTCATAAGTGGACAGATTTACATCTGGGTTCTCAATTCTATTCCATTGTTTTGTGTCAGTTATTGTACCAGTACCAGGTAGTTTTGACTACTGTGGCAGTATAATAAGTTATAAAATTAGTTAGTACAAGGACTCTCACTTTGTTCTTCTTCTTCAGTATGCTTTACTTATTCCGGACCTCTTCTCTTTCCATATGAAGTTGGTGATTTGTTTCTCCATCTCATTAAAAAATGCAGTCGCAATTTGGATCAAAATTGCAAGGTATCTGTAGATCATTTCTGGTAAAACTGACATTTTGGTTGTGTTGAGTCTCCCTCTCCATGAGTATGGTATGCTTTTCCACTTATGTAGGTCTTTTATGGTACAACTAACTCTTTTGATTCTGGAATTGTATAAAGTACAATTTTCTACTTCCCCTGAACAACTTTTTCAAGTATTGGAAAAATTGCTGTTTGCATTAGAAAAATGTTATCACATTCTTAAGCAAGAAAATGTTAAAAACATTAGCTACTGTCTATATGCAGCCTCTTTTTTGATTATCAATGTAATATAATTCAATGAAATTTTGAAAATAACATTGTACGGGAAGAAAATGTTCAGTTTATTTCTTCAAGTCTTGTATACAAAACTAACGTGATATCAAAATCAAAATTTATACAATGTACTTTTTTGATGATACATTCTCACTCCTAAACGTATTCTCGCCATCAGTCTTTTCCATATCAGTAAACTACTTCTGTATTTACTGAGTTGCTTAAACAAAGGTATAAAAGTTATTTGTTTTTCTACCACCCCTCATGCATATCTGTAAAATTTCCAAAATATAGACATTTTTACATGTGTTTTCTCTTTGATCCATTATTGACATTAACTTGATCTTTAGCAGTTATTACCAAAACAATCTGCTTGCCTCATATCATAACCTCCTATTAGCCATTAATCTCAGATTACCTCTAGGGGTTTTTAAGAAAGAGATAAATAGTTTATTTGATTTCTCTATTTACAAATATCCAATAGGTTTATATTACATTGAGGACAAAAATCTAACTCTTTTCAAAATTTGGAAAATACCAAACTCTCTGGTTTCATCCTTTTTGAAATAAAATATATTGTACGATTGGGTAGAGCAAGATGGAGAAGTGAGTAGATACTCCCATTCACTCCCCCAGCAACTTATACACTGAACAATGAATAAAAAGAATCACAGGCTGAAATCTCAGAACTCCAGGGGCAGCTGATGTTTTGGAGATTCTGTGTGAGTATAGAAGCAACACAGAGCAGGAACAGGGATGGCACAGAAGCTGGGAGAACCTAACTGCTATTATCAGGAGCATTTGCTCATTGCTTCCATTTTGCAACACCCTAAACAGGGAACACAGAAAGGGAGCTAACCTTAGGAAGCTGTAGTCTAATTTTTTTTTTTTTTTTTTTTTAAGGCAAATTGACCCTGGGAGCTCATGGGCTATCCTTTTGAGAGAGTTTTAAGGGAGATTGTGGCATTGTGAGGGCTGTTGAATCTCACTATGGTCCAGAAAGATGGGCAGTAGGACCAGGAGGATTTGCATGGGCAGCAGGGTGAGAGGAATACTTCAAATTAGCAGATGACAAAGAGGGAAACAGTTGACTCCTACCTACAGTGAGACACCATGGGAGACCTGTGCAGGGGTGCCCATGAAAGAAAGACATAAAGAGTCACCCATTTTTGTCACAGGAAAATCAAGCTCCACCCGTTATGTCGCCATATGTCACCATCTTTAACCAGCTGAAACCCCCCTCATCCATGCATGCATTATGAATTCCACAGATCAAGTATCCTAAACTCCTGATTAACTGTTGGAAAAAAACCTATGAGTAAGAGTGCCCTCTAGTGGTTATTAGGTGAAGAAACAAAGCTCACTAATGTTGATTATGACTTATAGCAACCTTGTGGAGTGAAGTGTGCTGCCCCAAGGGTTTTCCTGGTCCCTGAGTCTTTGTGGACGTCAGATGCCACATCTTTCTCCCACAAAGTGGCTGGTGGGACAAGTGCCAGCCTTTCAGTTGACAGCTGGGCACTTGATCACTGCACCATCAGAGTGCCTAATGAGAAAATTTTCCCACATAAACCAGAATACCAAATTTAAGGGGAAAAAAATAACAAAAAGGCTCAAGTTCTACAAAAAATAGTAAAACATACAAAAAAGTTAAAAGAAAACATGAAAAAGAGACAGTATCTCTTATGGACCTCAGACTGAAGCAAAGAATTGATAATTTTCAGACTATGGTGCCCAATGTGTAAAAAGAAAGCAAAAAGCACACAGAATACAAACCACTGGATATCAGGGGAAAAAAAATGGAAGAAAAATAATATTCTGCGAAGAATTTCAAAGCATCAAAAAAAAATAAAAAAAGAGAGAACAATTGAAAGCGAAGAATAAAGCAACTGATTTATAAAAAGTAAGAGAAACACTCAACAATAGAATCAAACAGACTGAAGACAGAAAAAATAAAATAAAAGACAAAATAACTGAACTTATCAAATCTCAAGAGAAAAAAAGACTAAAACCAAACAAACCAAAAAGAAATATGGAATTCAATTAAGAAGTCTAACATTAGAATTATTGGATTCCCAGAATGCTACGACAATAATTAAAGCATAGAAACAATTTTCTAAGAGGTAATCAGAGAGAATTTCTCAGACCTGAACAGAAAATCAATTATGCAATTATAGGAAACTACAGGAACCCAAATCAGCAGAGACAAAAAATTCCAAGTCCATACCACGGCCAAATTAAATTCTTGAAAACAGAAGACAAGGAAGGAATTCTGAAAAGAGCAAGAAAACAACACAATATATTATACCAAGGATCTTTCACAAGAATCAGTGCAGGTTTCCTCAGAGAATCTAGAGACCAGAAGACAATGGGGAGACAAATATAAAATGCTGAATGAAGAGAATTACCAACCAAGAATTCTTTGCCCAATGTCTTACGCTGGGTCCTCTAGAGAAGCAAAACCACTAAAGTGTATAAATATATATATACATAAATCTATATTAAGGAAATAGCTCACATGGTTGTAGAGGGTGGCATATTCCAAGTCCAAAGGTTAGGATAGAAGCTTCTTTTGATTCACATAGCCACAGGGGCTGGTGAACTCAAGATGGGCCGGTCAGAGAGCCAAGCTCTTGCTCACAGGCAGTGAAGATCAATGAATCCCAAGATTGGCAGGCAAGATCATAGGTAAGCTGCTAGCTCAAGTCCCAAGAACCAGAAGTCAGATGAACAGGAGCCAGATGCAGGATCCAGCATGAGCAAAAAGCCCCCAAACCTTGCCAGAATGTCAGCTTATATTCGAAGCAGGCAGCACGCCCAAGGAAGTTCCCATTCAACTGATTGGCTACTCAGAGCAGAGTCTATCACAGGAGTGATCACATACCAATTCTCAACAGGAAAGAGATCTGAACATTATACAACTGCCAAAACACTGAAAATCATGGTCCAGCGAAGGTGACACACAATCTTAACCATCACAGTCCATCCCTTGTCCACTTGGCACCTGTACACATCTTTTTGAATTATACCTAAAAAAAGTGATAAAGCCATGGTTGCACCTAACGTGATACAACTAACACACATACAACTGAAAATGCACTAGATATGTTTACATCTTATACTTCGTAAGTGAAGAAAACAAAAATATTTGATGTGTACCTAGAAAGCAGAAATTCTCATAACAATTACAGTCCTCATTTCTGGAACTGGCCACGTGGACATTATTCTTATTCAGAACTATCTTCTTCCACCATCCATGCTGTATTCCCCTTGCCCTCAGCAAGCACCTCAGCTGGTCATGGTTCTGTGTCTGGTGAGGTGATCCAAACCTTTATTCCTGAATGGTCTAGGTCATTAGTAGTCATATTGGAATGGGGTTGCTATAGGTTTCTACTGACTTTAATCACAGGGCATGGTAGAACTAAGAGAAACCCTAAGAGTTCTCCTGCATTCCAGGCAGACTCTTCTTAACCTCTTTCATGTAATGTCAATCTGACTTCCTCTTGGTAATCAGGTTCAATTATACCAGCCAGTATGGCAACCCCCTTCTTTGCCTGTTGATCCAGATGCATAAGGAGCCTAAACTGGCCGTATGGTATTCTTAGCTTCCAGTTCAATAGAATCAGTGATGTGTCTCCACGCGGGAGCACAGATAACGGGGACAGGCAGCAAAATTCTTATGAGTGGGCCACTGAGGGTAATAGTGAGGGGTACCATGCACATTTCAACACTTTGATTCCTGGGTGCATGAATTCCGGCTATGGGAGAAAGAGCACATAGACCATTTACAACCTTCTGGTGAACATTACTCAGCGCTGCAAAGTATTGCCACATAGCTAGCACCGTAACTGTGTCTTTAGAAGACCATTCCATCATTCTATCAAGCCAGTGAAATCCATGAGCATGCTCCCACTGCCAGATTTCATTTGCTTTGAAGTTAGTCCCTTGATCTGAGGCAATGCTGTGTGTGGTACCATGATG
Organism: Elephas maximus indicus; assembly: GCF_024166365.1. Classification (NCBI taxonomy): domain Eukaryota; kingdom Metazoa; phylum Chordata; class Mammalia; order Proboscidea; family Elephantidae; genus Elephas; species Elephas maximus. The sequence continues at coordinate 105,764,912 of NC_064825.1, read as the reverse complement.
GTGGATAAGGCATTCTGTAAGTCCATGGATGGAAGTTTTGATGGAAATATGGTGTGCAGGAAAAGCAAATCCATATCCAGGGTGTCTATTCCAGTAAGGACAAAACACCTTTCCATGATGGAAGTGGTCCAATGTAATCAACTTGCCACCAGGTTGTTGGCTGGTCACCTTGAGGGATGGTGCCATACCAGGGACTCAGTGTTGGTTTCTGCTGCTGGTGGATTGGGCACTCAGCAGTGGCTGTAGCCAAGCCAGCCTTGGTGAGCAGAAGTCCATGTTCCTGGGCCCATGCATAATCCCCATCTCTGCCAACATAGCCACTTTGTTCATGAGCACATTGAGCTATGACAGGAGTAGCTGGGAAAGAGGATGAGTGGTTTCCACAGAACGAATGATCCTATACACTTCATTATTAAAATCATCCTCTGCTGAGGTCATCCTTTGGTGAGCATTCACATGAGACACAAATATCTTCACTTCTTTGGCCCATTCTGAGAGGTCTTTCTACATACCTCTTCCCCATAAATCCTTGTCTTCAATTTTCCAATCATGTTCCTTCCAAGTCCCTGACCCCCCAAACAAACCATTGCCCATGAATAAGTATACAATCACACAACTGGCCATTTCTCCTTCCAAACCAAATGAACAACCAGGTGCACTGCTCAAAGTTCTGCCCATTGGGAGAATTTCTCTTCATCACTGTCCTTCAGGCAGGTCCCAGAAAGAGGCTGTAGGGTTGTCACTGTTGACTTTTGAGTGGTGCCTACATATCATGCAGAACCACCTGTAAACCAGACATGAGTTTTCTCTTCCTCAGTCAACAAATCATAAGTAACTCCCCATGAGACCATAAGTGCAGGCTAGGCGATATAAGGTATTGTAATGGGAGTGGAGATCATGGGCATTGGGGCCACTTTCTCATGTAACTTTCTTGTGCCTTCTGGTCCTGCTTGAGCCCAATCTCATATATACCAATTCCATTTAACGAAGGGGTACTGCTGTGCACTTCCAAAGTTACGATTCTGTGGGTCAGACAACACCCAGTTCATGATGGGCAGCTCCAGCCATATAGTGATTGGCCTCCCATGGTTAAGCTTTCAGTATCTACTAAGGCCCAGTAACAAGTCAAAAGCTATTTCTCAAAAGGAAAGTAGTTATCTGCAGAGAATGGAAAGGCTTTGCTCACAAATCCTAACTGTCTGTGTATGATTCACGAAGAGGGGCCTGCCGAAGATGACAAGCAGCATCTGTATCTGCCACTGGCCCTTCAAACACCATTCGGTCAACTGAACCATACAGTCCAAGGGGCAGAGCAGTGTGCACAACAGCCTGAACCTGTTACAGAGCTTTCTCTTGTTCTGGGCTCCATTCAAAACTAGCAGCTTTTCGAGTCACTTGATAAATAGGCCAGAGTAGCACACCTAAATGAGATATATCCTGCCTTCAAAACCCAAAGAGGTCCACTAGGCATTGTGTTTCATTTTTAGTTGTGGGGTCAGCCAGATGTAATAGCACATCCTTCACTTTAGAAGGAATATCTCGATATGCCCCACACCAATGAAGCCTTAAAAATTTCACTGAGGTGGAAGGTGTCTGAATTTTTGTGGGGTTAATTTCCCACCCTGTAGCACACAAATGTTTTACCAGTAAGCCCAGAGTCATCGACACTTCTTCCTAACTACGTCCAATTAGCATAATGTCGTGAATGTATTGGACAAGTGTGATATCTTGTGAGGAGAAAGATGATCAAGTTCCCTGGGGACTAAATTATGACATAGGGCTGGATAGTTGATGTAGCTCTGAGGTAGGCAACTGAAGGTGTATTGCAGGCCTTACCAGCTGAAGGTAAGCTACTTCTGATGGTCCTTCAAAAGAGGTAGGGAGAAAGTCATTAGCCAGATCAATAGTTGCATACCAGGTACCAGGAGATATATTAATTTACTGAAGCAATGGAACTACATCTGGAACAGCAGCTTCAATTGGAGTTACCACCTGGTTAAGTTTTCAATAATCTGTCTACAAGACTATAACTGGACTTAAGTCCCTGCAACCCCCGAAAGGTGAAGTATAAAGTGTGACCCAGGAGGACATACACTATAGTCCAAAAGAACTGCTTGACTCTTCTAATATGTACAAACAGATATATGGGGAATATGTGTGGGCACGGCTACTAAGGGTGTAGGATAATTGTTTAAGGAACATAAAGATGGATCAGTCTGAGTTGATTGATATTGGTCCACTAAGCACAGTTTCCTTATTAAATGCCTCAGCTTGAGAAGTTTCGAAAGAATCTAATAATTTTTGGCTAGTTAGCTAAAGCGTGGATTATCCGGTGGCCTACAATAAATTAAGTTCAAGTACCTGATGTGCTTTGGTATACTGTAGAAAAAGGCATCCAAAGGCTTAGGGAAATTGGCTTGCCAGAGTGGATTTATCAGGTTAGACCCACAAACCCACACTTATTACCCTGAGGACATACCTTTTACCATAACTTCAAGGCTTCTGTGATTTCTGTTTTATGTAAATCACATTTGACAGTGGGACTGCTCTAACTGAATTAAGATGCCTAACTACAATGGGCCTGATTGGACTTTGTGGTAGTAGGTGCCAAGTGGCTGCCTTCAACTGACAAAAACAAAGTGGTCACAGTTATGGTGATGGACAGCGGAATCAAAGCAGTAATCAAAATAGTCTGACTCATATGGACTTATGGCATTGGCTACTTAGTCATGGTGTCCCTAGGAGTTAAATAGATAGGAAATCTACTAAATATTTACTTGATCTGTACAAACAAATGAAAATTCTTGGTTAGGTGCACAGCAGTCTAACTTGAATCACCAGAATAGAGAGTCAGAGACCCTTAATCAATTCCCAGACTTGAGTGAGTTTAAAGACTCACAACCCCTGAATGAAGGGGAGGCCAGGCACCCTGGAAGAAGGACTCCAATACACTGCCAAAATTTGGTACAAGAAATGGGGTGCTACTCTAACAGATACCTAAAATGTGTAAGTGTTATTGAAACTGAATGGATAGAGCCTAGAAGAGTTTTAAAATGCCTAGCACTAAAAGCCTAGATTGCCTTGAAGAGACTCTTGGTGGAATTATGACCATCCAAGACAATTCTGGTAACTCTATTGGCATAGTGGTTAAGTGCTACGGCTGCTAACCAAAAGTTTGACTGTTCGAATCCACCAGGTGCTCCTTTGAAACTCTATGGAGCAGTTCTACTCTGTCCTGTAAGGTCACTATGAGTCAGAAAAGACTTGACAGCAACAATTTCGGTTTTCTCGGTAAGACAATTCTGGTGAAGTCTCAGAAAGAAATAAGGAAAACTGTTACACTGGAGATGGTGCAGTTGTTGAGAAGCAGCAGCAGAGAACTGGCAGCCACAGAGAACCAGAAGAAGCAGAACCAGGAGACCAGCATGAGACAACACTGGAGCTGACCCACAGGGAGAGACAGCAGAATGCTTGTGTGCAGGAGGTGTGCTGGCGAAGAGGGTTGACTATGGGCACTTATTAGTGGAGCTAGGTTTGCTGACCCACAGAGCAAGACAGATGACCGCCTTCCAAGTGAAGTTTACTGGCAGAGTGGGGTGCCTACAGAAACCTACTGGTGGAGCTACAGAGTTGGCCCAGCAGGGCAGAAATGGGCTGAGTGGTCTGAAGTGCTGAGAGCCCAAGGAAGCAGGAAGCAGAAGCTTTTGGTTAGAGAACCAACAATACCAGAGAACAACTAGAATACAGAACAGATCAACCAGTTATCAATCCAGACAGGGAACTTGTAAAAACAAGTCAAAGCTAAAGGACTAAAAATAGGGAACCAGAGATGTCAATATGTAAATGATGACAACATCAAAACAAAAAAGAAGGAATAAACGGTTTAGTCATAGAACTTTTGTATGGAGAGGAAGTTAAGGCAACATCAAGAAATACAAGATTGTTTCGAACTTAGAAAAATAAAGGTAAATTTTAAGGAAATCGCAGTGTAAGCTAACAAACCTACCCATCAAAATAAAAAAGAAGAAAAACATAAAGAATCAGCAAGCAAACACAAAATCAACTGTAATGAAAAAGATGAAAAGAAAATAAATAAAGAAAAATGTCTCAGCACAAAAAATTAAATGGAACAAGGAAACTGTCGTCACCACAAAAAAAAATCAAATGACAGCCATAAATTCATATCTATCAATAATTACATTGAATGTAAATGGACTAATTGCACCAATAAAGTGACAGAAAGTGGTAGAATGGATTAAAAAAAAAAGGTCCCTCTGCGTACTGCCTACAAAAGGCACACTTTAGACTTAATGACACAAACTGAAACTTAAAAGCTGCAGAAAAATATATCAAGCAAACAACATCCAAAGAAGAAAAAGATTGGCAATATTAATTTGTGACAAAATAGATTTTAAAACAAAATCCACCACAAAGGAGAAGGAAGGACAGTGCATAGTTATTAAAGGGTCAAAACACCAGGAGGATATGACCAAAATAGGTATATACACACCAAATGACAAGGCTCCAAAATACATAAAACAAAGTCTAAGAGCACTGAAAAGAGAAATAAGTAGCTCCAAAATAATAGTAAGAGTCTATAACACATCACTTTCAGTGAAGGTCAGAACATTTAGAAAGAAACTCAGTAAACACATTGAATATCTAAATGCCACAATCAATCAGCTTGACTTTATAGACAAATATGGAACACTCCAGCCAAGCGCAGCCAAGTCTACATTCTTTTCTATTGCACATGCAACACTCTTCAGAAAAGACCACAATTTAGGCCGCAAAGCAAGCCTTAGAGAATCCAAAACATCAAAATATTACAAAGCACCTTTTCTGAGCATAATGTCGTAGAAGTAGAAATCAGTAACAGAAACAGCAAGGAAAAGAAATCAAACATATGAAAACTGAAAAACACCTTGCTTAAAACTACTGGGTTATAGAAGAAATCAAGAAATGAATAAAGAAATTTATAGAATCAAATGAGAAGGAAAAAATATTACCAGAACCTTTGGGACACAGCGAAATCAGTGCTCAGAGGTCAATTTACAGCAATAAACGCATACAGCCAAAATGAAGAAAGGGATAAAACCAAAACATTAACCCTACAACTCAAATAAACAGAAAGAGAGCAGCAAAAGAAGCCCTCAGTCACCAGAAGAAGGAAAATAACAAAGGTTAGAGCAGAAATAAATGACATAGAGAATACAAAAACAATTGAAAGAGTGAAAAAGACCAAGAGTTAGTTCTTTGAAAAGATCAACAAAATTAACAAACCATTGCCCAAACTGACAATAGAACAGGAGAGAAAGCAAATAACTGGAAGAAGGAAAAAGATGGGTGCTATCACAATGGACCCAACTAAAATAAAAATGATCATAACAGAATATTATGAAAAACTGTACTCCCACAAATTTGAAAACCTAGAGGAAATGGACAAATTTCTAGAAATACACTACCTACTTAAACTATCACAAACTGAGGTAGACAAAAAAAAAAAAGTAACAAAAGAAGAGATTGAAGAGGTTTAAAAAAAAAAAACTCCCAACAACAACAACAAAAGCCCTGGACCTGACAGATTCACTGGAGAATTCTACCAAACTCTCAGAGAATTAACACCAGTACTGCTAAAGGTATTCCAGAGCATTGAAAAAGAAAGAATAGTCCCAAATTTATTTTTGAAGCCACCATAACCCTGATACCAAAATCAGGCAAAGACACTACAAAAAGAGAAAATTACAGACAAATATCCCTCAGGAAGATAGGGGCAAAAATCCTCACCAAAATTCTAGCTGATAGAATTCAACAGTATATCAAAAAAATAATTCATCATGAGCAAGTGGGATTCGTACCGGGACCTCATAAAAATTAAAAACATGATCACCAAAAGTCTTATTAAAAGAGTAAATAGACAATGGAGAGATAGCAAAAATGTCTTTGGAAATGACTTATCTGATAAGGGTCTAATTTCTAAAATCTGTAGAAAGTTACAAGTCAACTTGCAAAAGAAAACTCATTCACAAAATAGGCAAAGGCAGAAAGGTCACCAAAGAGTTCATGCAAGTAGACAACTAACATATCAGAAAATATTCACTATCATTAGTCATTAGAGACATGCAACGCAAAATTACAATGAGATACTATCTTACCCAGCTAAAATTGCACTGATGAAAAAACAGAAACAAAACAGATAACAACAAATGTTGGCAAATTTGTGGGGAAATTGGAGCCCATATCCATTGCTGGTGAGACTGTAAAATGTAACACTCACTATCGAAAATGGTATGGCATTTTCTCAAAAAACTAGAAGTAGAGCTACCATATGATCCAGCAATCACCTTACAACCATTGTAGTCTTGTCGATTCTAACTCATAGAGACCCTACGGGACAAAGTAGAACTGTCCCGTAGCGTTTTTAAGGAGTGGCCTGTGAACACGAATTTTTGATTTGAATTCATCAACCTTTGATTAGCAGCTGAGGTCTAAACCACTACACCAATAGGGTTCCAGGCATATACCCTGTTGTTGTTGTTAGGCGCCTTAGAGTCTATTCTAACTCATGGCTACCTCATGTACAACACAAGGAAACACTGCTTGGTCCTGTGCCATCCTCACAATCAATTGCTATGCTTGAGCTCATTGCTGTAACCACTGTGTCAGTCCACCTTGTTGAAGGTCTTCTTTTTCACTGACCCTCTGTTCTACCAACCATGATGTTCCTCTCCAGGGACTAGACCCTTCTGATAACATGTCCAAAGTTAGTGAGATGAAGTCTCTCCCTCCTTGCTCCTAATAAGCATTCTGCCTATATTTCTTCCCAAACAGATTTGTTCATTTTTCATTATTTTATCCATTACTGGGTAATTTCATTTGTGGGTGTGATTTATTGATGCAAAGATAAATATCCCCCAAACTTCATTGCTATCAGATTGATTCTGTCTCATAGAGACCCATGTGTTACAGAGCAGATCTTCTCTATGGGGTTCTCTTGACTGTACTCTTAACAGAAGCAAATCCCCAGACCTTCCTTCTGCTGTGTTTCAGGGTGAGTTTGAACCACCAACCTCTAGGTTAGTACCAAAACAACAGCAAGCCTGTTGCCACTGAGCCGATTCCAACTCATATTTATCCTATAGGACAGAGTAGAACTGCCCTATAGGGTTTCCAAGTAGTGGCTGGTGGATTTGAACTGTGACCTTCTTCTTAGCATCCTGAGCTCTTAGCCACCACTCCATCAGGGCTCTTTTAGGTTAATAGTGGAGCACAAACCATTTGTGCACCAAAGACTAGATACATTTGTGATATTAATCAATGGTATCCAATTTCTCTCCACAAGACTTGAACTGTTTTGCACTTTTCCAAGGACTATGTATTTTAAAAAAAATGCTTTCCCCAAGATATTGTGTATTCTTTATAAACTCAATTCTCTGCAGTTTAAAGTTTCACTCTTTTTCATGAAGTTGGATATGTTTTCATATATTTAAGTGATGATTTTACTCCCTTTTTATGTGAAGTGTTATACAGTTGGTCCATTTTTCTATTTATATTTTTTCACTTTTCCTTGATATTTAAGAATATTTTATTTATAAGAGAAATGAGCACTTTATCTGAGATATGATTTATTATTATATTCCCTGCTTTATTCTTTATAATTTGGCATGACTTTTGTGCTTTTTTATTTTTAGTATATGGAACTATTTACTTTTACATAGTTGATTATTTTTCAATAATTGCTGTCCTGCATTCTAAAATTTTAATCATAGCTAGACAAATCTTCCTTACTCTCAAATTATATTTTAAAAAATCTTTCTCTTAGAATTATTTTATTGTTTAATTTTTAAAAAATATTTAAACTAGAGTACCATTAGGAGTCTTTCCTGCTGTAGTATGGAGTATTGGAAAAAAAAAATGATTATTTTTCCTAAATGTCCAAGTATCCCAGTAATATTAATTCTAAAAGTACATATTTAAACTATTTCATTTGCTATATTTACTATGGAAACCTTAATAACATAGTGGTTGAGTGCTACACTGCTAAGCAGAAGGTCGGCAGTTCAAATCCACCAGGCACTCCTTGGAAACTCTGTGGGACAGTTCTACTCAGTCTTATAAAAAAAATAATTCTGAATTGAGTAGGTGGCAATTTTTTTTTAATCTTTTTATTATATGATATATTCTCATGTGTATTTGTGTCTTCCATTTACACCATCAGATCTCACTATTTATGCACAATATCAAAAACAAAGAAACAAAAAAGCAAAACAAATCCTTGAAACTCATAGCGAACCTACAGGAAAAAGTAGAATTGCCCCATAGAGTTTCCAAGAAGCAGCTGGTAAATTTGAGCTGCTGAACTTTGTGACTAACAGCTGCAGTCTTAACCATTGGCCACCAAGGCTCCACATGCACAATAGAACCCTGTGCAAATTATGGGACTTTAGAATTCCCTTTTAGTTTAGTTACTTCTGGGAAGGGCACCTACTGTATGTAGCTCCCGTCTGGCTGGTGTTTCACCCCACTGCTGTGCTCTGTCACACCTTATTCCCATGGGAGGCCTTGCTCACCACTCACTCTTACCACTCTCCGTGTTTTCAAGGTTGTAATTCCTAACACCTTCCAATTAACTTCCCTAATCACTATTTGTGATTATAATATTATAGGGTTTCCCTCTCCTGGAGACAGACAGATAGATAGATAGATAGATAGATAGATAGATAGATAGATAGATAGATAGATAGATAGATAGATAGATAGATAGATAGATAGATAGATAGATGGGTAGATAGATAGATAGATAGATGATAGATGATAGGTAGATAGGTAGATAGGTAGATAGGTAGATAGGTAGATAGATAGGTAGATAGATAGGTAGATAGATAGGTAGACAGACAGACAGATAGATGATAGATAGATAGATAGACAGACAGACAGAGAGGCAGGCAGAGAGGCAGGCAGGCAGGCAGACAGACAGACAGATAGATAGACAGACAGATAGGTAGATAGATGATAGATGATAGATAGATAGATGATAGATAGATAGATAGATAGATAGATAGATAGATAGATAGATAGATAGATAGATAGATAGATAGATAGATAGATAGATAGATAGATAGATAGATAGATAGATAGATAGATGATAGATAGATGGAAGATAGATACTATATACGATTTTTAGGTTAATGGTTGGAACATATATGTATTTTATTATTAATCCCAAATTCTTGCTGTAAGTTTAGAGGACTTGAAGTTTTTATTAATGAAGATCAGAGACTAAAGTCTCCAGTATGGATTATACCTCAACGTTAGGAAACAAAAATCCTCACAACTGGACAAATAAGCAAAATCACAATAAACATAGAAAAGAATGAATTTGTCAAAGATTTCATTTTACAAGGATCTAAAATCAAACGGAAACTCTGCTGGCGTAGTGATAAGTGCTATGGCTGCTAAACAAATCCACCAAGCACTCCTTGGAAACTCCGTTGGGAAGTTCTACTCTGACCTATAGGGTCGCTATGAGTCAGAATTGACTCAACGGCATTGAGTGTTTGTGTGTGTGTGTGTGTGTGTGTGTGTGTGTGAAAATCAACACCCATTAAAGCAGCGGTCCAGAAATCAAAAGACTTATTCCATTGAGCAAATCTGCTGTGAAAGACCTTTTCCAGTGTAAAAAAGCAAAGATGTCACTTTGAAGACTAATGTGCGCCTGGCCACGGTGTTTTTTTATCACCTCACATGCATGCCAAAGCTGGACAACGAATAAGGAAGACCAAAGAAGAATTGACACTTTTCAATTACGGTATTGGGGAAGCATATTGAATACACTATGGACTGCCAAAAGAACGAACAAATCTATGATTGAAGATGTACAGACAGAATGCTCCTTAGAAGCTAGGATGGCAAGAATATGTCTCACATACTTTGGACATGTTATCAGGAGGTATCAGACTCTGGAGAAGGACACCATGCTTGGTAGAGGGTCAGTGAAAAAGAGGAAGACACTCGACAAGTTTGATTGAGTGGCTGCAACAATGGGCTCAAGTATAACTGTAGTGAGGATGGCGCAGGGCAGGGCAGTGTTTTGTTCTGTTGTGCACAGTGTCACTATGAGTTGGAACTGAGTCGATGGTACCCAACAACTACAAAAACAACTAACCTCAAGGTTGAAGGCAATTATAATCCCTTAGAAATAACTACTTACTAAATAATAGTAGGAAACTCTGGTGGCATAGTGGTTAAGTGCTTTGGCTGCTAACCGAAAGTTTGGCAGTTGGAACCCACCAAGTTGTTGTTAGTTGTTAGATGCTGTCGAGTCAGTTTTGACTCATAGTGACACTATGCACAACAGAATGAAACACTGCCCAGTCCTGAGCCATCCTTACAATCGTTGTTATGCTTGAACTCATTGTTGCAGCCACTGTGTCAATCTACCTCTTTGAGGGTCTTCCTCTTTTCCCCTGACCCTGTACTTTGCCAAGCATGATGTCCTTCTCCAGGGATTGATATCTTCTGACAACATGTCCAAAGTATGTAAGATGCAGTCTAGCCATCCTTGCTTCTAAGGAGCATTCTGGTTGTACTTCCTCCAAGACAGATTTGTTCGTTATTTTCACAGTTCATGCATGGTATATTCAAAATTCTTTGCCAACACCACAATTCAAAGGTGTCAATTATTCTCCCATCTTCCTTATTCATTGTCCAGCTTTCACATGCATATAATGCAATTGAAAATACCATGGGGGGGGTGGTCAGGATCACCTTAGTCTTCAAGATGACGTCTTTGCTCTTCAACACTTTAAAGAGGTCCTTTGCAGCAGACTTACCCTATGCAGTGGATCTTTTGATTTCTTGACTGCTGCTTCCATAGGTGTTGATTGTGGATCCATGTAAAATGAAATCCTTGACAACTTCAATCTTTTCTCCATTTATCATGATGTTGCTCATTGGTTCAGTTGTGAGGATTTTTCTTTCTTTGTGTTGAGGTGCAATCTGTACTGAAGTCTATGTTCCATGATCTGAATTCGTAAGTGCTTCAAGTCCTTTTCACTTTCAGCAGGAAAGGTTGTGTCATCTGCATAACCCAGGTTGTTAATGAGTCTTTCTCCAATCCTGATGCCCTGTCCTTCTTCATATAGTCCAGCTTCTCAGATTATTTCCTCAGCGTACAGATTGAATAGGTATGGTGAAAGAGTACAACCCTGGCACACACCTTTCCTGACTTTAAACCCATCAGTATCCCCTTGTTCTGTCTGAACTACTGCCTCTTGATCTATGTAAAGGTTCCACATGAGCACAATTAAGTGTTCTGGAATTCTCATTCTTGGCAATATTATCCATAATTTGTTATGATCCACCCAGTCGAATGCCTTTGCATAGTCAATAAAACACAGGTAAACATCCTTCTGGTATTCTCTGCTTTCAGCGAGGATCCATCTGACATCAGCAGTGATATCCCTGGCTCCACATCCTCTTCTGAAACAGGCCTGAATTTTTGGCAGTTCCCTGTTGATATACTGCTGCAGCCGTTTTTGAATGATCTTCAGCAGAATTTTGCTTGCGTGTGATATTAATGATATTGTTCTATAATATCTACATTCGGTTGGATCACCTGTCTTGGGAATAGGCATAAATTATGGATCTCTTCCAGTCAGTTGGCCAGGAAGCTGTCTTCCATATTTCTTGGAATAGACGAGTGAGCAACTCCAGCGCTGAATCTGTTTGTTGAAACATCTCAATTTATATTCCATCAATTCCTTGAGCGTTGTTTTTCGCCAATGCCTGCGGGGCAGCTTGGACTTCCTCCTTCAGTACCATCGGTTCCTGATCATATGCTACCTCTTGAAATGGTTGAACATTAACTAATTCTCTTTGGTGTAATGGCTCTGTGTATTCCTTCCATCTTCTTTTGATGATTCCTGTGTTGTTTAATATTTTCCCCATAGAATCCTTCACTATTGCAGCTTGAGGCTTGAATTTTTTCTTTCGTTCTTTTAGCTTGAGAACCACTGAGCAAATTCTTCCCTTTTGGTTTTCCATCTCCAGCTCTTTGCACATGTCATTATAATACTTTTTCTTCTCAAGCAGCCCTTTGAAATCTATTCAGTTATTTTACTTCATCAATTCTTCCTTTTGCTTTAGCTGCTCGATGAGTCTCCCCAACATCCATCTTGGTGTTTTCTTTCTTTCCTGTCTTTTCAATGACCTCTTCTTGTTTTCTTCATGTATGATGTCCTTGATGGCACTCCAAATTTCATCTGGTCTTGGTGTCAAATGTATTCTTCAGATGGTCTCTAAAATCAGGTAGGATATACTCAAGGTCATATTTTGGCTCCCGTGGACTTGCTCTGATTTTCTTCAGTTTCACCTTGAACTTACATATGAGCAGTTGATGGTCTGTTCCGCGGTCACCCCTGGCCTTGTACTGACTGATGATATTGAGCTTTTCATCGTCTCTTTCCACAGATGTAGTCAATTTGATTTCTGTGTGTTCCATCTGGTGAGGTCCATGTTTATAGTCACTGTTTATGTTGGTGAAAGAAGATATGTGCAATGAAGAAGTTGTTGGTCTTGCAAAATTCTATCATTCAGTCTCCGGCATTGTTTCTATCACCAAGGCCATATTTTCCAACTACTGATCCTTCTTTGTTTTCAATTTTCACATTCCATTCACCAGTAATTATCAATGTATCCTGATTGCATATTCGATCAATTTCAGACTGCAGCAGCTGATAAAAATATTCTATTTCGTCATCTTTGGACCTAGTGGTTGCTGTGTAAATTTGAGTAATAGTCATATTAACTGATCTTCTTTGTAGGCGTATGGATATTATCCTATCACTGACAGCATAATACTTCAGGCAAGATCTTGAAATATTCTTTTTGACAATGAATGCAACACCATTCCTCTTCAAATAGTCATTTCAGTGCAGTAGACTATATGATTGTCCGATTCATAATGGCCAATACCAATCCATTTCAGCTCACGAATGCCTAGGACATTGATGTTTATGCATTCCATTTCATTTTTGATGATTTCCAATTTTTCTAGATTCATACTTTGTACATTCCAGGTTCTGATTATTAATGGATGTTCGTAGCTGTTCCTTCTCATTTTGAGTCAGGCCACATCAGCAAATGAAGTTCCCGAAAGCTTTACTCCATCCACGTCATTAAGATCGACTCTCAGCTGGAATTATATCAAAACTATGTTTATATAGTTGCTAGCTATTTTACAGCTGAACAAATTGTGTAAGTGGAAAGATTTAACCTGGATGAAGTCCTCACACAGCTGGATGTTGTTGAGCTATAATTCAATTCCAGTCCATCTGGGAAATACTGTTCTTTAACCATGATCGCTCGACTCGATGGCAGTGGTCTTGGTAGTGGTTAACCATGATCACGGGGCACTAGTGACACAATGGTTAAGCCCTCAGCTGTTAACCAAAAGGCCAGTGGTTCAAACCAACCAGGTGCTCCTTGGAAAGAAGATCTGTCAGTTGACTTCTCTAAAGATATAGAGTTTAGGAAACCCTGTGGGGCAGTTCTACTGTGCCCTATAGGGTCACTGTGACTTGGAATTGACTCCTCGGCAACGGTTTTTTTTTGTTGTTTGTTTTGTTTTGTTTTTTAACTGTGGCACCATACTTCTGCTCTGCTTAGTAGACAAGGTACAAATCAATTAGGATGGAAAGATGAATAGCCGGGTGAGGCAAAAGGCACCTTGTGTCTTCAGAATTTAAGAAGGCACTCACTTTCAGGATTGTGCAAGTGCAAGGATGGCCCTGAACGTATCCTTAAATTTTACACCTTATTAGTTTCAGTGATTAGTCCTGTTCCTGACCCTGATAAAAGGGAATGGTTAGAAAAATAATGCCAACAAAGGATTTCAGAACCACTTCATCAAATACCAGTTTTACTATGCAATCTGTTAAATCCTAGCACTACAGGCTTAAGGAACATACAATCATAATCATAGTTATAGAACCATAACTAAAGTGTAAACAGCTTAAAATCAGCAGGTAAATGATAGATTTTACCAATATTATCTCATTTAGTTCTCACAAACAAATACATGTTAGAAACCTTAAATAATTGCTTAATATCACAAAGATAATCATGGAGATAAGAGTCAAACTCAAGTCCATTAAAGAAAAAAAAAAAGAAACTGATGTGCAGTCACAAAACCTGTGTGCAACTGGCCGAATTGTCCACATATAGTGAGTCTCAATGTCCTCAAATCTAAAGAAAAGTGAGTCTAGAAACAGTTATCTGAAGTGGTAATTTTTGAGTAACAACAAAAATAATGGTAGGTGAACACAACACAATGAGTACAACATAAAATCCAGTATTTTTCCTCCTCCTTTCCCACACACATTCACACAGGTAACGAATACCTTCCATTCTACCCCTGTTTTTCCAGGATGACTACGTTTATTGTTTGTATCTGAATCAACGTTCCCAGGCTAATTTTGCGGAATAAAATCCTCCTTTTCTACAGACTTAATATCCTACAAAAAGATACTTGTTTTATTCCTCTATGCAAAATGAAATAGTCCCTCAATTTTCTTTTTAATCTAATATGACCTGTGTAGTACAAATTTATATGCTTAAAATTCTCAAGTGATGGGAGAACGAAGCATTGAAATACACAGTTGAAAACATATGTTAGAAGAGAGTTTATGATTTAGTGTTTGGGAAGCTTGACTGAGAAAACTCACAGAGAAATACAATAGATTGTCAAGACGTGTAATTAATGTAAAGTGAGATTAGATGGCAAAGCTCAGGGTCATCTCCAGAAGTTGTCAGCTGCTCCAGTGCCTGTGCTGAGTGAGATATAGCTTGATCTATCCTGGGCTGTGCTCCGAAAGTGTAAGGAAATGATCTTAATTTTTTTTTTTTTTGTTTTGAGGAGACTGTTCATTGTGATTTAATAGGAAGGGGAGGGGCATACATTAGTATCATTCTTAAATGCTCATAAAGTCCAATACAATACAATTTGGAGAAGAGGCAAAGAGATACATGAAGGTAAAGGAAATTTACATGTAAATTTTCCTTTTCTATAGATGAATTGTCAAGAAAAACCTCCAGTAGATAATCTAACAGAACTGATGGAATTTGTTCTCTTGGGCTTTGCTGACATGCCCTATCTCCAGTGGTTTCTTTTTGGATTGTTTTTAATCATCTATATTACTATCCTGACGAGCAATGGCACCATATTTTTAATAATAAAAATGGACCCTGCTCTCCAGAGCCCTATGTATTTTTTCCTGGCAAATTTCTCCTTCTTGGAAATCTGCTATGTATCAGCTACTCTCCCCAGAATGCTGATGAATCTAGGGACACAGAGAAGAATTTCCCTAGTTGCCTGTGCTACGCAGATGTGCTTTGTCCTTATATTTGGAGGCACAGAGTGTTTGCTTCTGGCAGTGATGGCCTATGACCGCTATGTGGTCATTTGTAACCCTCTGCACTATCCTCTAGTCATGAGCAACAGGGTCTGTATCCTGTTGGCAACTGGGTCCTGGACTATTGGAATCCCAGTTATGATAGGGCATACCTATCAGATTTTCTCTCTATCTTTTTGTAGATCTAAACAGATTAACCACTTCTTCTGTGACATTCCCCCAATACTCAAGCTGGCTTGTGGTGACACTTTTGTAAATGAGGCTTTGATATACATAGTTGCTGCGTTATTTGTAATGGTTCCATTTCTGTTGATACTTGGCTCCTACAGTAAAATTGTCTCCATCATCCTGAAGTTGCCAGCAGCCACAAATGGAGCCAAAGCCTTCTCCACCTGCTCGTCTCATCTTATGGTTGTTACGTTATTCTTTGGATCAGGCATTATTGCATACTTAAGACCCAACAGCAGACACTCAGGAAACTGACAAAGTTCTATCTCTTTTCTACGCTCTCCTAACTCCTATGCTTAATCCCATGATATATAGTCTAAGGAACAAAGATGTCATAATGGCACTGAGAAAATTGCTATGTAAATAAGTCACCAGTAAAGAATGAGTTAAATGTATGAGAAAGGCTTTCTCACACATTTTTAGTCCAATTTTAATAGATGTAAAGCTTTTTCATTATCTATACCTTGTCTTTCCTATAGGGTCACTATGAGTCAGAAGGGTTGTTGGTTTTGGTGGGTTGTCTTTCATACTGTGGCAATTATTTCCAAATTAAAAATCACTTGTAATGTTGTCAGGACTTTCTGCTCAAGCTATAGAAGTAATATATGTGTCATCTGATAGAAAATTATTGCATTAGTAATTCTAAAATTTCATTGTACACTGTTTTCCCTCAATAAGAACTTTTGCAGTGGCTGATTTAATCTAGTTATTTGTAATCTATTATATCACTTATTGGAAAACAATTAATTCATTTCCATGATTGTCCATACACTTGTGAAACACATTTTAAAAACCAGGTTGGTGATATTCATTAATCAAAACTATACAGTGGTCCCTCAATAGCCAATAGGAATTGGTTCCAGGATGCCGATGAATACCAAAATCTGTGGGTGCTCAAGTTTCTCATATAAAGTGCTTAATATTTTCATATAACCTATGCACGACCTCCCGTATGCTTTAAATCGCCTCTATATCACTTATAATACCTAATAAAATGTGAAGACTGTGTAAATTGTTCTTATACAGTATAGTTTAGGGAATAGTGACAACATGCAAGGCAAAAAATGTTCAAACAACAAGTGCTAGAGAGACTGAGGATCTGTGAAATGGTGAGAGGCTACAGCAGGGTATGCCTACAAATCACTTCATTTGCTTGGATTCAGTGTGATGCTTGGCACAACAATAAAAATAATATAATCTTTGTGATAAACCTGGAAAGACTTATCTGAAGAAGTAATATTTGAGCTGAGTCCTAAATAGTTAGAAGGAGTAACTAAAGAACCTTCTAAGCAGATGAAAAAGCAAAGGACGGCCCTTAAGGTTTACCGATTTTGAAGCCTAAAGAACTGATTGCCTACGGAAAAATGTCTTAACAGATGAGGTTGGAAATATACAGCAGTTTTCATTTCCTGGAAGGAAATCTGAATTACTCCAAGTACAATGGGAATCCATGAAAGTGTTTTAAGATTTTTGAAGGAGAACACTTTAGCAGTTCGAATCCACCAGCTACTCCTTGGAAACCCTATGGGGAAGTTCTACTCTGTCCTATAAGGTAGTTATGAACTTGAATCAAAACAGCAAGGAGTTTGTTTTTGTTTGTGTATTTTTTATGGAGAGTACTTAAATAATTTAAAATTCAAACACCTCAGAAAAATATTGTAGAGGGTGATGGACGTGATAATGAATTTTTCAAGTATTTAAATCACTTAAAATTGTAAACCCAGCCTTGAAACATGAATCATATGAGATGAGAAGTATATCAAGCAGCAATCTACTGCATTGTATGATGGTATTTGATTATATATATAGAGAGAGAGAGAGTCGTCCCTTGGTATCTACAGTAGATTGGTTCCAGGACACACCCAGAGACAAAATGGCATAGTATTTGAATATAATATACACACATTCTCCCATATACTTTAAATCATCTGTAGATAATACCTAATACAAAGTAAAAGCTATGTAAATAGTTATTATACACTACTGTATTGTTTAGGGAATAATGGCAAGATGCAGTGTGAAAAATGCTCAGACAACAAGTAGGGGAGAGAGACTGAGGATTTGTGAATAGTGGGAGGCTACATAAAGGTATGCTTACACATTGTTTCATTTAGCATGGATTCAGCATAGTGCTGCACTTGTGGCAAATTCAAGTTTTCTTTTTCAGAAATCTCTTTTTTTCCTGTAAATATTTTCAATCCTCAGTAGTTTGAATCTGTGAATTCAGAACCCACACCTATGGAGGGCCAAATGTATATACGCAAACACACATGCACAGACACACACTCATATATGTATAAATAATGTATGATATACAATACATAATATACATACTATATATTATTAATTATAAAAGATATTTGATTATATATCTATGTGTACGTGTGTGTGTGTGGTCTCTATGAGTCAGAATTGGCATGATGACTGTTGCTTTGGTATTAGAATATAACATATATATTTATTTATATATATATAAAGTCTTAATGTTCTCACATTATTTTATAGATGAAAAATCAGATACTCAAAGAATCTTATTTCATAATCTTCTGTAAGCCATTAATCCCATATTATATACAAGGATTTTAAAGAAAATTAGAGAAATAATTTATTTCACTTCTTAATTTAAAAATACCCAATCGTTTTATAATGCATTAAGGACAAAAATCTAACTCCTCATAAAATGTAGAAAGTGCCCAACTCTCAGGCTTCATGTTTTTGTATTAAAATATATGTAACAGGAGGGGTGGAGCAAGATGGTGAAGTGAGAGGATGCTCCCATTTACTTCTCCAGCAACTAAAACACTGAGCAATGAATAAAAACAAGCACATACTGAGAACTCAGAACCCAGGACAGCAGCTGATGTGTTGGAGAGTCGAAGAGAGTCCACAAGCAAAAGAGAGAGAGAGATCAGGGATGGCACAGAAGCTGGAGGAACATACTTGCTACCATAGGGGGCACTTGATCATTGCAGTCATTTTGAGACAGGACTGGGCAACACCCCAAACAGGGAACACAGAAAGGGAGCTAATCTTAGGAAGATGTAGCTAGATTTTCTAAGGCAGCACAAACTGGCTATAGGAGTTCTTCGGCCATACAGTTGCAAGAGAGTGCTGTTGAATCTCACTGAGGTCTGAGACAAATGGGCACTAGTACCAGGAGGAACTGAAGGAGCAGCAGGACAGGGAAACACTTCCAACTGACAGGCAACACAGAGGGAAACAGTTGGTTCCCTGCCCACAGTGGGACACCGTGGGAGCATCTGTGCAGAACATCCATGAGAGAGACACGTAGACAGCCCTCAACTTTGTCACTGGAAAGTCGAGGCCCACTATTTATGCCAGGGTCTGCAAACAGATAGCACTTCCTCTCCCATGCATGCCTAATGAATACCAAAAACAATGATTCAGAATTCCTGAATAGGCACTGAAAAAAATGTAAGGATGAGTACCCTGTAGTGGCTTTGAGGAGAAGACTCTAAGTTCACTGCTGCTGGATTGATTTGGACTCATAGTGACTCTATGGGGTGGAGTGAAGCTGCCCTAAGTTGTTTCCAGTGCTGTGAGTCCTTATGGAGGCAGAATTCTTCATCTTTCTTCCATGAAGCCACTTGTGGATGGAGGTGCCAGACTTTCGACTGTCAGCTGGGTGCATGGCCACTGCAACAACAGGGTGCCCAATCAGAAAACTTTATCACAAAAACCACAATCTAACTTAGAAAAAGACATAATAATAATAATAAAAGCCTCAAGATAAACAGAAATAGTACAACACACAAACTCACATGATAAGAAGAACCATTCAAGCAAAACATGAAGAAGAGGAAATTCCTCCTGTGGAGGTCAGACTAAAGCAAAGAATTAGTAATGTTCAGACTGTGGTGCTAAATATGCTTAAAGAGATAAAAGCACACAGAATACAAACTAGCAGAGTTCAGAAAAAGATAGAGGAACGAAATAAGATTCAACAATGAAATTGAAAATATACAAAAATGAAACAAAACAAAAACAAATAGAACTATTCAAATCAAAGAATAAAGCAAAAGAAACTCTTAACAATGGAAATGAACAGACAGAAGATAGAATAAAGTAGAAGACAAAATAACTCAACTTACCAAGCCAGAAGAGAAACAAAAGAAAAGAACGAAGAAAAGCAAACAAATCCCAAAAACAAATATGGGATTCAATTAAGAAATCTGAAACTAGAATTATTGGAATCCCAGAGCTCCACAAAAACAATAAAAACATAGAAATGATTTTACAAGGTATAATCAGAGTTTCTCAAACCTGAACAGAGAATCAAGCCTGATACTACAGGAAGCTACACAAATCTTAATCAGAAGAGACACAAAAAGATCAACTCCAAGCCATAACCTAATCAAATTCAGGTTCGATGTTGTTTTGGGTACTAACCTACAGGTTGGTTGTTTAAACCCACCTCGCGACACAGAAGAAAGGTGTGGGATATGCTTCTGTTAATAGTCAAGAAAACCCTATAAAAAATTCTACTCTGTGACGGATGGGGTGTCCATGATTCAGATTAGATTTGACATCAATGGTTTTTTGTTTTGTTTAGTCTTCAAATCAATAAAACATGCACACATATGAAATTATCCAATAAATCTATATGCAATATTGTTTGTAATTGTAAAAGATTGCAAGCCAATTAAATGTGATTCATTAGGTTGTTTGTCTTTCTTGATGTTATGAGTTCTCATTATAATATTCTCATCAGAATTTTTTATCTTCCACAGCTACAGGATGCGTCTTAATATAATTTTTTAAAAATGTATCCAGAGGTGGGACAAAGACAGTGGAGTAGTCAGACACTTCTGGTGTTCCCTCTAACAGCAAAGACCCGAAAAAAAAAAAAAAAAAGTGAATCCATTACATATACAATAAGCTAGGAGCCCTAAACCTCAAACGCAAAATTAAGAAATTTGACTGAGTGGCTGGGAGAGGGAGAGACAGTTCAGAAGCAATGAGAAGTTGCCGGTCCTGACTTGGCAGGAACCAGCGCCCCTCAGCCCCAATCCCCAATGTGACCACAGCGGGGCTGGCAGTAGCATTAGGAAGATGCAGTTACTTCAGTGAAAGAAGACTAGTGTACAGCTCAGGCTCAATCCCCTGGTGCAAAGACATGGGGGAAGGTGGTAGCATTTGGGATGCAGCTTCCATAGCCACAGAGAGCCAGCGGCACAGAATCTACTCATGTCTCCAGAATCATCGAGAAATAGTGCTCTCGGCATAAGTTATTGTCTCTAATTTACTGTGCAGATCTAATAGTTCCCCTTGTGAAAGAGTTCTCTCTCATTTAACTGACCCTCCGCACCCTCCCCCAAGCAGGCTTCAGTGACAGTCGATTTCCCTGGGCCTGAGATAGGTTCTGCTGCACACACTGAGACATTCTCCCAGGCTTGAAGAAGGAACAAATTAACAAATGGGGAAAAAAAGGATCTGCTGGCTCCCCTAAACTGGGAACTTAGGGCAGAAGTGGCTCCTGTCCAGACACAAGTGGTCCACAGATTTTGAACGCCTTTCACGCCTGCATGTACCCATGTGGCCCCATTTAAGGAGCTAGGCCCTTGTTGTTACATCATAAGGGCATATGTGCCTGAGGTCTGACTTTAACTGTTTCGGCTGTGTGGTGGAGAGGCAGCTTTTCGACGTTTGACACTGCTCTGCCTATTAAGCAGGGTCCTCACCTACTCAAATCAGGGACTTGAGAACTGGTGGTTGCACCCAGGCCCTTTAGCCACCCTTGACAGCACTCCAAGAATAAGTAGTGCATCTGAGTTCATACAGTTAAAAACATTAGGTGCCTATGGTATGGCTGCTGAGTCCACCCACCTGTGCACTCTAGAGAATAGGGATGTGCCTTCCTCCCAGACACTGGGGAGAAGGTTGTCAGCCCACGGCCTGCTCAAGGTGTGACCCCCTGCAGCAACCAGAAACCTGTGCATATACCAATCACCACTCCTACTCTAAGACAGTAGGTGAGGGCCTGCACCACACACTTAGTGACTGACTACCTGGATACCTGATCTGAACCGGTACAAGAAAAGTGAATCGAGTCCTAAGCTCATATACCTGGTAACAGCTCTACCCAACTGATGACAGGACATTAGAGCTTCAAAGGCTCCAACAATAATAAAGTTAGCCCACTTGAGCAGCCTATTTGGGTATATCAAAACAAAACAGAGCAAGGAGCTAGGACACAGTAAGCAAACATAAAATAAATAAATACAATGATATATAGATGGTTCAGAGACAACAGTTGATATCAAATTACATAAAGAAGAATACCAAGATCGCTTCAACAAACTCCCAAAACAAAGGATCAGGGAACCTTTCAGATGAAGATATATTCCTGGAATTACCAGAGGTAGGATACAAAAGATTAACATACAGATCTCTTCAAGAGATCAGGAAGGAGATCAGACAAAATGTAGAACAAGCCAAGGAACACACAGATAAAGCACTTAAGGAAATTAAGAAGGATATTCAAGAGCACAATGATAAATTTAATAGGCTGCAAGAATCCATTGATAGGCCAAAAACCTAGGCAGCAATCATAAATTTAGAAGATTTAAAACAAAATTTCAGAATTAGACAGCTCAATAGAAAGCCAGAGGAGCAGAATTGGGAAAATGCAAGTCAGAATTTGTGAAATTGAAGATAAAATACTTGGGATCAGAATTTTCGAAGAAAAATCAAATTAAAGAATTTTAAAAAATGGAGAAAATCTAAGAATCCTGTGGGACTCTACCAAGAGAAGTAACCTACGAGTAATGAGACTATCAGAACAGGGAAGGAGAACAGAAAATACAGAGAGAATTGTTGGATATATGTTGGCAGAAAATTTCCCTGATATCATGAAAGATGAGAAGTTATCTATCCAAGACTCTCATCGAACCCCATACAAGGTAGATCCGAAAAGAAAGTCACCAAGAGATTATAATCAAACTTGCCAAAACCAAAAATAGAGAGATTATTTTAAGAGCAGGTAAGGAAAAATAAAAAGTCACCTACAAAGGAGAGTCACTAAGACAAAGCTCAGACTACTCAGCAGAAACCATGCAGGCAAGAAGACAATGGGATGACATATATAAAGCCATGGAAGAAAAAAAAAATTGCCAGCCAAGAATCTTATATCCAGGAAAACTGTCTCTCAAATATGAAGGCAAAATTAGGACATTTCCACATAAGCAAAGTTTAAGGTAATTTGCAAAAACCAAACAAAAACTACAAGAAATAATAAAGGGACTTTTCTGGTTAGAAAATCAATAATGTCAGATAAGAACCCAAGACTAGAACACAGGACCAGGAAACCAGATATCAACCAAGATAGAGAAATCACAAAAAAAATCAAGATTAAAAACAAAACAAAACAAAAACACTCAAAACAGGGAACAGAAATATCATTCTGTAAAAGATGACAACATTAAATCGGTGGGAGACTAAAAGATATATTCATAGATCCTTCATAAGGAGAGGAAGCCAAGGTGATATAGAGAGATACAAGTTTGATTTAAACTTAGAAAGATAGGAGGAAATAAGAAGGTAACCACAAAGGAGACTAACAAACTAATACATCAAAAAAAAAAAAAAAAACTAGAGAAACATAAAGACTTAGCAAAAACAAAATCAAGAATGGAAAAGAGGAAAATATGATTTACAAAGAAAAACTATTCAGCACAAAAAAATTAATTGGAAAAAAGAGACTGTCAACAACACACCAAAAAAAGACACCAAAATGACAGCACAAAACTCGTATCTATCCATAATTATGCTGAATGTAAGTGGACTAAATGCACCAATAAATAGACAGAGAGTTGTAGAATGAATAAAAAAAACATGATCCTTCAATATATGCTGCCTACAAAAGACAAAACTTAGACTAAAAAACACAAACAAAATGAAACTCAAAGGATGGAAAAAATATATCAAGCAAACAACAATCAAAAAAGAGAAGTAGTAGCAATACTAATTTCTGACAAAATAGATTTTAAGGTGGAATTCACCACAAAAGATAAGAAAGGACACAATGTAATGATTAGAGGGGCAATATGTCAAGAGGATATTAACATATTAAATATTTACACACTCAATGACAGGGCTCCAAGATATATAAAATAAACACTAACAGCATTGAAAAGTGAGATAGATGGCTCCCTCCACACAATAAGGATAGGAGAATTCAATACACCACTTTCAGTGAAGGACAGAACATCCAGAAAGAAGCTGAATAAAGACAAGGGAGATCTAAATGCCACAGTCAATGAACTTGATCTCATAGACATATAGAAAACACTTCACCCAAAAGCCACCAAGTGTATTTTCTTTTCCAGTGCATATAGAGCATTCTCTAGAATAGACCCCATGAAGAAAGCCTTAACAGAACCCTAAGCGTTGAAATCTTACAAATCATCTTCTCTGAACATAAAGACTTATATAAAACGAACAATCAATGACAGAAAAAAAAACAAGGAGAAAAATCAAACACATGGAAACTGACCAATACCTTGCTCAGAAATGATTGGATTATAAACAAAATTAAGGACAGAATAATGATATTCATAGAATCAAATGAGAATGGAAACACTTCTTATCAGAATCTTGGAGACACAGCTAAAGCTGTGCTCAGAGGTCGATTTATAGAAATAAATAAATACACACATCCAAAAAAAAGAAAGGACCAAAATCAAAGAATTATCCCTACAACTTGAAGAAATAGAAAGACAGTAAAAAGAGAAACTCTCGGGCACCAGAAGAAAGCAAATAACAAAAATTGGACCAGAATTAAATGAAATAGAGGACAGAAAAAAACATTCAAAGAGTTTAAAAGACCAAAAGCTGGTTCTTTGAAAAAATTAACAAAATCAATAAATCATTTGCCAGACTGATAAAAGAAAAACAAGAAAGGAGGAAAATAATATGACTAAGAAATGAGACTGGTGATATTACAACAGAACCAACTGAAATTAAAAGTATCATATCAGATTACTATGAAAAAATTGTACTCTAACAAATTTGAAAACCTGGAAGAAATAGACAAATTTCTAGAAACACATGACCTACCTAAAGTAAAACATACAAAGGTAGAACAACTAATTAAACCCATAACAAAAGAATAGATTGAAAAGGTAATTAACAAACTCCCAACGAAAAACAGCCCTGACCCTGACAGCTTCGTTGGAGATTCTACCAAACTTTCAAAGAAGAGTTAACACTACTAATATCAAAGGTATTTCAGAGTATAGAAAAGGATGGAATACTCCCAAACACATTCTATGAAGCCAGCATTTTCATGATACCAAAACAGGAAAACAGCACCAAAAAAAAAAAAAAAATTTACATGCCTATAGCCCTCATGAACTGAGATGTGAAAATCCTCAACAAAATTCTAGCCAATAGCATTCAACAACATATCAAAAAATAATTCACCATGACCAAGTGGGATTCATACCAGTTATGCAGGGATGGTTCAATATTAGGAAAACAATTAATGTAATACATCACGTAAAGAAAACAAAAGACAAGAATCACATGATTTTAACAATTGATGCAGAAAAGGTATTTGACAAATTTCAACACCCATTCATGGTAAAAACTCAGCAAAATAGGAATAGGAGAAAAATTCCTCAACATAATAAAGGGCATTTATACAAAGCCAAAAGCCATCATCATCCTAAATGGAGAGAGCCTGAGAGCATTCCTCTTTAGATCAGGAACCAGACAAGGATGCCCTTTATCACCATTCGTATTCAACATTGCGCTGGAGGTCCTAGCCAGAGCGATTAGGTTAGATAAAGAAATAAAGGGCATCCAGATTGGCAAGGAAGAAGTCAAAGTTATCTCTATTTGTAGATGACATGATCTTATATAAAGAAAACCCTAAGGAGTCCTCAAGAAAACTACTAAAACTAATAGAAGAGTTCAGCAGAATATCAGGATACAAGATAAACATACAAAAATCAGTTGGACTCGTCTACGCCAACAAAAAGTACATCGAAGAGGAACTCAAATCAACACTATTTACAGTAGCCTCCAAGAAGATAAAATACTTAGGAACAAATCTTACCAGAGATGTAAAAGACTTATACAAAGAAAACTACAACACACTTCTGCAAGAATCCAAAAGAGACCTACATAAGTGGAAAAACATACCTTGCTCACGGATAAGAAGACTTAACATTATAAAAATGTCTATTCTACCAAAAGTGATCTATACATTTAATGCAATTCCAATCCAAATTCCAACAACATTCTTTAATGAGATGGACAAACAAATCAGCAACTTCATATGGAAGGGAAAGAGGCCCTGGATAAATAAAGCATTACTGAAAATGAAGAACAAAGTAGGAGGCTTCACACTACCTGATCTTGGAGCATATACCACCACAGTATTCAAAACAGCCTGGTACTGGTACAACAACAGATACACAGACAAATAGAACAGAATTGAGAATCCAGACATGAATCAATCCACATATGAGCAGCTGATAATTGACAAAGTCCCAAAGTCAGTTAAATGGGGGAAAAGACACTTTCTTTAACAAATGGCGCTGGAATAACTGGATAACCGTGTGCAAAAAAATGAAACAAGGCCCATACCTCATACCATGCACAAAAACTAACTCAAAATGGATCAAAGACCTAAATATAAAATTTAAAACAATAAAGATCATGGAAGAAAAAATAGGGACAATACTAGGAGCCCTAATACATGGCATAAACAGTATACAAAACATAACTAACAATGCAGAAGAGAAACTAGATAACTGGGAGCTCCTGAAAATCAAACACCTATGCTCATCCAAAGACTTCACCAAAAGAGTTAAAAGATTACCTACAGACTGGGAAAAAGGTTTTAGCTATGATATTTCTGATGAGCATCTGATCTCTAAAATCTACATGATACTGCAAAAACTCAACTACAAAAAGACAAATAACCAATTAAAAAATGGGCAAAGGATATGAATAGGCACTTCACTAAAGGAAATATTTAGGTAGCTGTCAGATTCGTGAGGAAATGCTCACAATCATTAGCCATTAGAAAAATGCAAATAAAAACTACTATGAGATACCATCTCATCCCAACAAGGCTGGCATTAATTCAAAAAATATAAAATAATAAATTTTGGAGAGATTGGAACACTCATACACTGCTGATGGGAATGTCAAATTGTACAACCACTCTGGAAATTGATTTGACAGTTCCTTAAAAAGCTAGAACTAGAACTACCATATGATCCAGCAATCCCACTCCCTGGAATGTATCCTAGAGTAATAAGAGCCTTCACACAATCGGATATATGCACACCCGTGTTCATTGCAGCAATGTTTACAACAGAAAAAAAGATGTAAGCAACCAAGGTGCCGATCAGTGGATAGGTGGACAAAGAAATTATGATATATTCACGTAATGAAATACTATACAACAATTAAGAACAATGATGAATCCATGAAACATTTCATAACATGGAGGAATTGGGAAGGCATTAGTCTGAGTGAAATGAGTCAGTTGCAAAAGGACAAATGTTGTATGCCACCACTATTATAAATATTTTAGGAAAAGTTTAAACAGAGAAGAAAATATTCTTTGATGGTTATGAGAGTGGGGAGGGAGGGAGAGGGGTATTCACTAATTAGATAGTAGACATGAACTGTTTTAGGTGAAGGGAAAGACAATACACAATACAGGAGAGGTCAGCACAACTGGACTAAACCAAAAGCAAAGAAGTTTCCTGAATAAAACGAGTACTTCAAAGGCCAGAGTAGCAGGGGCGGGGGTTTGGGGACCATGGTTTCTGGAGACATCTAGGTCAATTGGCATAACAAAATGTATTAAGAAAACCTTCTGCATGCCATATTGGAGAGAGGCATCTGGGATTTAAATGCTAGAAGTGGCCATCTAAGATGCATCAATTGGTCTCAACCCAACTGGAGGAAAGGAAAATGAAAAACACCAAAGGCATATGGTAAAGATGAGCCCAAGAGACAGTAAGGAACACACACCAGAGACTACATCAGCCTGAGATCAGAAGAACTAGACGGTACCCAGCTACCACTGATGACTGCCCTGACAGGGAACACAACAGAGGCTTCCGATGGAGCGGGAGAACAGTGGGATGCCGATCTCAAATTCTCATAAAAAAGACCAGACTTAATGGTCTGACTGGACCCTTTAGTAGCCCAAGATTGGAACCATTCCTAAAGCCAACTCTTTTGACAGGAATTGGACTGGACTATATATAAGAAAGAAAATGATACTGGTGAGGAGTGAGCTTCTTGGCTCGAGGAGACACATGAGACTATGTGGGTAACTCCTGTCTGGAGGTGACACAAGAAAACGGCAGGGGACAGGGGCTGGTTGAAAGGACATGGGGAATATAAGGTGAAGAGGAGAAATGGGCTGTCTCATTAGGGAGAGAGTAGCTAGGAGTACATAGCAAGGTGTGTATAACTTTTTGTATGAGACTGACTTGATTTGTAATCTTTTACTTATGGCACAATAAATTAGAAAAGAAAATGTTCTATATCCCACGTTCATGAGTGGTGCCTGAGGTCTTAAAAGCTTGTGAGTGGCTGTCTAATATACATGAATCGATCCCAACCCATTTGAAGCAAAGAATAATGAAGAATACTTTGTTTTAAACATTGGAAACTATGTGATCTTTTTTTAAGTCTACTCACTCATAAACATTTTGGTTTATTTCTTCAAATTGGTTTTTATGACTAAATTAAGATTTAGAATGCTATTTATCAAAGGAAATTTAAGAGTGAAATGTAAAGCTAATGAATGGAAAAATAGTTTTAGGATATATAACTGTCAAAGAGATTATATCCTGAATATAAAAGAAAATGTCAAGTAAATAATAATAAAGACAAATAATTCAAAAGAAAATTGATCAATTGATACCTGAAGGCAAAAGAGAAAAAACCATAAACATATTAAAATGTGACCTACTTCAATAATAATAAATATTAGTATTGAAACTACAATGACATATTTAATAAAGATGCAATGACATTTTACCAAGCTAATGGGTAAAAATCAAAAAGAACGATAATATTGAGTGCTGGTCAGGAAGTAAAACATCACATTGGTACTTTCAAACGTTGCTATCACAAGTATAAAATGATACGTCCAATCCGAAAGCTTATTTGAGAGCGAAATAAATTATTGCTACTTCTAGGTAGAAGCCCCCTTCTAATAAGTTCTTATGTGCAAAAGCAACAGTGCCCATGTCCCAAAAAGGGAACATCCCAAATGTCCACCATAGTAGAATGAATTTTTAAAAACTCTGAATGTTTATACCTGAAATAATAGGAAAAAAATTGAACAAACTCTAAGTATATGCAATAACACAAATGATTTTTAAAATACAGTGTTCACTGATAAAATTAAAATATATAGAATACACTCTGCATGACTTGTTTTACATAAAGCTTGCAAAGAGAGAATATTAATTTGTATTTTTTCATAGACATAGTTACATAGTGAAAATACGTAGGAGGGGAAGTGAATGATTATAATGGAAGTCAAATTTGTGGTTATTGCTGGGATGGGGGGTGGTGTTACCAAGGCATGGTTGGTAATTGACTTCTACGGTGCTGGTGATGTTCTATGAACAAATTTACCCTGGAATTGCATGAGTGCCTTTTAAAAATTAATTTGCAATATTCATTTTTTTAGTAATATTTTATCAAGTTTTTATCAAAAGTTTACCCAGCAAGTTATGTTCCCATTTGAGAATTTCTGCAAAAATTGTTCAGTGACATTAGTTACATTTATCACAATACCATGTCAACATTCCCTTTAATTGTGTTCTGTTTATTCCATTTCCAGTACTCTAATTTCCCTGCCACCACATGTATGCCAGTTTGTAACACTGTGGGGGCTTGCGTGTTGCTGCGATGCTGGAAGCTATGTCACTAGTATTCAAATACCAGCAGGTTTCAGCTGAACTTCCAGATTAAGACAGACTTGGAAGGGCAGGGCTGTCGACTTCTAAAAAGATTTACCCAGTGAAAACCTCATGAATAGGAGCAGACCATTGTTTGATATAGTGCCAGAAGATAAGCTCCTCAGGTTGGAAGGCACTCAAAAGAGCTGCCTCCGCAAAATACAATCGACCTTAATGAAGTGAATGGAGTCAAGCTTTCAGAACCTTCATTTGCTGCTGTGGCATGACTCAAATTGAGAAGAAAGAGCTGCAAACATCCATTAATAATCAGAACATGAGAATGTATGAAGTATGAATCTAGGAAAATTGGAAGTCATTAAAAATGAAAGAGAACAAATACACATTGATATCCTAGGCATTAGTGAGCTGAAATGGACTGGTATTAGCCATTTTGAATCACACAATCATTTGGCCTACTATGCCAGGAATCATAGCTAGAAGAGGAATGGCGTTGCATTCATCATCAAAAAGAACATTTCGAGATCTATCCTGAAGTACAACGCTGTCAGTGATAGGATAATATCCATACACCTACAAGGAAGACCAGTTAATACAACTCTTATTCATACTTAGGCACCAGCCACTAAGGCCAAAGATGAAGAAATTGAAGATTTTCACCAACTTCTGCAGTCTGAAATTGATTGAACATGCAATCAGGATACATTGATAATTACTGGAGATTGGAATGCAAAAGTTGGAAACAAAGAAGAAGAATAGTTTAAAATATGGCCTTGGTGATAGAATTGATGCCAGAGATCACATGATAGAATTTTGGAAGACCAACAACTTCTTCTTTGAAAATAACTTTCTTTGCCAACATAAACGGCGATTATATACATGGACCCTACCAGATGGAATACACAAGAATCAAATCCACTACAACTGTGGGAAGAGACAAGGGAAAAGCTCAATATCATCAGTCAGAACAAGGCCAGGGGCTGACTGTCAAACAGATCATCAATTGCTCATATACAAGTTCAAGTTGAAACTGAAGAAAATTAGAACAAGTCCACGAGAGCTAAGTATGACCTTGAGTATAACCCACCTGAATTTAGAGACCATCTCAAAAATAGATTTGACATGCTGAATACTAGTGACTGAAGACCAGATGAGTTGTGGAGTGACATCAAGGACACCATGCATGAAGAAAGCAAGAGGTCGTTAGAAAGACAGGAAAGAAAGAAAAGACCAGAATGGATGTCCAAAGAGACTGAAACTTGCTCTTGAACATGGAGTAGCTAAAGTGAAAGGAAAAAATGATGAAGTAAAAGAGTCGAACAGAAGATTTCGAAGAGCAGCTGAAGAAGACAAAGTAAAATATTATAATGACATGTGCCAAGACCTGGAGCTGGAAAACCAAAAGGGAAGAACTTGCTCAGCATTTCTCAAGCTGAAAGAACTGAAGAAAAAATTCAAGCCTCGATTTTTGATATTGAGGGATTGTATGGGTAAAATATTAAACAATTCAGGAAGCATCAAAAGAAGATGGAAGGAATACAGAGATTCACTATACCAAAAAGGATTGGTTGACATCCAAACATTTCAGGAAGTACCATATGAGCAGGAACCAATGCTACCGAAGGAAGAAGTCCAAACTGCACTGAAGGCATTGTCTACAAACAATTGATGGAATACAAATTGAGATGTTTCAACAAAAGGATGCAACACTGGAAGTACTCATTAATCTATACCATGGAAGTTGGAAGACAGCTACCTGGCCAACCAAGTGGGAGAGATCTATATTTATGCCTATTCCCAAGAAAAGTGATCCCAACGAATGCAGAAATTATCAAACAATACATTAATATCACACACAAGTAAGATTTTTCTGAAGATCATTCAAAAGCTGCTGCAGCAATATATTGACTAGGAACTGCCAGAAATTCAGGCTGGATTCAGAAGAGCACATGGAACCAGGTATATCATTATTGATGTCAGATGCATTCTGGCTGAAAGCAGAGAATACCATGGATACTGTATGATTTAAAGTCAGAGGGGTGTGTGTCAGGGTTGTATCCTTTCACCATATTACTCAATCTTTATGCTGAGCAAATAATCTGAGAAGATGAACTTTATGAAGAGAAAGGGGCATAGGATTGGAGGAAGACTCATTAACAACTTACATTATGCAGATGACACAACCTTGCTTGGTGAAAGTGAACAGGACTTGAAGAGCTTAATGATGAAGGTAAAAGTCCACAGTCTTCAGTGTGGATTACACCTGAACATAAAGAAGAGGAAAAATCCTCACAACTTGACCAAGAAATGACATCATAATAAACATAGAAAAGATTGAAGTTGTCAAGGATTTCATTTTACTTGGATCCACAATCAACACCCATGGAAGCAACAGTCAAGAAACCAAAGAACTCATTGCATTGGGCAAATTTGTTGAGAAAGACCTCTTTAAAGTGTTAAAAAGCAAAGATGTCACCTTGAAGACTTAGGTGTGCCTGACTCAGGCCATGGTGTTTTCAATCACCTCATATGCCTGCGAAAGCTGGACAATAAACAAGGAAGACCAAAGAAGAATTAATTCCTTTGAATTGTATTGTTGGTGAAGAATATTGAATATACCATGGTCCACCAAATGAATCAAAACTCTGTCTTGGAAGACATACAACCAGAATATTCCTTAGAGGCAGGGATGGCAAGACTTCCTCTCACATACTTCGGACATGTTATCAGGAGGGATCAGTCCCTGGAGAAGGACAGCATGCTTGGTAAAGTAGAGGGTCAGCAAAAGAGAGGAAGGCCCTCAAACAGATGGATTGACACAGTGCTTGCAACAATGGGCTCAATCAGAACAACGATTGTGATGATGGTACAGGACTGGGCAGTTTTCATTTTGTTGTACTTAGGTTTGCTATGAGTCGGAACTGACCTGACAGCACCTAAGGACAACAACTATGGACAACTGATTTTACATGTAATATATATTAAATTTATTTATTTATTTTTATGTATAGAAGCCAGAGAGACTGGCAGTAGAGGACAGAGGATTCCCTGAGACTATAACCCGGAGACACTCTTTAAAGGTAGAACTAAGCCTTTCCCCTGAGATCACCTTTAAGTGAAAAGGCAGAGTGGCCCACAAAACATATCATATTACCTGTATGATCTGTGCTCTACTTAAAAACCATCAGTATGAAACCAAAATGTCAACAATTACTCAAAAGAAAAGATAAGAAGATAAGGAGGCAGGGAAACTAGAGTACTGGAAATGGATCAAACAAAACATTAATAAAGAGAACGTTGACACATTGTGATAAATGTAAATAATGTCACTGAAAAATTTGTGTGGAAATTGTAAAATGGGAACTGATATTGTAAAATTTCACTAGAAACTGAATCAAATATTAATTAAATACATTGCTAATTGCTTTCTAAAAAACTGTACAAACACTCATGTAACTACCAACTGAATTAATAGATGGAACAATATCAAAAATAAATAAATAATAAATAAAAGCAACACTTTGCTGCCTAGTTGATTCCGACTCATAGTGTCCTCTAAGACAAAGCAGAACTGCCCCATAGGATTTACAAGGGGCGGCTGGTGGGTTCAAAATGCTGACATTTTGATTAGTAGCCAAGCTCTGAACCACTCTATCACCAGGGCTCCAGAACGTTACCAGCACTGTACAAGTCAGTTACCAACCTTTTCCTAATCTCACCTCCTTCCTGTCCCAGCGATAACCACAAGGGTGTCATTTATTATGATCATACAAGTACTTTTCTATATATTTTACTATGTAACTATGCCTATAAAAACACAAATTAATATTTAGTTTTTGCAAACTTCTTATAAAAGAAGTAATGCAGTATGTATTCTGTTTTAATTTTGATGAATATTTCATGTTTATGAATTATTCATATTGTATATATTTACAGTTTGTTCAATTTTATTTCTATTTATTACTATGTGGTATAAATATTCAGAGTTTTTAAAAATGTATTCTACTATGTTGGTTATTTGGAATGTTTCCATTTTGGGACATGCACACTGTTATTCTGCACATGGGAACTCATTAGAGTGGCATCTACTCCTAAAACTATCAGGCATTAATTTAGGTCTCATTTTTTTTTTTTTAACTGGTGTATCAATGTATACTTGCAATAAGAATGTTTGAAATTTCCAATGTGACGTTCTGCTTCCTGACCAGCACTCCTCAGTATTATCATTCTTTATGATATTTACTATTAGTTTGTTGTAGAATATATCACAGTAGTATCAATTTCAGTGTTTGTGATTATAGAGGTAAGGCATGTTTTAATACGTTTATGGATTTTCTCTTTTGTAAAGTGCCTCAGGTGTCATTTCATCAATTTTATTTTGAATTGTCTTTAGTCTTATTTATTGGACATTTTCTTTTACATTAGGGTTATAATCTCTTTGTCAGTTACATATCTTGAAACTATCTTCCCATTCATTGGCTTTACTTTTAACTCCCTAAATGTCCTTTGGTAAATAGCATCCTAAATTTTATTTATTTTTATTATTTTTTAAATTGTGCTTTAGATGAAGATTTATAGAACAAACTAGCCTCTCATTAAACAGTGAGTATACAAACTCTTCTATGATATTGGTTAACAATCCTACAACATGGCAACACTCTCCCTTTTTAATTTTGGGTTCCCTATTACCAGCTTTCCTGTCCCCTCCTGCCCCTTCTTCCTAGTCCTTGCCCCTGGGCTGGTGTACTCTTTTGGTCTGGTTTTGTTTTATGGGCCCATCCAATCTTTGGATGAAGATCAAACATCAGAAGTGGCTTCTTTACTGTGCTAAAAGGGTGTCCAGGGGCCATACTCTCCAGTCTATGTCAGGCCAGTAAGTCTGAGTTAGAGTTTTATTGTGAGTTAGAATTTTTTCGCACATTTTTCTCCAGCTCTGTTGTGATCCCTGACAGAGCAGTGAGTGGTGGGTAGCTGGGCACCATCTAGTTGTACTGGACTCAGTCTGGTGGAGGCCCTGCTAACTGTGGTCCATTAGTCCTCTAGACTAATCTTTCCCTTGTATCTTCAGTTTTCATTCTTCCTTGCTAACAAAGGAGTGAGACCAGGGGAGTATCTTAGATGGCCACTCACAGAATATTAAGATCCCAGACACTACTCACCAAAGTAGAATGTAGACATTTTCTTTATAAACTATGTTATGCCAATGTTCCTCGAGACCATGGTCCCCACAGCCCTTAGTCCAACAATTCCATCCCTCAGGGAGTTTGGATGTGTCTATGGAGCTTCCACGACGATGCCTTGTAGAAGTTGTGCTGGCCTCCCCAGAATTGTGTACTATAATACCCTTCACCACAGTTACCATTTATCTATTACCTATTTAGTGTCTTTCCATCCTCACCCTTCTCCTCCCTGGTAACCATCAAAGGTTGTTTTTTTTGTGTGTGTGTGTAAACCTTTTTGTGAGTTATTACAGCACTGGTCTCATACAACATTTGTCCTTTTGTGATTGACTTATTTCACTCAGCATAATGCCCTCCAGATTCATCCATGTTGTGAGATGCTTCACAAATTCATCATTGTTCTTTATTGTTGCTTAGTGCTCCATTGTGTGTATCTACCACAGTTTGTTTATCCACTCACCTGATGATGAGCATCTGGTTTATTTCCATCTTTTTGCTATTGTGAACCATGCTAGAATGAACATGGGTGCTCATATGTCTATTGATGTGACGACTCTTATTTCTCTAGGATATATTCCTAGGAGTGGGATTGCTGGATCAAATGGTTATTTCTGTTTCTAGCTTTCTAAGGAAAAGCCCTATGGTTGTATCATTTTGCATTTGCATCAGCAGTGCATCAGAGTTGCGATCTCCCTGCAGCCTCTCCAACATATATTATTTTCTGTTTTTTTGATTCCTGCCGGTAATGCCGGGGTAAGATGGTATCTCATTGTGGGGTTTTGATTTGCATTTCTCTAATGGCTAGTGATTGCCAACATTTCCTCACTTGTCTTTAAGCGGCTTGAATGTCTTATTTGGTGAAGTGTCTGTTCATTTCTTTTGCCCATTTTGTAATTGGATTATTCATCTTTTTATTGTAGAGGTGTTGGATTTTCCCGTAGATTTTAGAAATTAGACCTTTGTTGGATTTGTCATAGGCAAATTTTTTTTCCTAGTATGTAATTCCTCTTTTTTTTAAGTCCTCTTTTTACTCTTTTGTTGAAGTATTTTGATGAACATAAGTGATTTTTAGAAAATACCAGTTATCTAGCTTATCTTCTGCATCTTGTGGGCTGTTAGTTATGGCTTGTATCCTGTTAATGCAGTGTATTAGCATTTGATCCTATTTTTTCTTCTATGATCCTTAGAGTTTTGGGCTTTATATTTAGATCTTTGATCCATTTTGAATTAGTTTTTATATGGTGTGAGGTATGGATCTTGTTTCATTTTTTGGAGATGGACATCCAGTCTTGCCAGTGTCATTTGTTAAAAAGACTGTCTTTTCCCCATTTGATGGACTTTGGGCCCTAATGGCTAGTGATTGTGAGCATTTCCTCACTTGTCTTTTAGCGGCTTGAATGTCTTATTTGTTGAAGTGTCTGTTCATTTCTTTTGCCCATTTTGTAATCGGATTATTCATCTTTTTGTTGTAGAGGTGTTGGATTTTCCTGTAGATTTTAGAAATTAGACCTTTGTTGGATTTGTCATACGCAAATTTTTTTTTTCCCCAGTATGTAGGTTCTCTTTTTACTCTTTTGGTGAAGTATTTTGACGAACATAAGTGTTTGATTTTTAGAAGATACCAATTATCTAGCTTGTCTTCTGCAGCTTGTGGGCTGTTAGTTATGGTTTGCATCCTGTTAATGTAGTGTATTAGCATTTGATCCTATTTTTTCTTCTATGATCCTTAGAGTTTTGGGCTTTATATTTAGATCTTTGATCCATTTTGAATTAGCTTTTTATATGGTGTAAGGTATGGATCTTGTTTCATTTTTTTTGAGATGGACATCCAGTTTTGCCAGCATCATTTGTTAAAAAGACTGTATTTACCCTATTTGATGGACTTTGGGCCCTCTGGTTGAAGATCAGGTGATCATCCAAAAAAACCAAACCCACTGCTGTTGAGTTGATTCCGACTCATAGCAACCCTATAGGACAGAGTAGAACTGCCCCATAGAGGTTCCAAGGTGGATGGATTTACATCTGGGTTCTCAATTCTGTTCCATTGGTCAATGTATCTGTCATTGCACCGGTATCAGACTGTTTTGACTACTGTAGCTGTATTGTAGGTTCTGAAGTCTGGTAGTGGGAATCTTCCTACTTTATTCTTTTCTTCAATAGTGCTTCACTTATCCAAGGCTCATTCCCTTTCTATATAAAATTAATGATTACTTTTTCCATCTCTTTGAAGAATGTTGTTGGTATTTGAATCAGGATTGCATTATATTTGTAAATCGTTTTGGATAGAATTGTCATTTTCACAATGTTGAGTCTACCTGTGCATGAGCATGCTATGTTTTTTCCATTTATATAGGTCTCTTTTGGTTTCAGGCAATAGTGTTTTGTAGTTTTCTTTGTATAGGTCTTTTTACATCCCTGGTTAGATTTGTTCCTAAGTATTTTATTTTTTTTTTTTAGGGACTATTATAAATGGTATTGTTTTTCTGATATCCTTTTCATCGTTCTCTTTATTGGCGTTTAGGAATTCAACTGATTTTTGTGTGTTTATCTTGTATCCTGCTTCTCTCCTGACACTTTATGTTCCAGCAGTTTTCTTGTGGAGTCTTCTGTATTTTCTAGGTACAGTATCATATCGTCCCCAAATAGGGACAGTTTTACTTCTTCACTACCAATTTGGATGCCCTTTCTTTCCTTCTTGCTTTATTGCTGTAGGTAGGACTTCCAGCACAATGTTAAATAGTAGTGGTGATAAAGGACATCCTTGTCTTGTTCCTGTTCTCAAGGGGAATGTTTTCAGCCTCTCTCCATTAAGAATGATGTTGGTTGTTAGTTTTATATTGATGTCCTTTATTATGTTGAAGAGTTTTCCTTCTATACATATTTTATTGAGGGTTTTTAATCAGGAATGGGTATTGGACTTTGCTGAATGCCTTTTCTAAGTCAACTGAGAGGATCATGTGATTCTTTTCTTTTACGTATGTAGTGGATTATGTCCATTGATTTTCTAATGTTGAACCACCATTGCATACCCGGTATGAATCCTACTTGGTTGTGGTGTATTTTTTTTTTTTTTTTGATATGATGCTGAATTCTATTGACTTGAATTTTGTTGAGAATTTTTGCATCTATATTCATGAGAGATATTGGTCTGTATTTTTCACTTTTTAATGGTGTCTTTGCCTCATTTTGGTGTCATGTTTATGCTGGCTTCATAGAATAAATTTTTAAGTATCCCTTCCTTTTTTAAGTTCTGAGATAGTTTGAGTAGTACTGGAGTAAGCTTTTCTGTGAATGTCTGGTCGAATTCTACAGTGAAGCCATCTGGGCCAGGTTCCCCCTCACCTTTTTTTTTTTTTTTTTTACCATTTCAATATCTCGTTATAGTTCTGTTCAGATTTCCAACATCATTTTGTGTTAGTTTGGGTAGGTACTGTGTTTCCAAAAATTTGTCTATTTCCACGAGGTTTTCATAATACTCTGTTATGATTCTTTTTATTTCACTTGAGTCTGTTGTATTGTCCTTCATTTCATTTCTTCTGTTTTTCTCTTGTCAGTTTGACCAGTGCTTTGTCAATTTTGTTGATCCTTTCAAAGGACCAACTTTTGGTTTTAATGATTCTTTCTATTGTTTTTCAATTCTCTATTTCATTTATTTCTGTTCTGATACTTATTATTTCCCTTCTTCTCTTGGCTGTGGGCTTCTTTTGCTGTTCTCTTTCTATTTGCTCAAGTTGTGTAGCTAATGTTTTGATTTTGTCCCTTTCTTCTTTTTTGATGTGTGCATCTATTGATATAAATTGATCTCTGAGGACTACCTTTGTTGTGTCCCAAAAGTTTTGGTGTGAAGAGTTTTCATTCTCGTTTGATTCTAGGAATTTTTCTGTTCCAACTTTGATTTCTTCTATTGTCCAGCGGTTTTTAAGCAGGATGTTATGCAGTTTCCATGTACTTGATTTTTTCCCTTGCTTTTCCTGTTGTTAATTTCTACTCTGATGGTGTTGTGATCAGAGAAGTTACTTTGTATTATTTCAATGTTTTGAATTTTGTTGATGGTTGTTTTGTGTACTAAGATGTGGTCTATTCTGGAGAATGTTCCATGAGCACTGGAAAAGAATGTGTGCTTTGCAGCTGTTGGATGGAGTTTGTATATATGTCTATGAGGTCAAGTTGTTTGATTGTTTTCTTTATATTTCCTGTATCTTTGTTGAGTTGCTTTCTAGATGTTCTGTCCTTTACCAAGAATGGTGTGTTGAAGTCTCCTACTATTATTGTGGAACTGCCAATTTCTCTTTTCAGTGCTGTTAGAGTTTGTTTTGTGTATTTTGGAGCCCTGTCATAGGGGCATAAATGTTTATTATGATTATGTCTTCATGATGGATCGTCTCTTTAATCATTATATAGTGCCCTTCTTTGCCTTTTATGGTGGATTTTGTTTTAAAATCTGTGGTATCTGAGAGTACTATTCCCACTTCTGCTTTTTTTTGGTTGGTGTTTGCTTTATGTATTTTTTCCAACCTTCAATTTATAATAAATTTATGTCTTTATGTCTAAGGTGTGTCTCTGATAGACAGCAGAATAGTGGATCCTGTTTTCTTATCCATTCTGTCACTCTCTGTTTCTTTATGGGTGCGTTTAGGCCTTATTCATTCAGTGTAATTATTGAGTTTATTGCTGTCATTTTATAGTTTTCATTTTTGTGGTGCAGACATTTTCTTTGTTCCTCTTATTCTCATGTGCTGAATTTTGTTTGTGGATTTTTTTTTTTTTTATTTCTTTTGTTTTCACTAAGGCTTTATGTTTTTCTTCATTTTGATGAGTAGATCTGTAAACTTTCTTTCTAATTTTCTTCAAATTTACCCTTGACTTCCTAAGTTTCAATAAATCTGTTATTACTTGGTATCACCTTGCCTTCCTCTCCATTAAGAAGTTCTATACCTACACAATTTATTCTGTATTTTCTTGTTCTGACATTGTTGTAATTTACAGATTAACCTATCTGGTTCCCTGTTGTATATCTGTTGGTTTTGAATAGTCCTTGAGAATTCTTTCCTAGCTTGGTATCTGACTGGTATGATCTTGCATCCCAGATTCAGGCTGATCTCTCCTTGCTCTCTGTTCTTTGTCAGTTTCTTATTTCACTCGGTGCTTGGTTGAGTTCTTTATCTCTTCATGTGATGCTCAGGGTTCCAGGATAGATATGTGTCTCTATTTTACTTTGTTTTTCCAGTCTTTGTTGTGGAGGGATGTTGTGGTGCCATGTCATCTCCACCTTCTGGAGCCTAAATTTTAATTTAGTCAAATAAACCAATTTGAAGAAACAAACCAAAATGTTATGAATGAACACTTAAAATCAAATCACGTAAAGTTGCCAACATTGAAAATAAAGAAAGACCTTCTATTTCTAGTTAAAATTCAGTGTGTCACAGCAAGCCAATGTTCCTGCTTCAACCATTAGAAAAATCTGAATACCTTTTTTAAAAAGTATTTTTACAGGCATCAAATAGCTGTGAAAAAGAAAAGAATGATGAGAATATAAAAATGAAAACTCGTTAAGTCAGAGAAAGACAATCCACTTAATGACTAGCACTTACTTGACTTATAATCTTTTGCAATTACAAACTATACTGGAATATAGTTTATTGTATAAATTCATATGTGCGCATGTTTTATTCATTCAAAGACTAAACACCCCCCAAAAACATTGCTGTCAAATTGATTCCAACTCAAGGAGATCCCATGTGTTATAGAGTTGAACTTCTCTATAGGGTTTTCTTGACTGTATTCTTAACAGAAGCATATCACCAGATCTCTGTTGTGCTGTGTTGCAGGTGGCTTTGAACTGCCAGTCTTTAAGTTAGTACCCCAAACAGCACCAGACCCTTCACCAATCAGTCAATTTCAACATATAGTGACCATACAGGACACAGTAGAACTGTCCTGAGTTCTTATCTGCTGTGCCACCAGAGATCTTTACGTTAGGAGTGGAGCACAAATAATTTGTGCCACCAAAGACTAGATACAATTGTGATATCAGCCAATGGTATCCAATTCCTTTCCACAGAACTTGAACCATTTTATAGTTTTCTAAGCTGTATATAAAAAACATATTTTCCCATGCAGTTTAAAATTTCATTCTTTTTTATAATGTTCAATGTATTTTCATGTTTTAGGGATGATCTTACTCCCTTTTTATGGGAAGTGTTAACTTACATATTTGGTCCATTTTTCTATTTGCATTTTTCACTTCTTCATACTTAAGAATAATGTATTTATGAGGGAAATTAGCACTTTCTCTGAGATATGATTTATAATTATTTCTCCACACTTTATTAATTACTTTTTGACAGTAGTGTGGTGTCTATTTATTTTTAACATGCACAATTATTTAATTTTACACAGTTGAATTTTATCAATCATTTGTGTCCTGCATTCTAAATTTTTAGTTGTAAGTAGAAATCTTTATTACTCCAAAATCATATTCTAAAAAAAATATTAATCTTAGAATTATTCTATTGTTTAATTTTCTAAAATATCTGAACTAGTGTACCATTTGGGGTCTTTCCTGCTGTAGTATGAAATATTCTAAAAATTTATCTTTTTTTCCTCAAAGACTTCTCAAGTATCCAAATGACAATTATCTTAAAAGTCCAGTTTTC
Organism: Elephas maximus indicus; assembly: GCF_024166365.1. Taxonomy (NCBI): domain Eukaryota; kingdom Metazoa; phylum Chordata; class Mammalia; order Proboscidea; family Elephantidae; genus Elephas; species Elephas maximus. The sequence continues at coordinate 105,723,507 of NC_064825.1, read as the reverse complement.
ATCTATTCATTTGCAAGCTTTATTCTATGATCAATTCTAATTTGTATTTGAGACTTCCATTTATGGCATTAGAAGATCCTGCTACTTATGCACAATATAATCCTGATTATATTGTGAGACTTTGGAATTTCCTTTTATCTTAATTACTCCTGGGATATGCACCTACTGTAGCTCAGGCCTGGCTGACATTGCACCCCATTGTTGTGCTCTGCCACACCTGATTCCCACGAGAGGCCTTGCTCACCACATACTCTTAACTAACCTTCCATGTTTTCAAGGTCATAGTTCCAGATACCCTTCGATTAACTTTCCTAATAATATTATAGTGTTTTTCTCTCTCCTGAAGATTGGTAGATACCTTATACGACCATTAGATTAGTAATGGAAATATCTGTAATCCACTGCTAATCTCAAGATTTGGTGGTAATTATAAACCCTTAGAAATCACTGTTTACAAATAATAGGAAGAAACATCCTATTTTCACAAGCGGAAATTTAGCTTCAAGCCAATATTTTTAAACTACTGTCACACAGATTTAAAGTCTTGAAGCAGAAGTATTTTATAACAATAGACAGACTAGTGTCCTGGAATTTTCCCTCTCATCTCTGTTGGAATTATATCAGAATCTTATCTTCTCCTAAGTGAAGTTTAATAGGATTCACATCTTAAAAATGGGTTCACAGAAGAAATGAAGTTGGGGAGAGGAGAGAATGCTTCAAGGAAAAGAAAAAGTTCTCATTTTGGGATTAATCTAGGGGAAAAAAAATATTTTTGACATAGATTTAATATATCCAAAAAGCAGCTCTCAGTTTTCCCAGGTAGTCTTGAAGAAACAAATTATAGGTAAAATATATACCTATAGAGTACATAACATATATATATACATACATACATACATACGTATATATATTAGTTTGTTTTCAGAATGTTTATTACAACTTTTACACAAAAGCCAGCTCCTTAATGGGGATCAAGGAACCCATTTCAGAGGAGAAAACAAGCAAAATAACTTCAGGAAAATGTGAAAGGAATTCAGTCAAGTAGCAGCAGAGGGTCCATATGAAGCAGCCGTAAGGGGAAAATTGTATTTGTGTCAATTTTGCATGGCCTCCAATGGTATTGCTCAGTTAGGGGTAATCCAGGACCCTATTCAAGTGTAAGAAATAAAATTTTCTGCTCACTCTATTCCATTGAGAGGCTGCATAGGAAAAGTATTCTGTGTAGAGTGAGAGCTCTCTGGGAAAATAAATAAATAAACCAAATCAGAGAGTACCAAAGAGATTTGTTTAATTAGAAATTTAACTGCATCAGGTAGAAGAGATCCCGGGGGTAGAGATTACTATTTTTTATTTAAAGAGCATTCACTGTTCCAAAAGAACTAACTGCTTTAAGGGGGGATTGAATATCTATGATGAAATGATGAAATAAATTATTTCAGTGAAAGTAATTTAAATACTTAAGCGTTAAAAACTTTAGTGAGGGAAAACAAGATTATACCAAAAAAACCAAAACTCAAACCCACTACCACTGGGTTAATTTAAGCTCATATCGCCCCTACAAGACAGAGTAGAAAAGGCTGCATATCTTTATGCAAACTGACTGCCTCATCTTTTCCCTGCAGCTTGGCTGGTGGATTCGAACTGCGAACCTTTTGGTTAGCAGTGAAGCACTTTAACAACTTCACCACCAGGGCTGTTATAATCCAAATGATAAAGGTAAATTTGAAATGTTTTATGTTAATATTCAACTTTAGATCATGATATTATTAGAATTAATATTTAATATAGAGTAGCTGGAAACCCTGGTGGCATAGTGGTTAAGTGCTATGGCTGCTAACCAAAGGGTTGACAGTTCATATCCGCCAGGTGCTCCTTGGAAACTCTACGGGGCAGTTCTACTCTGTCCAATAGGGTTGCTATGAGTCAGAATCGACTCAACGGCACTGGGTTTGGTTTTTGGTTGGTATAGGGTAGCAAATGTGATGTTTTATTAAAGCACCTTTTTAATATTTCTGACTGTATTAAATATAATTTACAGTAAACAATGATTTTAAATAATGATGCTACTGTTTTCGTAAAATACTAAATATTATAGAAAAACTGCATTTCTAGTAAAGACATTGTAGCAAATAAGTATTATATTTATGTATTTTAGGGCCAATATTTTAATAAGATATTAAAAGTAAAACAATCCATTAAACAAATTTACAACCATTGAGAAATCCAGCAAATATTTATTTCAAAGAAAATAATATTTTTTAAGTGAAAGAATTTATAAAATAATAAAGTTTGAGGTTCATATTGTTTTTCAATTTAATTTCAGGGTTTAAGTTTCTAATTTATGTCAAAAAATACAAGCATAGTGAGGTTTGGTAGATTGGGGACATTGTGAAACAAAGCGTTGCTAACCAAAGCCAAACCCATTTCCTTCAAGTGGCTTTTGACTCCTAAGGACCCTATAGGATAGAGCAGGACTGCTTCACAATGTTCCCAAGGCTGTAAATCTTTACAGAAACAGACTGCCACATCTTCCTCCCACAGAGTGGCTCATGTGTTTGAACTACTGACCTTTTGGTTAGAAACCAAGCTCTTAACCACTGTGCCACCAGGACTCTATCAGAATATTGTTAAGCATTCCTTAACCATCTGGATTTCTCCCAGGGAATTAATGTTTAGATTTCAAATAAAAATATGATAACGTTAAGTTTTATTTTCCTTAAGTAAAAAGAACAAATATTTTCAAGAAAGAAGAGTTAATATAGATAGTTTTGGGAGAATACACAGGGTAAATCTCTGCTCTTTCTATTCTGTTGTCTTGAGAAAAAATAAAGACACATCTTAAATATTTAATGTTATAAATATTTAAGATGTGTTTTTATTTTTTCTCAAGAAACGTGGATAATTTCATCACCAAATGGGTTGAGTTTGTATAATTGTATTCAATTAATAAAAATTTAAATGTTTTAATTAAATGGTGTCATTTATAAAACAATAGCTAAAGATTTGGTTTTTTTGTCCTTTCACGAGTCTTAATTCTTCTCTTGTAAGAGTTCACTCCTTTTAAGAGTGATGCTTTCATTTTAACAATATCTATTCCTCCATTTGTCTATTTCAACTTGTCTACTAACCAAAAGGTCAGCAGTTCCAATCCACCAGCCGCTCTTTGGAAACCCTATGGAGCAGTTCTCCTCTGTCCTAAAGAGTTGTTATGAGTTAGAATTGACTTGACGACAACAGTTCCTGTTTCTTTGTTTGTTTGTTTTATTCATTTATTTCAGTCCAGAATCAAATCCTGAGTACAGTATTAGATGTACACCCATTTTCTAGAATCTATGTTGATTTCTAGTGACAGCCTTTTCCTCTCAGATCATTTAGTATCAGTAAATACCACACAGACAATACAGGCATACCTTGGACATAGCGTAGCTTCAGTTCCAGACTACCACAATAAAGCAAATAATGCAGTAGAGCAAGTCACACAAATTTTTTGGTTCCCCAGTGCATATAAAAGTTAGGGTAACACTATGCTGTAGTCTACTAAGTGTGCAATAGCATTATGTTAAAAAAAAAATAAGTACATACCTTAATTAAAAAAAAAATACTTTATTGCTAACAAATGCTAACCATCGCTAAGCCTTTGGCAAGTTGTAATCTTTTTATGGGTGGAGAGTCTAGATTCAGTGCTGATGGCTGCTGACTGATCAGGGTGGTGGTTGCTGAAGGTTCAGGTGACTGTGGCAACTTCTTAAAATAAGACAACAGTGAAGCTCGCCACGTCAACTGACTCTTCCTTTCACAAAGATTTTTCCTGTAGCCTGCAATGCTGTTTGACATTTCGCACACAGTAGAAATTCTTTCAAAATTGAAGTCAATTCTCTCAAACCCTGGCGCTGCTTTATTGACTAAGTTTATGTAATATTCTAAATATCTTGTGGTCGTTTCAACAACGTTCACAGCATCTTCACAAAGAGTAGATTCTATCTCAAGAAATCACTTTCTTTATTCACCCTTAAGAAGTGGCTCCTCATCTGTTAAAGTTTTATCATGAGATTGCAGCAGTACAGTCTCATCTTCAAGGTCCACTTCTAATTCTAGTTCTATTGCTATTCCCCCCACTTCTGCAGTTAGTTGCTCCACTGAAGTCTTGAAACTCTCAAAGCCATCCATGAGGGTTGGAATTGACTTCTTCCAAATGCCTCTTAATGTTGGTATTTTGACCTCCTCCCATGAATCACCAATGTTTCTAACGGCTTCTAGAATGGAGAATCCTTTCTGGAAGATTTTCAATTTACTTTGCCTAGATTCATCAGAGGAATCACTGTCTATGACAGCTTTGGCCTTACAAAATCTCTTTCTTAAATACTAAGACTTTAAAGTTGAAATTACTCCTCGATCCATGGGCTGCAGAATGGATGTGGTGCTAGCCAGCATGAAAACATTAATCCCCTTGTACATCTCCATTAGAGCTCTTGGGTGACCAGATGTGTTGTCAAAGAACAGTACAATTTTGAAAGGACTCTTTTTTCTGAGCAACAGGTCTATAACAGTAGTCTTAAAATATTCAGTGAGCCATGTTGTAAACAGATGTGCTGTCATCAGGTTTTGTTGTTCCATTTATAGAGCACAGGCAAGTAGATTTAGCATAATTTTGAAGGGCTCTAGGATTTTTGCAATGGCAAATGAATGCTGGATTCACCTTAAAGTCACCAGCTGCATTATAACCTCCCAAGAGACTCAATCTGTCTCTGAAGCTTCGAAGCCAGGCATTGATTTCTCTCTAGCTATGAAAGCCTGATGGGCATCTTCTTCCAATATAAGGGTGTTTTGTCTGCATGGAAAATCTGTTGTTTAGCGTAGCCACCTTCCTCATTTATCTTAGCTAGATCTTCCGGATAACTTGCTGCAGTTTCTACATAGCATTTGCTGTTTCGTCTTGTATTTTTATGTTACAGAGATGGTTTCTTTCCTTAAACCTCATTAGCCTACCTCTGCTAGCTTCAAAATTTTCTTCGGCAGCTTCCTCACCTCTCTCGGCCTTCACAGAATTTAAAGAACTAGGGCCTGTCTCTGGGTTAGGCTTGGGCTTAAGGTAATGTTGTGGATGGTTTGATCTTCTATTCAGACCACTAAAATATCTTCCTTATCAGCAATATATGTCTATTTCACGTTCTCGTTATTCATGGGTACACTGGAGTAAAAAAAAAGAGTAGAAATTTTAATTTCCTTCTTCAACTTTTCCTTAGCATTCTCAACTTGGCTAACTGGTGCTAGAGGCCTAGCTTTAGGCCTGTCTCAGGTTTCAACATACCTTCCTTATTAACTTAATAATTTCTGACTTTTGATTTAAAGTGAGAGACCTGTGAGCCTTCCTTTCACTTGAACATTTAGATGCCATTGTAGCATTATTAATAGGCCTAATTTCAATATTGTCATGTCTCAGGGAATAGGGAGGCCTGAGGAGAGGGAGCGAGATGGGAGAATGGAGGGCTGGTGACACAGTCAGAACACATGATTAAGTTCACTGTCTTGTATGGGTGCAGTGTGTTACCCCAAAACTATTACCATAGTAACATCAAAGATCACTGCTAAACATAACAGATCTAAAATCACAAAAAATTTGAAATAATGCAAGATATACCCAAATATGACACAGAGGCACAAAGAGAGCACATGCTGTTGGAAAAATCACACAACTAGTGTTGCTCAATGCAGGGTTGCCACATGCTTTCAATTTGTAAAAAAAAAATGCAGTTTCCGCAAAGGGTCATAAAGCAAAATACAATAAAATGAGGTATGCCTGCAAATCATGGAGATAGGAGTCAAACTCAAGTCTATTAAAAAAGGAAAATAGATACTGACTTGCAGTCATAAATCCTATGTGCAATTGGTCAAATTATTCACACTTAGTGAGGCTCAATACCCTTATAGCTAAAGAAAAGTGAGTTTAGAAACGTTTATCTGAAGTGTTGCTTTTTGAAGAAAAACAAAAATAAAGATGGGCATACACGCCACAATGAGTGTAACGTAACAGCTAGTATTTTTCCTTCTTCTGACCCATACACACCCACACTGGTAACAAATACCCCCCATGCCATCTCAGTTTTTCCAGGGTGACTACAATTTATTGTTGGTACCTGAATCAATGTACACGGGCTACTTACCCCGAATTAAATCCTCTTATCTTACCCACTTCATATCCTAACAAAAGATACTTGTTTTATTCCTCCATGTAAAATGAAATATTCCTTCAATTTTCTTTCTAAACTACCTACTGTGAACTGTGTAATATGCTTAGAATCATCAAGCGATGGGAGAATGAAGCTGTGAAATAGGCAGTTGAAAATGTATGTGAGAACACAGTTTTTGATAGAGTGTTTGAGAAGCTTGACTGCGAAAACGCGTAGAGAAGTACAACAGGATTGCCAAGACCTGTAATTAACTTGAAGTGAGATTAGATGGCAAAGCTGAGTGTCCATCTCCAGCAGTTGCCAATTGTTCCAGTGCCTGTGCTGAGTCAGGTATAGCTTGATCTGCCCTGGGCTGTGTTCTGAAAGTACAAAGAAATGATCTTAAAATAAGTGTGACAGGGCTGTTTACTGTGATTTAACGGGAGGACGTGGGACATACATAACTAGTGTCATTTTTAAAATGCAAACATTGCAATGATCGTAAAATCCAATGCAGACACCTCCACACAATTTAGAGAAGAGGCAAAGAGACACGGGAAGGTAAAGGAAATGCTCATGTAAATTTACATTTTCCACAGATGAATCATCAAGAAAAACCTCCAAAAGAAAATCTAACTGAACTGATGGAATTCATTCTCTTGGGCTTTGCTGACATACCCCATCTCCAGTGGTTCCTCTTTGGATTGTTTCTAATCATCTATATCATTATCCTGATGAGCAATGGCACCATATTTCTCATAACAAAAATAGATCCTGCTCTCCAGAGCCCTGTGTATTTTTTTCTGGCAAATTTTTCCTTCTTGGAAATCTGCTTTGTAACAGCTACTCTCCCCAGAATGCTGATGAATCTAGGAACCCAGAGAAGAAGAATTTCCTTAGTTGCCTGTGCTACACAGATGTGCTTTTTCCTTCTGTTCGGAGGTACAGAGTGTTTGCTCCTGGCAGTGTTGGCCTATTACCGCTATGTAGCCATTTGTAACCCTCTGAATTATCCTCTAGTTGTGAACCGCAGGGTCTGTATCCAGTTGGTGACTGGCTCCTGGACCATTGGAATCCCACTTATGATAGTGCAGACTTATCAGATTTTTTCTCTGCCTTTTTGTGGATCTAACCAAATCGACCACTTCTTCTGTGACATTCTCCCAGTACTCAAGCTGGCTTGTGGGGACACCTTTGTAAATATGATGTTAGTCTACACAATTGCTCTGTTATTTGTCATGGTTCCGTTTCTGTGGATACTTGGCTCCTACAGTAAAATCATGTGCATCATCCTGAAGCTGTCATCAGCCACAAGTCGAGCCAAAGCCTTCTCCACCTGCTCATCCCATCTTATGGTTGTGGTGTTATTCTTTGGATCAGCCATTATTACATACTTAAGACCCAACACCAGACACTCAGAGGGAACTGGCAAAATGCTTTCTCTTTTCTACACTATCCTAACTCCTATATTTAATCCCATGATATATTGTCTAAGGAACAAAGATGTCATAATGGCATTGAGAAAATTGCTATGTAAATAATTCACTTAATGAATCAGTTAAATATGTACAAATTGCTTTCTTATGTATTTTTAATTAAATTTCAAAAGATGTATACCATTAAGTATAACTTGTGTTATGGATTGAATTGTCTTTCCACAGAATGAGTGTCAATGTGGCTAGGCCATGATTCCTAGTATTGTATGATTGTCCAGCATTTTGTCCCATAAGCTGGAATCCTCTAGAATGCAGTGGGTTTGTTTTGGTGATTTTCCTAAGTGCTGTAAATCCTACCTCTAAGATGTAAACAAGGCAGAATTAGAGACAGTTAGGTTAATGAGACAGGATTCAATCTACAACATTAGGTTATATTTTAAATCAATCTTTTTTGAGGTAAAAGAGAAAAGGAAGGAGAGAGACAGGGAGAATTCCTACCAACAAGAATGAAGAATCGGGGGGGCTGCATCCTTTGAACCTGGAGTCCATGCGCTGAGAAGCTCCTATACCAGGAGAGACTGATTAAAAGGACCTTCCCCAGAGCTGACAGAAAGAAAAGACTGCCCCTTGAGCTGTCACCCTAAATTTGGACTTCTAGCCTCCTAGACTTTGAGAAAATAAATTTCTCTTTGTTAAGCTGTAAACTTATGGTACTTTTATTAAATCAAGACTAGATTACTATATTGCCTTGTCTTTTGTACAGTGACAATTATTTCCAAGTTAAAAATCACTAGTAATGTTGTCAGAACTTTCTGCTCAAATTATAAGTAATATATGTATCAGCAGAGAACAAATCCTTCCATTAGTAATTCTATAATTTCATCGTGCAATGTCCTCCCTCAGTAACAACTTTTGCTTGGGTTGATTCATTTAGTCAGTTGTAATATATACTCTGTTATATCACTTATTATAAACTATATCATTCATTTCCATGAGGGTCCATACAGTTGTGACACTCATTTTAAAAAGCATGTTTGCGATATGCATTAATTAAAGCTATGCAGTGTCCCCTCGATATCCATGGCGTATTTGTTCCAGAGCCCCCATGAATACCAAAATACGTGAATGCTGAATCCCTCATATAAAATTCTAAAATATTTGCATATAACCTATACACAAACTCCTGTATACTTTTAATCATCTCTGGATTACTTATAATACCTAATACAATATAAATGTTATGTAAATAGTTGTTATACATTCCTGTATTGTTTAGGGAATAATGTCAAAACAAGAGGTGAACAGCGCTCAAATATCAAGTGCTGGAGAGAGACTGAGGATGTGTGAATTTGTGGGAGGCTATATCAGGGAATGCCTACACACCAATTCATTAGTGTGGATTCAGCATGGTGCTTGTAGTGTGACAAATTCAAATTCTGCTTTTGGAATTTTGTTTTCTTTTTTCTCTTTTCCAAATACTTTCAGTCTTCATTGGTTGAATCTGTAGCTATGGAACCCACAGATGTTGAGGGCCAACTATATATACATATGTATGAATATATATAATATATAAAATATATACTTTATGTTATTAATTTTCAATGGTATTTATATATGATATTTGATTATGTTTGTGTGTGCACATCTGTGTTTATATGTGTGTGTGTATGTGTGTGTGTATATATATATATGTATATGAGAACTTTTAGTGCAGTGGGTAAAGCACTGTGCAGCTAACAAAAAAAGGTCAGCAGTTTGAACCCACCAGGCACTTCACAGGAGAATGATGTGGCAGTCTGCTTCTGTAAAGATTCACAGCCTTCGAAACCATATGGGGAAGTTCTACTTTGTCCTATAGAGTCTCTGTGGGTTGGAATCAAATCAATGGCTCCCCTTTTAATTTCTATATATGTATTATATGTATACATATAAAACACTGGGAAGAATGGGGCTTCCAGAGCACTTAATTGTGCTCACGAGGAACCAAATGACAGAAAGAGGCTGTCGTTTGAAGAGAACTAAGGGTTTCAAAGTCAGGAGACTTGTGTGTCAGGGTTGTATTCTTTCACCATGCTTATTCAATCTGTGTACTGAGCAAACAACCTGAAAAGCTGGACTATAAGAAGAACAACGTGGGAATAGGTTCAGAAGAATGTTCATTAACAACCCGCAGATTACACAATCTTGCTTGCTGAAAGTGAAGAGTGCTTGAAGTATTTATTGATGAAGATCGAAGACTACAGCCTTCAGTATGGATTGCACATCAACATAAAGAAAACAAAAATCCTCAATAAGTAATATCATGACTAACAAAGAAAGTTTGAAGTTGTCAAGGATTTCATTTTACATGGATCTGCAATCAACGTCCATGGAAGTATCAGGAAAGAAATTAAACGACATATTGCATTGGACAAATCTGCTCCAAAAGACCTCTTTAAGGTGTTAAGAAGCAAAGATGACACTTTGAGGGAGCCTATGTCTGTCTGTCTGTCTGTCTGTCTGTCTATCTATCTATCTATCATTTATCTATCTATCATCTATCTATCTTTCTATCTACCTATCATCTATCTATCTGTCTGTCTGTCTATCTATATCTATCTATCATCTATCTATCTGTCTGTCTGTCTGTCTGTCTGTCTATCTAATCTATCATCTGTCTACCTACCTACCTACCTACATACCTGCCTACCTACCTACCTATCTATCTATCATCTATCTATCTATCTATCTATCTATCTATCTATCTATCTATCTATCTATCTATCTATCTATCTATCTATCTATCTATCTATATCTATCTATCTATCTCTCTCTCTCTCTCTCTCTCTCTCTCTCTCTCTCTATCTATCTATCTATATCTATCTATCTATCTATCTATCTCTCTCTCTCTATCTATCTATCTATCTATCTATCTATCTATCTATCTATCTATCTATCTATCTATCTATCTATCTATCTATCTATCTATCTATCTATCTATCTATCTATCTATCTATCTATCTATCATCTATCTATCTCCCTATATATATGGAAACTCTCATGGGATAGTGCCTAAGAGTTTGGCTGCTAACCAAAAGGTTGGCAGTTCAGATCTACCAGGTGCTCCTTGGAAACCCTATGAGGCAGTTCTACTCTGTCCTATAGGGTCACTATAAGTCAGAATGCAGTCGAAGGCAATGAGTTTGGTTTGAGTTTATATACATATATATATATGTATGTGTACATATACAAATATGCATGTATACATGTAAAGTTTTAATGCTCTCAAATTATTTTATAGATTTAAAACAAACAAACAAAAAAAACAGACAAAATTTTTGTAATTTTTCCTACTTCACACAAATGCAAGGATTTTAACTCACTACCGATGGCACTGGGTTCTGGGTACCCATGTTCTGGATCACTGGTAGAGTAGTGGTTAGGAGGTAAGGCTGCTAACAAAAAGGTCAGCAGTTCAAATTCAGCAGCCACACCTGGAAAAACCTACGGGGCAGTTGTACTCTGTCCTGTATGGTCATTATGATTTGGAATTGAATCAACTGCAACAGGTTTTACTTTGGGGTTTTTAACCATGTTCTGTTTGTAGACCGGGTTTTGGTTTAGGCCTTCACCACTGAAGTTTATGTTTGAATTGAAAAATCATCTAATCCTTCAATGTCGTTTTTTATATTTGATTAGAAAAATGAACTTTACAGTTTTCGTGAGAATTAATGTATTTTTTTGAACTTTTTTTTTATAACGTTTATTCTGCTTTAAGTGAAAGTTTACGATTCAAGTCAGTCTCTCACAAAAAAAGCCCATATACACCTTGCTACACACTCCCACTTACTCTTCCCCTAATGAGACAGCCCGCTCTCTCCCACCACTCTCTCTTTTCGTGTCCTTTTCGCCAGCTTCTAACCCCCTCCACCCTCCCATCTCCCCTCCATGCAGAAGATGCCAACATAGTCTCAAGTGTCCACCTGATCCAAGAAGCTCACTCCTCACCAGCATCCCTCTCCAACCCATTGTCCAGTCCAATCTGTGTCTGAAGAGTTGGCTTTGGGAATGGTTCCTGTCCTGGGGCAACAGAAGGTCTGGGGACCATGACAACCAGGGTCCTTCCAGTCTCAGTCAGACCATTAAGTCTGGTCTTATGAGAATTTGGGGTCTGCATCCCACTGCTCTCCTGCTCCCTCAGGGTTTCTCTGTTGTGTTCCCTGTCAGGGCAGTCATCGGTTGTAGCTGGACACCGTGTAGTTCTTCTAGTCTCAGGATGATGTAGTCTCTGGTTCATGTGGCTTTCTCTGTCTCTTGGGCTCGTAATTGCCTTGTGTCCTTGGTGTTCTTCATTATCCTTTCTTTCAAGTGGGATGAGACTAATTGAAGCAATTTAGATGGCTGCTTGCTAGCTTTTAAGACCCCAGATACCACTCTTCAAAGTGGGATGCGGAATGTTTTCTTAATAGATTTTATTATGCCGTTTGAGTTAGATATCCCCTGAAACCATGGTCCTCAGACCCCTGCCCCTGCTATGCTGACCTTCGAAGCATTCAGTTTATTCGGGAAACTTCTTTGCTTTTGGTTTAGTCCGATTGTGCTGACCTCCCCCCATGTGTGCTGTCTTTCCCTTCACCTAAAGGAGTTTTTATATACTATCTAATTATCTAATTAGTGAATGCCTCTTTCCCACCCTCTCTCCCTCCCCCGTCTCGTAACCACAAAAGAAATGTTTTATTCTCAGTTTAAACTATTTCTCAAGTTCTTATAATAGTGGTCAGATACAATATTTGTCCTTTTGCAACTGACTAATTTCACTCAGGATAATGGCTTTCCAGGTTCCTCCATGTTATGAAATGCTTCACAGATTCTTCACTGTTCTTTATCGATATGTAGTATTCCATTGTGTGAATATAGTGTAATTTATTTATCCATTCATCTGGTGATGGGCACCTTGGTTGCTTCCATCTTTTTGCTATTGTAAACAGTGCTGCAATATACATGGGAGTGCATATATCTGTTCGTGCAAAGGCTCTTATTTCTCTGGGATATATTCCAAGGAGTGAGAATGCTGGATCCTATGGTAGTTCTATTTCTAGCTTTTTAAGGAAGTGCCAAATCGATTTCCAAAGTGGTTATACCATTTGCCATTCCCACCAGCAATGTATAAGTGTTCCAATCTCTTCACAGCCTCTCCAACATTTACTATTTTGTGTTTTTTGGACTAATGCCAGCCTTGTTGGAGTAACATGAAATCTCATTGTAGTTTTGCTCTGCATTTCTCTAATGGCTAATGATCGTGAACATTTCCTCATATATCTGTTAGCCACCTGAAGGTTTCCTTTAGTTAAGTGTCTGTTCATATCTTTGGCCCATTTTTTAATTGGGTTATTTGTCTTTTTGCAGTTGAGTTTTTGCAGTATGATGTAGATTTTAGAGATCAGGTGCTGATCAGGAATGTCATAGCTAAAAACTTTTTCCCAATCTGTAGGTGGTCTTTTTACTCTTTCGGTGAAGTCCTTGGATGAGCACAGGTGTTTGATTTTTAGGAGCTCCCAGTTTTAGCTTTTCTTCTGCATTCTTATAATGTTTTGTATACTGTTTAGGCCATGTATTGGGGCTCCTAACGTTGTCCCTATTTTTTCTTCTATGATCTTTATCGTTTTAGATTTGATATTTAGGTCTTTGATTCCTTTTGATTTAGTTTTTGTGCATGGAGTGAGGTATGCATCTTGTTTCATTGTTTTGCAGATGGATATCTAGTTATGCCAGCATCATTTGTTAAAATGACTGCCTTTTCCCCAGTTCACTGTTTTGGTGCCTTTGTCAAATATCAACTGCTCCTATATGGATGGATTTATGTCTGGATTCTCAATTCAGTTCCATTGGTCCCTGTATCTGTTGTTGTACCAGTACCAGGCTCTTTTGACTACTGTGGCGGTATAATAAGTTCTAAACTCAGGTAAAGTAAGGCCTCCCACTTTGTTCTTTTTCAGTAATGCCTTATTTATCCGGGGCCACTTTCCCTTCCATATGATATTGGTGATTTGTTTCTCCATCTCATTAAAGAATGTCATTGGGATTTGGATCAGAATTGCATTAAATGTGTAGATCACTTTTGGTAGAATAGACATTTTCACAATGTTAAGTCTTCCTATCCATGAGCAAGGTACGTTCTTCCACTTATGTAAGTCTCTTGTTTTCCTGCAGAAGGGTACTATAATTTCTTTTGTACAAGTCTTTTACATCTCTTATAAGATTCATTCCTAAGTATTTTATCTTCTTGGGGGCTACTGTAAATGGCATTGATTTGGTAATTCCCTCTTCGATGTTCTTTTTGTTGGTGTAGAGGAATCCAACTGATTTTTGTATGTTTATCTTGCATCCTGATAATCTGCTGAACTCTTCTATTAGTTTCAGTAGTGTCCTGGAGGATTCCTTAGGGTTTTCTGTGTATAAGATCATGTCATCTCCAAATAGAAATACTGTTAGTTCTTCCTTGCCAATCTGGATGCCCTGTATATCTTTATCTATCCTAATTGCTCTGGCTAGGACTTTCAGCACAATGTTGAATAAGAGCAGTGATAAAGAACTTCCTTGTCTGGTTCCAGATCTCAATGGGAATGCTTTCAGGCTCTCTCAGTTTAGGGCGAAGTCATCTGTTGGCTTTGTATAAATGCCCTTTATTATGTTGAGGAATTTTCATTCTATTCTTATTTTGCTGAGAGTTTTTATCAGGAATGAGCATCGAACTTTGTCAAATGCCTTTTCTGCATCCATTGATAAAACTATGTGATTCTTGTCTTCTGTATTATTTATGTGGTAGGTTACATTAATGTTTTTCTACTGTTGAACCATCCCTGCATACCTGGTATGAATCCCACTTGGTCATGGTGAATTATTTTTTTGATATGTTGTAGAATTCTATTGGCTAGAATTTTGTTGAGAATTTTTGGATCTACATTCATGAGGGATACAGGTGTATAATTTTCTTTTCTCGTGGTGTCTTTACATGGTTTTGGTATCACAGATATGGTGGCTTCATAGAATAAGTTTGGTAGTATCCCGTCCTTTTCTGTGCCCTGAAATACCTTTAGTAGTAGTGGTGTTAACTGTTCTCTGAAAGTTTGGTAGAAATCTGCAGTGAAGCCATCCGGACCAGGGCTTTTTTTGTTGTTGTTGTTGGGAGTTTTTTGATTACCTTCTCTATCTCTTGTTATGAGTCTATTTAGTTGTTCTACCTCTGTTTGTGTTAGTTTAGGTAGGTAGTGTGTTTCTAGGAATTCATCCATTTCTTCTATTTTTTCAAATTTGCTTGAGCATAGTTTTTCATACTAATCTGATATGATTCTTTTAATTTCAGTTGGGTCTGTTGTAATATCGCCCATCTCATTTCTTATTCAGGTTATTTGCTTCCTCTCCTGTTTTTCTTTTGTCGGTTTGGCCAGTGGTTTATCAATTTGGTTGATTTTTTTCAAAAATCAGCTTTTGGTCTTGTTAATTCTTTCAATTGTTTTTCTGTTTTCTATTTCATTTAGTTTAGCTCCAATTTTGATTATTTGTTTTCTTCTGGTGTCTGTGGGTTTCTTTTGTTGCTCTCTTTCTGTTTGTTCAAGTTGTAGGGATAATTCTTTGATTTTGGCCCTTTCTTCTTTTTGTACGTGTGCATTTATTGATATAAATTGACCTCTGAGCACTGCTTTTAGTGTGTCCCAAAGGTTCTGATAGGAAGTGTTTTCATTCTCATTGGATTCTCTGAATTTCTTTATTCCACCCTTAATGTCTTTTATAATCCAGTCTTTTTTGAGCAGGGTATTGTTCAATTTCCAAGTGTTTGATTTCTTTTCCCTGCTTTTCCTGTTATTGATTTCTACCTTTATGGCCTTATGGTCAGAGAAGATGCTTTGTAATATTTCAATGTTTGGGATTCTGCTAAAGCTTGCTTTATAACCTAATATGTGGTCTATTTTAGAGAATTTTCCATGTGCACTAGAAAAGAAAGTATACTTGGTTGCTGTTGGGTGGAGTGTTCTGTATATGTCTATGAGGTCATGATGGTTGATTGTGGCATTTAGATCTTCTGTGTATATTGAGCTTTTTTCTGGATGTCCTGACCTTCATCGAAACTGGTGTGGTGTCGTCTCCTACTGCTCTTATAATTCTCTCTTTATCTTTGGTTTTGGCAAGCTTGATTATTATATATATATTAATAATATATATATAATATATCTTGGTGACTTTCTTTTAACATCTACCTCATGTGGAGTTCGATAAGCACCTTGGATAGATATCGTCTCGTTTTTTATGATATCAGGGAAGTTTTCTGCCAACAAATCTTCAACAATTCTCTCTGTATTTTCTGTTCTCCCTCCCCGTTCTGGTACTCCAATCACTCTTAAGTGACTTATCTTTGAATTTAGAAATTCTACCTTCTACTTGCTCAATTCTGCTCCTCTGACTTTCTATTGAGTTGTCTAATTCTGTAATTTTATTGTTAATCTTCTGAATTTCTGAGTGCTGTCTGTCTATGGATTTTTCCAGCTTATTAAACTTATCATTATGTTCCTGAATAATCTTTCTAATTTCTTCAGTTGCTTTACTAGTGTGTTCCTTGGCTTATCCTGCATATTGCCTCATTTCCTTCCTGATGTCTTGAAGGGTTCTGTGTATTAAACTTTTGTATTCTGCATCTGGTAATTCCAGGAATGCACTTTTATCTAGAAGATCCCTGGATTATTTGTTTTGAGAGCCTGTTGAGGTGATCATGGCCTGTTTCTTTATGTGGCTTGATATTGACTGTTGTCTCTGAGCCATCTATAAGTTATTGTATTAGTTTATGCTTGCTTACTGTGTCGTAGCTGCTTGCTTTGTTTTGTTTTGGTATATCCCTATGGGTTCTTTGTGCGAACTAGCTTGAATTATTTTCTCCTTTGGAGCTCTGGTGTCCTGTCCGCAGCTGGCTAGAAGTTTTGTCGGGTATATGTGTCTAGGAGTCCATTCAGTTTTCTTGTATGAATTCAGCTCAGGTTTCCAGGTAGCTGATCATCAAGTGTGTGGTACAGCCTCTGTCCTACAGTCTTAGAGGGGCAGGGGTGATTGGCATACATACCTTTATCTGATTGCAGCAGGGCGTCACTCTCTGAATAAGGCAGGGGTCTGAGAACCGACCCCCAAGTGTCTCTGAGGAAAATGCATCTCTGTTCCCTAGAGCATGCTGGTGGATGGGATCTACAGAGGGACCATGGGCACCCAAACTTTTTGGTTTTAGGACTGGGAGGTACCAGTTATCTTTGGACTTCTGTCACGGTTTGCTGCGTGACCTGAGTGAAGCTACCAGTCCTTAGGTCCCTGATGTCGGTACGTGAGGACCTTGTTTAATAGGCAAAGCAACTTCAAACATCAAACACCCACCTCTCCACCTCACAGCTGAAATGGTTGGTGTTTGCCAACAAAGGTCTATTCTTCCAAAATAGCCCCACACAGGTCCATGCAGAAGGGAATGGTGCTCAAGGTCCACGGACAGTTTATTCCTGGACAGGAGCAGCTTCTGTCCTGAGCTCCCCCAGTTAACGGAGCTAGCAAATTATCTTTTCCCCCCAAGTTGCAATTTTTTTCCCTCCCCAAGGCCGGGAGGATGGCTCTAGGTGCTCACCAGAGTCTATCTCAGGCCCAGGGATTCAGCCGCTGAAGCCAGCTTGGGGGTGGGGGAGCTCAGTAAAATATATGCAAGTACTTAGCTTTTGCCGAGAGCTCCGTTCTCCTCAGGTTCCAGAGGTGTGACTAGGCTGTGTGGCTTGCTGCTTCTCCCTGAGGAAACTGGGGCCAAATGTTAGTACCAGCCCACTGCTGCTCCGGGAATGATGCTGGAAGGTTCCCTGAGATTCAGGTCCAGTAACTCCTCTCCACTTCTGAACGGTCTCTTCCTCACCCTTCCCCTCATTTCGTTGTCTAAGCTGGCCTTTGATGCTCAGGGCTCCCAGCTTGTCACAAAGATACTCATTTCACTTGTTTTTTCGGGTCTTTGTTGTAAAGAGGGCTCGCCAGAAGCGTCTGTCTAAGCTTGTCACAAATATACTCATTTCACTTGTTTTTTCAGGTCTTTGTTGTAAAGAGGGCTCGCCAGAAGCGCCTGTCTATTCCCCCATCTTGGCTCCAGCTCCAGAATTAATGTATTTTAAAGAGCACAACTACCATTGATTTAGTTTATCTATGACATTCTTATATTCTGTAATTGTGATCACATTTGTGATTAAGGAATTTCCTTAACATCTTCCCTTATCTACAGTCTTAGGAACAAAGATATCACAGAGATAATTAGGAAATTAATTAATCATCCCCAAACTGCTTTCATACTCAATATAATCCAAATAAGTTTTTGTTCATTTATGCCCTATTTCCAACACTTTCCATATATATTGTTCATTGTATTTTAAGTCAATTGTTGTTATTGTTGGTGTTAACTGCCATCGAATCAGAGCCTGACTCATGGCAAATCCGTCTGTTACAGAGTAGAGATGTGCTCCTTTTTTATTGGCCACTGTCTTTACAGAAGCAGGTAGCCAGGCCTTTTCTGCAGAGCCACTGGAAGGGGTCAATCTGCCAACTTTTCCACCAGCAGCCAATTGCAAAGCACTTGTCCTATCCAAGTTCCTTCTTAAATCAATTTAACATTACATATTCAATGAATTTCAATTGTTTGCATGATTTACGACCATCTCTGGCTTAATATAGAAATGATACATTCAGATTCACTTGCTCTCTACTTCCCTTCATCAACTTTATTTTAATTCATGTAATGGAAAAGTTGAGTTTTGACTTTTATTATAATCATGCACTAGCTTTTCTTGGGGAGTCCCAAATCCCTGGGTCAGGCATCAGGGGATGATGAACCCAAGATCCACATGTCAGATGGCAGGCTTTTGACTCACAGCTGTGAAGGCCGATAATCCAAGTTCAGTAAGTGAGACAGCAGACTGCTGGCCCCAGTCCCAAGAACTGGAGATCAGGTGATGATGAGCCAAATAATGGATCCAAGGCAGAGCAAAAAAAACAGTGAACTTTGCCAGAAAGTCTATATATATTGGATATAGGTCATGATCCAAGAAAATTCTCTTTTAATTGATTGGCTACCCACAGCAGATCCCATCATGGAGACGATCACATTATATCAAATCTCATCATGGTGGTGATTACATCATTATATGACTGCCAAAGTACATCATAACTGCCAAGTCACTGACAATCATGGCCCAGCCATGTTGATGCACAATCTTAAAGATCACTCTACCTAAGTGTCACTAAGATTTGAAGTCTTGAAGGGGAAGTATTTTATCACAATACACCGATTATTATCCTGGAATTTTACCTCTACTCTAAGCTGGAATTCTATCACAACCTTATTTTCTCCTAAGTGAAATTTCACAAGATTCTCAACTTAAAAGTGAATTTTCAAGGGGAATCAAGTAGGGGAAAGAAGGGAGAATGCTGCAAGGAAAAGAAGAAGTTCCCCTTTTGGGATTAATCTTGGGGGAAAAATTATTTTTTGAACTTAATTTAGTATATTCAACAGCCAATTCACAGTTTGTGCAGGTAGTCCTGAAGAAATAAATTATATATTTTACATTTTGTAGGTGAAAATATTCTTTGTTGTCAGAACACTTATTACAATTCTTACAGAGGTCAGCCTCTGGATTTGGATCAAGGCACCGATTTCAGAGGAGAAAAAAAGCAAAAAAACTTCAAGAAAATGTGACAGGAGCTCAGTCTAATAGGAACAGAGGGCCCATACAAAGCAGTCATCATAGACAAGGGGAGAATTGGTTTGTGTCCATCTTGGATGGCCGCCAATGGTATATTGCTCAGTTAAGGGCAATCTGGACCCCATTCAAGTCTAAGAAATAAGACCTTCTGTACACTCTGTTCCATTGAGAGGCTGCAGAGGAAGAGTATTCTGGATAGAATGAGAGCTATCTGGAAAAACAAATAAATCAGAGCATGCCAAAGAGATTTGTTTAATTAGAAATTTAACTATGTCATCTGGAAAAGATCTCAGGGGGAGGAATAACTATTTTGTACATAGAGACCATTCCATGTTCAAAGTGAACAGACTGTTTTAAAGGTGGATTGAATACCATTGATGAAACAAGTTGTTTCAGCCAAAGTAAAAGTAATTTAAACACTTAAATATATAAACCCTCTTCAGTGAAGAAGAAATAAGATTATCGCAGACAAACGCAAACCCAAACCAAGTACTGTTAAGTGGGTTCTGACAGAGAGTGACCCTTCAGGACAGAGTAGAACTGCCCCACACAGTTTTCAATGTCATCAATCTTTAAGGAAGCTGACGGCCACAACTTTCTCTCATGGAGCAGATGGTGGGTCCTAACTGTAGACCTTTTGGATAGCAGCCGAGCACTTTAATCACTGTGCACCCAGGCCTATTTTTCAAACTAAGAAAGGTAAATACGAAATGTTTTATATCAATATTTGACTTTAGATCATGATATTATTAAAATCGATAATTACATAGAGTATCAAATGTGCTATTATATTAAAGCAGTTCCTTTTTCTTCTATTAAATATAATTTACTGTAAACAGTGAATTTAAATGGTGATATTAAATTACTTTGAAATGCTGAACATTTGAAAATTGTTATGTTTTTTAAGAATGCTAAATAATATTCTAGGCAAACTTCATTTCTAGCAAAGACTTTGTTGCAAATGAGCATTATATTTATGTATTTTAGCTCTGATGATATTTTAAAAAGATATTTAAAGTAAAACAATCCATGAAATAAATTTACAAACATTTAGGAATCCAATAAACATTTATTTTAAGGAAAATAATATTTTTGTGCTAAAGAATTCATAAAATAATGTAAAGTTTCAAGTTCATACTATTATTCAAATTAATTTCAGAGTTTATGTTTCTAACAAATCAAAAATACAAATGTAGCCAAGGTTTAAGTAGATTGGGGATATTGACAGTGATAAACATGTATCTGAATCATAATATGGTCAACCAAAGCCAAACCCATTTCCTTCAAGTGAAATCTGACTCATAAGGACCATATCAGATAGAGTAGAACTGCCTTGTAGGGTTTCAAAGGCTATAAAGCTTTGTGAAAGCAGACTGCCACACCTTCTTCCCACAGAGTGGCTGGTGGTTTTGAACCAACGACCTTTTGGTTATCAGCCAAGCACTTAGCTGCTGTGCCACAAGAACCCCTTCAGAATATTGTTACATATTCCTTAATTATTTGGATTTTTTCCAGGGAATGGATGCTTAGATTTTAAATTAAAAAAAAAAAAAAAGGTAACATTAAGTTTTATTTTCCTTAAAGTAATAAGAAGTTAAACATTTTCAAGAAAGAAGAGTAACATATAGTTTTGGGTGGACACACAAGGTAAATCTCTGCGCTTTCAACCCTTTTCTCTTGAGAAAAACATAGACAAACCTTACATGTTTAATGTTATACATGGATAATTCCGTCATCAAAAAAGTTGAGTGTGTAAAATTAGAAATTTTATTTCATCTAGCACTCAAAGTAAGTGCATTCAATTAACAAGAATTAAATTATTTTTAATTAAATGCTGTCATTCATAAAGTAATGCATAAAGATTTGGCTCTTTTGCTCTCTTGCGAGTTTGAATTCTTTTCCCCCTCTTAAGAGTGATGCTTTCATTTTAATAATATCCTTTGTTTCAGTTCAGAAACAAATCCTGAGTAACATATTAGATGTACACCCATTTTCTAGGATCTATATTGATTTAAAGTAGAAAAATAGTCACAGCCTTTAGCTCTCAGATCTTTTAGTATCAGAAAAAGAAAACGCGTACAAAGGCTATTACCCTAATTGCAATACTAAAGACTGAGCAGTGATGGGTACTACAGGTGTTAGAGCCCATAAAGTAGAAGTAATGATATAAACCCAAATATTGACAGAATTCATGGTGAAATAGCAACTTGAGAGTTGAATGTTTTTTGGAGTTTTGTTACACTTCGATAATTGCTTTTAAGATCTCACTACACTCCCACAAAAATCCAGTGATACAAAGAAAAAGAGAGTATTCTTCATGTGCTATAGTATACTGAGTAAAATTCAAAAGAATAAATTAAAATTTGTCTTAATAATGATAATAAATGGATGATAATAATAAGTAACTGTTGATAACAATAATAATAGCTTTTTGTAAATGTCAGGGTTTCTTCAAGGTGTTTTACATATATTAAATGATTTAGTTCGCATAACAACACTAAATGTTGCTGTAGTTGCTAGCCATTTAACAGCCGAACAAACCATAACACTGGAAGATTAATTAACTTGCACAAAGTCATCACACAGGTAGCTGTTGTTGGAGCTATAATTCAACTACAGCCCATCTGGAAGTACTGTTCTTTAACCATGGACATGGAGCCCTGGTGCTCAGTGGTTAAACACTCGACTGCTAACCAAAAGGCCAGGATTCAAACCAAACTGTTTCTTCGTAGAATAAAGACATGATGGCCTGCTTCCTGAAAAAATTTACAGCCTTGGAAACCGTATCAGGCAGTTCTACTCTGTCCCCCTATACGGTCACTATAACTCAGAATTGACTCCTCAGCAATGAGTTTGGATTTTTTTTAACCATGGCACAGTGCTTCTGCTTTGTTTAGTGGACATTAGTATGGAGAGATGAAAAGCAGGGTAAGAGGCACTTTGACTTTTATAAAATTTAAGGAGGCCTTCACTTTCAGGATTGTGCAAGTACAAGGATGGCCCTGAGTGCCTCCTTAAATTTTGTACCTCAGGAGCTTCACTGACCAGTCCTTGTCCTGATCCTGATGAAAGGGAGTGGTGGGAAAAATAACTGCCGACAAAGCCACTGGCAACGACTTCATCAAATACCTACTTTACTAGGCAATCTGTTAAATCCTGGGGCTATAGGCTTAAAGAACATGCTATCATTATAATTATAGAACCATAATTAATAAGTAAACAATTTAAAATTGGTAAGTAGGTGCAAAATTTTACCAATAATATCACATTTAATTCTCACAAAGAAGTACACCATAGACTTTAAATAATTGCTTAATATCACAAAGATAATAAATCATGGAAATAAGAGTCAAACTCAAGTCTATTAAAAAAAGATATATTGACTTGAAGTCACCGAAGCTATGTGAAAATTGGTCAAATTATTCATACTTAGTGAGTCTCACACTCATCCGACTCATAGCGACCCTGTAGGACAGAGTAGAACTGCCCCATAGAGTTTCCAAGGAATGCCTGAGTTATTCGAACTGTCGGTGCTTTGGTTAGCAGCCGTAGCACTTAACCACTACACCACCAGGGTTTATAGGGTCGCTATGAGTTGGAATCGACTCGACGGCACTGGGTTTGGTTTGGTTTTTTGTTAATGAGTCTCAATATCTTTACATAAAAGAAAAGTTAGTGTAGAAAGTTATCTAAAGTGCTATTTTCTAAGTAACAACAAAAATTGTAACGGTTGCATACAGCACAAAGGATATAACATAACAACCAATACCTTTCCTCCTCCTGACCCACACACATACACACAGGTAACAGAAGCTCTCCGTGCTACCCCTGTTTTTCCAGGGTGACTACATTTATTGTTTATGTCTGAATCAATGTTCCCAGGCCAATTTCCCTGAATAAAATCCTCTTATCTTACCTACTTAATAACCTACCAAAAGATATTTGTTTTATTCCCCTATGTAAAATGAAATACTCTCTTGATTTTCTTTCTAAACCATCTAATATGAACTATATAAGAGCCTTTATTTGCAAAATTGTCAAGTGACGGGAGAATGAAGCTGTGAAATAGGCAGTTGAAAATGTATGTGAGAACACAGTTTATGATAGAGTGTTTGAGAAGCTTGACTGAGAAAATGCATAGAGAAGTACAACAGGATTGCCAAGACCTGTGATTAACTTGAAGTGAGATTAGATGGCAAAGCTGAGTGTCCATCTCCAGCAGTTGCCAATTGCTCCAGTGCCTGTGCTGAGTCAGGTATAGCTTGATCTACCCTGGGCTGTGTTCTGAAAGTACAAAGAAATGATCTTAAAATAAGTGTGACAGGGCTGTTTACTGTGATTTAACAGGACGATGTGGGACATACATAACTAGTGTCATTTTTTAAGTGCAAACATTGCAATGATCGTAAAATCCAATGCAGACACCTCCATACAGTTTAGAGAAGAGGCAAAGAGATACAGGAAGGTAAAGGAAATGCTCGTGTAAATTTACATTTTCCACAGATGAATCATCAAGAAAAGCCTCCAAAAGAAAATCTAACTGAACTGATGGAATTCATTCTCTTGGGCTTTGCTGACATACCCCATCTCCAGTGGTTCCTCTTTGGATTGTTTCTAATCATCTATATCATTATCCTGATGAGCAATGGCACCATATTTCTCATAACAAAAATAGATCCTGCTCTCCAGAGCCCTGTGTATTTTTTTCTGGCAAATTTTTCCTTCTTGGAAATCTGCTTTGTAACAGCTACTCTCCCCAGAATGCTGATGAATCTAGGAACCCAGAGAAGAAGAATTTCCTTAGTTGCCTGTGCTACACAGATGTGCTTTTTCCTTCTGTTCGGAGGTACAGAGTGTTTGCTCCTGGCAGTGTTGGCCTATTACCGCTATGTAGCCATTTGTAACCCCCTGAATTATCCTCTAGTTGTGAACCGCAGGGTCTGTATCCAGTTGGTGACCTGGACCACTGGAATCCCATTTACGATAGTGTAGACTTATCAGATTTTTTCTCTGCCTTTTTGTGGATCTAACCAAATCGACCACTTCTTCTGTGACATTCTCCCAGTACTCAAGCTGGCTTGTGGGGACACCTTTGTAAATATGATGTTAGTCTACATAATTGCTCTGTTATTTGTCATGGTTCCATTTCTGTGGATACTTGGCTCCTACAGTAAAATCATGTGCATCATCCTGAAGCTGTCATCAGCCACAAGTCGAGCCAAAGCCTTCTCCACCTGCTCATCCCATCTTATGGTTGTGGTGTTATTCTTTGGATCAGCCATTATTACATACTTAAGACCCAACACCACACACTCAGTGGGGACTGGCAAAATGCTTTCTCTTTTCTACACTATCCTAACTCCTATATTTAATCCCATGATATATTGTCTAAGGAACAAAGATGTCATAATGGCATTGAGAAAATTGCTATGTAAATAATTCACTTAATTAATGAATCAGTTAAATGTGTACAAATTGCTTTCTTATGTATTTTTAATTAAATTTCAAAAGTTGTGTAACATTCAGTATAACTTGTGTTATGGATTGAATTGCATTTCCCCAAAATGTGTGTCAACTTGGCTAGGCCATGATTCCTAATATTGTGTGATTGTCCAGCATTTTGTCCCATAAGTTGGAATCTTCTAGAAGGCAGTGGGTTTGGTTTGGTGGTTTTCCTAAGTGTTGTAAATCCTACCTCTATGATGTTAAAACGGCAGGATTAGGGACTATTATATTAATGATGAAGGACTCAATCTACAACATTAGGTTGTATCTTGAGTCAATCTTTTTGAGATAAAAGAGGGAAATAAGCAGAAAGACAGGGAGAATTCCTACCAAAAAGAACGAAGAATAGAAGGGGCCCGCATCTTTTGGACCCGGAGTCCCTGCGCTGAGAAGTTCCTATACCAAACGAGATTGATTAAAATGATCTTCCGCCAGAGCTTACAGAAAGAGAAAGCTTCCCCTGGAGATGTCACTCTAAATTTGGACTTCTAGCTTCCTAGACGGTGAGAAAATAAGTTACTCTTTGATAAGGTATATGCATATAGCACTTTAGTTATATCAGAGCTAGATTACTAAATTGCCTTGTCTTTCCATATAGTGACAATTATTTCCAACTTAAAGATCACTAGTAATATTGTCAGAACTTTCTGCTCAAATTATAAGTAATAAATGTATCAGCAGAGAGCAAATCATTCCATTAGTAATTCTATAATTTTGTTGTGCAACATCCTCCCTCAATAACAACTTTTAATTGGGCTGATTTAATTTAGTCAGTTGTAGTATAATAATGTTTTATATGTCTTATTGTAAACTATATCATTCATTCCATGAGGGTCCATACAGTTGTGGCACTCATTTGTAAAAACCAAGTTAGCAATATGCATTAATTAAAACTAAGCAGTGTCCCCTCAGTATGCATGGGGTGTTGTTTCTAGGACTTCCACAAATACCAAAATATGTGAATGCTCAAGTTCTCTATATAAAATGGCACAGTATCCGCATATAACCTATACACAAACACCTGTGTATAAGTAATCGCTCGATTACTTATAATACCTAATACAATGTAAATGCTGTAATGTAAATAGTTATGTAATGTTAAAATGTTATATAAATAGTTGTTATACATTACTGTACTGTTTAGGGAATAATGTAAAAATAAGAGGCGAACAATGCTCAAATATCAAGTGCTGGCGAGAGACTGAAGACTGTGAAATTGTGGGAGGCTGTATCGGGAAATGCCTACACATCAGTTCCTTCACATGGATTCAGCATGGTGCTTGGAGTGTGACAAATTCAAGTTCTGCTTTTGGAGCTTTTTTTTTTTTTTCCTTTTCCAAATACTTTTAATCTTGGCTGGTTAAATCTGTGGATGTGCAGCCCGCAGATATGGATGGCCAACTGTTTATTTATATAGGTATATACATAAAGTATAATAAATATATACTTTATATTATTAATTTTAAATGGTAATTATATATGATTACTATATATATATGTGCACACCTGTGTGTGTGTATGTGTGTATGAGACCCATTAGTGCAGTGGTTAAAGCATTCTGTGACAAACAAAAAAAGATCAGCAATTTGAACCCACTAGCCACTCTGCAGGAGAATGATGTGGCAATCTGCTTTGGTAAAGATTTACAGCCTTGGAAACCATATAGGGAAGTTCTACTTTGTCCTATGGAGTCTCTATGGGTGGGAATTGAGTGGATGGCTGTCCTTTTGATATATATGTGTGTGTATATGTGTATGTATATTTATATGTACATGTATATGTAATGTACATAACACTGGGAAGAATGGGACTTCCAGAGCGCTTAATTGTGTTCATGAGGAACCTAATGACAGAAAGAGGCTGTCGTTTGAAGAGAACTAGGGGATAAAGTGTGATTCAAAGTCAGGAAACTTGTACATCAGGGTTATATTCTTTTACTATGCTTATTCAATCTGTATACCAAGCAAAAATTCTGAGAAGCTGGATGAAATGAAGAAGAGTGTGGGAACAAGTTTGGACATGTACTCATTAACAACCTGTCTTATGCAGATGACACAGCCTTGCTTGCTGAAAGTGAAGAGGACTTGAAGCACTTATTGATGAAGACCAAAGACTACAGCCTTCAGTATAGATTGCACATCAACATAAAGAAAACAAAAATCCTCACAACTGGGTCAATAAGCAACATTATGATAAACAGAGAAAAGTTTGAAGCTGTCAAGGATTCATTTTACTTGAATCCACAATCAATGTCCATAGAAACAGCAGTAAAGATATCAAATGACAGATTGCATTGGGGAAATCTTCTGCAAAAGTTCTTTTTAAGGTGTTGAGAAGCAAAGATGACACTTTGAGGGTGCCTATATCTATCTACATATGTGTATATTATATATATATATATATATATATATATATATATATATATATATATTGGAAACCCTGGTGGCATAGTGCTTACGAGTTTAGCTGCTGACAAAAAGATTGGCAGTTGGGACCTACCAGGTGCTCCTTGGAAGCCCCATGGGGCAGTTCTACTCTGTCTTATAGGGTCACTATGAGTTGGAATCAAACTGATGGCAATGAGTTTGGTTAGGGTTTATATACATATATATGAATATATATATATGTATGTATACAAAGTTTTATTGCTTTCAAAATATTTTATAGATAAAAAAAGAGTTTGCATAATTTTTCCTGCTTTCTGCCAATGCAAGGAAAAATTTATTTTTTATCACCCATGTTCTGAATCACTGGTGGAGCAGTGGTTAGGAGTCATGGCTGATGATGAAAAGGTCAGCTGTTCTAATTCAGCAACCACTCCTGGGAAAGCCTACAGGGCAGCTGTACTCTGTCCTCTAGGGTCATTATGAGTTGGAATTGACTGGACTGCAACAGGTTTTCTTTTTGGGGTTTTACCCATGTTCTATTTGTAGACCTAGGTTTGATACAGGCCTTCACCACTTACTTTTTTGTTTGACCTGAAAAATTATTTAATCCTTCAATGTTATTTTTTATATTTGATTAAAAAATATGAACATTACATTTTTTGTGAGAAATTAATATATTATAAAGAGCACATCTACCATTGATTTAGTTTATTATATGACATTCTTACATCCTGTAATTGTGATCACATTTGTGATTAAGGAATTTCCTTAACATCTTCCCTTATCTGTAACCTTAGGAACAAAGATATCACAGAGAAAATTAGGAAATTAATTAATCATCCCCAAACTGCTTTCACACTAAATATAATCCAAATAAGTTTTTCTTTCTTCATGCCCTATTTCCAATACTTTCATATATAATTTTCATTCTATTTTGAGTGTGGTGTAAGTCAATTGCTGTTATTGTTGGTGTTAGCTGCCATTGAGTCAGAGCCTGACTCATGGCAAATCCATGTGTTACAGAGTAGAGCTGTGTTCCATAAGGTTTTATTGTCCATAATCTTTACAGAAGCAGATAGACAGGCCTTTTCTGTAGAGCCACTGGGTGGGTTACTCTGCCAACCTTTCCACCAGCAGCTGATTACAAACCACTTATTCTATCCATGTTACTTCTTCAATCGATTAAACATTGCTATTCAATGATTTTCAATCTTTTGCATACTCTACAATCATCTCTGGCTTAATATAGAAATGACACATTCAGGTTCACTTGTTCTCAGGTGCTGTTAGAAAAATATTTTTGAAAACTTCCCTTGGACAATATTTCAGTCAGGAAGGAGAAGTAAAGGTCTATATTCTGGGACTCAAATCTTGTATTATTGTTTGGCTTTAAATTGTACTTAATTAAAAAAAGAACTGCAAACACATATTATAACTGCCTGTACTGTATCCTCACAACCATCTCTTTCGATTCAGAAGTTGTATAAAGAAAAATTTTCTACTTCCCTTCAACAACTTTATTTTTTTTCAAGTAATGGAAAAGCTGAGGTTCGAATCATGAAAAATGTTATCAGATTCTTAAGGAGAAAAATGTTAAAAATATTAGCTACTGTCTATATACATCCTCATTTTTTTTGAGTTATCAATGTAATATAGCTCAATTAAGTGTTGAAAATAATACTGTGTATCAAGAAAAAGTTCAGTTTACTCTAAGTCTTACATTCAGAATGATTTTCCAAGAGATAATCAGAGAGAATTTCCCACACATCAAGCCTACAACTATAGGAAGCTACACAACCCTATTCAGGAGAGACACAAAAAGATCAACTCCATGCCATATCAAAATCATATTCTTGAAATCCAAAGATAGGGAGAGAATTCTGAAAGTAGAAAGAGAACAACACAATGTAATATAAAAAAAGTCTTTCACAAAAATAAGTGCAGATTTCTTGTCAAAAACTCTAGAGCCCAGAAGACAATGGAGTGACATATATGAAATACTGAAGGAAAACATTTGCCAACCAGGAATTCTTTACTCAACAAAGGTGTCTTTCAAAAACAAGGGGGAAATCAAGACATTACCAAACAATAACAAGCTGTGGATATTTGACACTACCAGAGAAACTTTGAGTTTTAATCAAGAGAGAACTGCAGATGGAATTGCAAGAACTTTAAATACTTACATCTATATAAGGAACTGAATAAATAAATTAATAAAAAATAAGAGAGAGGGAGAAAGATCTCCAAAAATGCAACAACATGGGCTAGTAAAAGGACCATGTATATGATATTTTCAAGGAATAAATACAATAATTAAATACCACAAAAAATACTACATCAAGTTTAAAAGAAATATGCAAAAAGTAAACTCATTAAATATAGGTTGAATATTAATGTTAATGGAGACACACCAACAGAAATGGGGGAAGGAGGAGCATATTCAGAATATACTTATTTTGGTAAGGGTGTATGTGAACTATTGTTCATATTTTAAACATTATTGCAATTGTAAGTTGTTTAATGTAATGTTTGTAGTAACCGCTAAGAAATCTCCAAGAAAAAAGCTTCAGAAGAAAAGGAAGAAAGCAAAGAGATTCATCAAAGGAAGCAATAGCAACCAAAAACAAACAAACAAACAAAATCAGAATAAAAAACAAAGAAGGCACCTAACACTCAAAAATCAAAGAGCAAAATGAATGAGTGAGACACTAACTTTCAGTAATAACCTTAAATGTAAGTGGCCTAAATACCTCATTCAAAAAGAAGGGAGTGGCAGAATGGATTTAAAAAAATATGTATATATGTTCCAAACTTTTACTGTCTACAAGAAACACACCTTAGACGTAAGGATACAAACAGACTGAAAGTCAAAGGGCGGGAAAAATATTCCAGGCAACCAACAGAAAAAAAAAAAAAAGAAGTTCAAGATTGGCCAAACTGATATCAGGTAAAATGAACTTTAAATAAAAATGTGTTATAAGAGATAAAGAAGGGCATTACAAAATAATAAAGGGTCAATTCAGCAAGAAGACATAACAATTGTAAAAATGTACTTAACAGCAATGCACCAAAATACATGAAACAAATACTGAAGTTATTGGAAAAGAGAAATAGGCAACTTCACAATAATGGTGGGAGACTTCCACACGCCACTTTCAATTATAGACAGAACATCTGAAAAGAAGATCACTAAGGACATTGAAAACTTAAATAAAACCATAAACCAACTGGACCAACAGACATATGTAGAGCACTCCACCCAGCATCAGAACAATACACATTCTTCTCCAGTGTACATGGATCATTTTCCAGAACAGACCATATGCTAAGGACAAAATAAATCTCAACAAATTCAAAAAGATTGAAATCATACAAAGCATCTTCTCTGGCCATAACAGGATGAAGATAGAAAAGAACAATGCAAAAGCAAGGGGGAGAAAATGGAAAATAAATAATACACTACTAACAATTATTGGGTCATATAGAAGAAATCATAAATGAAATGAAAAAATTCCTAGAATCGAAGGAATATAAAACCACAATATATCAAGATTTTTGTTATGCAACTAAAGCAATACTCTGAGGGAAACTCATTGCAATAAATGCGTACATTAAAATAAAAAGAAAGCTCCCAGATCATCAACTTAAATTGAAAACTTGAAAAAATAGAAAAGGAAGAGCAAATGAAGTCTAAAGCTACCAGAAAAAAAAAAAAAAAAAAAGGAATAATAAAGATCACAGCAGAAATAAGCTAAACAGAAAATGGAAAAATGGACAAAACCAGAAGTTGTTCTTTTGAAAGGATCAGTAAAATAGAAAAACCACTGGCCAGATTGAAGGGGGGGGATGGAAGAGGGAAATTACCAAATTAAGAAATGAAATTGATGACATAATAACATACCCAAGATTTAAAAAAAAAAAAATCATAACTGATCTGTATGAAAATTGTATTCCAACAAATTTGAAAACCCAGACGATACGGACAAATTCCTAGAAACACACTACCCACACAAACTAACACAAACAGAGGTAGAAAATTTACACAGACCCATTACAAAAGAAGAGGTTGAAGATGTCATCAAAACACTACCAATAACAACAACAACAAAAAGGCGAGGACCAGATGGCTACGCTGAATAGTTCTATCAAACATTCAGAGAAGAGTTGACGCCTCCAACTCAATCACTTCAGAAACACAGAAGAGATGGAAACACTACCAACCAAGCCCCTTCAATGAAGACAGCATAACCCTGATACCCAAGCCAGGCAAATTACATTACAAGAAAAATTACAAACCAATATCCCTTATAAACATAGATGCAAATGTTTTCAATGAAATACTAGCCAACAGACTCCAGCCACATATAAAACAATCATACACCACAATCAAGTGTATTCATACCAAGATTACAAGGGTGATTCGAATTTAGAAACCAGTTTAATCCATTATATAAATAAAACAAAGATATGATCCTGTCAATTGATGCAGAAAATGCATTCAATAAAATTCAACACCCTCTCCTGATAAAAACAGTCAGTAAAAAAAGTGTAGAGGGGAAATTTCTCGTCATAATTAAGAGCATTTATGCAAAACCAACAGTCAACATTACACTCAACAGAGAAAGGCTGAGAGCTTTTCTTTCAGAGCAGGACCAAAGCAAATATTCCATTATCACCACTCTTATTCGACATGGTATTGGAAATACTAGCCATTAAAAAAAAAAAAAAAGAGAGAGAGAAAGAGAAATAAAAGGTATCCAAGTAAGAAAGGAAGATTTAAAACTATCTATATTTTTATATTTGCACGTGACATGATCCTACACACAGAAAACTTCAAAGATTCCAAAGAAAACTGCCAAAACTAATGGGAGAATTTACCAACTTTGCAGGACACAAGATCAACACACAAAAATCAGTTGCTTTCTTCTATGCTAACAAAGACGGCTTCAAAAAAGAAGTCGAGCAAAGAATTCCATTTACAATAGCTCCCAAAATGACAAAATTACCTAGGAATTAACCTAACCAGGGACATAAAAGACTTATACAATGAAAATTATAAAACACTTCTAACAAAAGACTAAAAGAAATTTATGAAAATGGAAATACAACCAGTGCTATTGTATTGTTAGATTTAATATAGTGAAAATGTCAATCCTATCAAAAGCAATCTTCAGATAAGTTGCAAACCCAATTTAAACTCCAACAACATTTTTTCACTGAAATGGAAAAACTAATGACCAACATCGTATGGAAAGGAAAGAAACCCCTGATGGACAAAGCAGTATTGAAGAGAAAGAACAAAGCAGGAGGCCTCACACTTTCCAATATTAAAACTTACTATGCAGCCACTGTAATCAAAACACCCTACTATACATTCAATGATGAGAACATAGACCAGTGGAATAGAATTGAGAACTTAGAATTAAATCCAGCCATCTATGGACAACCAATTTTTAACAATGAGTATAAGTCCATTCAGTGGGACAGAAACAGTTTCTTTAATAAATGGTGCTGGCAAAACTTGATGTTTACCTGCAGAAAATGAAACAGGACCCACACATCACACCATACACAAAAACTGATACAAAATGTGTCAAAGACCCAAATGGTAAACCTAAAATCATAAAATTGTGTGGAAGAAGAAACAGGGAGATAACTGTGGGATCTAAGCTTTTGTAAAAATAGAATAACAACAAAAAAAAAGCGTGAACAGAAGAAGACAAAATGGGTAAATAATGCCTCATAAAAAATTAGAACCACATGATCATCAAAAGGCTTTATTAAAAGAGTAAATAGACAAAGTACAGATGGCAAAAAAATCTTTGGAAATGACTTATCTGCTAAGGGTCTGTTCCCTAAAATCTGCAGAAGTTGAAACAAGTCAACAACGAAAGACAAAGCATTCACAAAATGGGCAAAGGACATGAAAAGAGCCTTCACCAGTGTTCATCCAAGAAGGCATCAAACATATGAGAAGATAATCACTATCATTAAATGTTAGAGACACGTAACTCAAAACTACAATGAAATACCCTCTTACCCCAGCTAAAACGGCACAGATTAAAAACAACGACAAAAAATAGATAACAACAAACTGTGGTGAGCTTGAGGGAAATAGGAATGCATGTCCATTGCTCATGTGACTGTAAAATGGTATACCCACTATGGAAAACGGTATGGCCTTTTCTCAAAAATCTAGGCTATGATCTAGCAATCCCATTCCTAGGTATATACCACAAACCCATTGCGGTCCATTCGATTCTGACTTACAGCAACTCTATGGGACAGAGTAGAACTTCCCCATATGCTTTTGAAGATTCGTCGGTGAATTTGAACTGCAAAGCTTTTGATTAGCAGCCAAGCTCTTTACTACCATGCAATCAGGGCTCTGGGTGTGTGTATATATATATATATATATATATGTATATATATATATATATACCCTAAAATATATATATACCCTAAAAAACCCTAGAGACCTAAAAATAATGACACAAAGAGACATAAGTGCACCTATGTTCATTGCTGCTTTATTCAAAATAGCAAATAAATGGAAACAACCAAAGTGCCCATCGACAGATGAACAGATGAGCAAATTGCGGTCCACACATATGATGGAATACTACAAAACCATAAACAACAAAGGTGAGTCTGTGAAACATATAACATGGATGGACCTGGAGGCTATAATGCTAAGTGACCTAAGTCAAGCATATAAGGACAAATATTGTATGGAAAAAAAAAAAACAAAACACTGCCCTTGAGTTGATTCTGACTTATAGCGACCCTATAGGACAGAGTAGAATTGCCCCATAGGATTTCCAAGGAAGGACTGGTGGATTCAAACTGCCAACCTTTTGGTTAGCAGTTGAGCTCTTAACCATTGTTCCACCAGCGCTCAAATATTGTATGGTCGCTACTTTATAAGAACACAAGAATAGATATATAGAGACCAATATTCCTTGGTGGTAACCAGGGAGAGGAGGGAGGAGAGGGGAAATTACACCTTAGATCATTGACAGAGAAATAGAGGCTTGGAATTTTTTTTTTTCAGTGATGTGAAAAGTGGCACCTAATGTGGATGTAGTAAGCTCAGCACAACCAAAGTGAAACAAGTGTTTGGCATGAAGGGAGGGCTATAGGCATGTTGCATACTGGCAGGTAAAGTAGGTATGTAGGTGAGAATAAATGGAAGTATCTATTAAAAAGAGAAAGCGAACAAACAAAACAGTTGCCATCAAATCGATTATGACTCACAGTGGCCCTATAGAACAGAGTAGAACTGCCCCATAAAGTTTCCAAAGAGTAGCTGGTGGATTTGAACTGCCAACTTTTTGGTTAGCAGCCTGATTTCTTAAACCTTGTGCCACCACGGATCCAGAGGTATGTGGAAATCCAAAAAATGTGGATGCAGGCCACATGTATTCATTAGAGACGGTACAAAGGTACAGATACTCCATAGACATAACCAAACACTTTCCAAGATTGGTTGTCTGGATTTGAAAGCTTAAGGCCATAGTCTCAGGAGGCAACTCAGTAACTTGCATAACATGTTGCTGTTGTTCAGTGCCACGGAGTCAATTCCCACTCATAGTGACACTATGTACAGCAGAAGGAAACACTGCCCAGTCCTTCACCATCTACACAATCGTTGTCATGCTTGAGCCCAATATTACAGCTATTGTGTTAATCCATCTTGTTGAGGGTTTTTCTCTTTTTCCCTGTTCCTCTGCTTTACCAAGCATGATGCATGATGTCCTCCACCAGGGAATCATCCCTCCAAAGTATGTGATGTGTAGTCTTGCCATCCTTGCTTCTAATGAGAGTTCTGACTGTACATAGTTCACAAGTCATGATATGTATCCTAGTGAATTAAATAAAATCTGGAGTCTTAAAAACTTGCAAGCAGCCATGTAAGGTATAATTACGAGTGTCTACTCACCAGGAGCAAAACAGTAAGAAAGTAACAGAAAGTTCACAGAAGAAACAAATCTACGTAGGCCACAAACTCATCTATCCTGATACCAGAAGTAATAAATGGTGCCATGCTACCACCACTGGCCATTCTGACCAGGATCACAATAGATAATCCTGAATAAAATGGGAGAAAAATGTGGAGCAGAGCTCGCATTCTTATTTAAAATAAATAAATAAATAAAGCCAGACAAACTGGAACAGTAGAGAACAGAGGGCTCCCTGAGACTTTCACCCTGAGACACTCAACTTAGAACAGAGCTGATCCCCTGAGATCACCTTTTTAGCAAAGAAACAGAGTGGCACACAAAATGAAAGATGTTACCAGTAAGATCGATCAGTGCTCTACTTAAAAACTATCATTATGAGAACAAATGATTAACAATTACTTAAAAGCAAAGATGAGAAAATAAGGAAGCAGAGAAAGTAGAGTGCTAGAAATCGAACAAGCAGAACACAGTTAAAGAGAACAATGACTTATTGTGATAAATGTAACTAATGTCAGTGAACAGTTTGTACAGAAATTGTCAAACTGGACCCTAACTGGCTGTGTAAACTGTCAAAAAAAACTTAATAAATTATTTAAAAATATATCTATAGCAAATTAATTTACAAAAAATTAAACAAACGCACATGTAAGTCCAAAGTAGATTGGTTCACAGAACATCACCAACACTGTAGAAGTCAATTACCAACCATTTCCTGGTCATAGCACCCTCCTACTCCAGCAATAACCACAAGTTTGGCTTTTATTATAATCACGCACTCGCTTTTTCAATATATTTTCAATACGTAACTATGCCTCCAAAAAATACACGTTAAAACTGCCTCATTGCAAACTTTATGTAAAACAAGTCATGCAGTGTGTATTCTATGCATTTTAATTTCATCAATGAACGTTGTATTTTTATAAATCATTCTTGTTGCGTATACTTACAGTTTGTTCAATTTTATTCCTATTTATTATTTCAGGTATAAATATTCAGAGTTTTTCAAAATGCATTCTACTATGATGGACATTTGGGATGTTTCCACTTTGGGATGTGCACACTATTGCATTGTATATAAGAACTCATTAGAGTGAGGTTTACCTAAAACTATCAGGCAATTATTTAGCTCTCAAATAACGTTTCAGAGAGGATGTATCAATTTATACTTGTAATAGCAATGTTTGAAGGTGCCAATGTGATATTTCACTTCCTGACCAGCATTTAGTATCATCATCCTTTATGATTTTTACCCATTAACTTGAAGTAGAATATGTCACAGTAGTTTCAATTTGAATAATTATTATTAAGATAGGGCAAATTTTAATATGTTTATGGATTTTCTCTTTTGTATTGTACCTTCAGGTGTCAATTGATCAATTTTCTTTCGAATTATTTGTCTTCATTCTCATTTATTTGACATTTTCTTTGATATTAGGGATATAATCTCTTTGTGACTTACATATATCAAAACTATTTTCCTATTTATTAGCTTTACTTTTCACTCCATAAATGCCCTTTGATAGATAGCAATCTAAATTTCAATTTAGTCATATAAACTAATCTGAAGAAGCAAACCAAAATGTTTTTGAATGAACAGACTTAAAAACAAATCACATAAAGTTCCCAACAGCGAAAACAAACAAAGCACTTCCATTTCTGATTAAGTTTCAGTGGCTCACAGAAAGACAACATTCCTGCTTCAGCAACTAGGAAAATCTGGATATATTTTTAAAAATTATTTTTAGAGTGACTAAATAGCTGTGAAAGGAAAAAAAAAAGAATGATGGGAATATTAAAAAGAAAACCCATTAAATTAGAGAAAGACAACCCTCTTAATGATTCATATTTCATTGGCTTATAATCTTTTGCAATTACAGAAAATGCTGCAATATAGATTTCTTGGATAATTTCATATGTGTGTATGTTTTATTGATTCAAAGACTAAATAATCCAAAAAAACATGGCTGTCAAATTGATTCAGATGCAAGGAAACCCAGTGTGGTACAGAGTAGAATTTCTCTACAAGGTTTTCTAGGCTCTGTAGTCAACAGAACCAGAGCATCCTACCTTTCTTCTGCTGTCTGCAGGGTGGGTCTGAAGCAACAACATGTAGGTTAATACCAAAAACCACACCAAACCCATTGCCATCAATTCCAACTCATAAAGAACCTACATGACTGAGTAGGACTACTCCACAGGGTTTCCAAGGAGTGCCTAGTGGATTTAACTGCCGAATTTTGGTTAGCAGCCTGAGCTCTTAAACTTTTCTGTGCCAAGAGGGCTCCTTTAGTTTAGTAGTACAGCAAAAACCATTTGTGCAACCAGAGGCTAGATGTCGTTGTCGTGGTTAGGTACCAGAGAGTCGGTTCCACCTCACAGTGACCCTATGTACAAACAGAAAGAAACACTGCCCAGTCCTGCGCCATCCTCACAATTGTTGCTATCTTAAACCCATCCTTGCAGCCACTGTGTCAATCCATCTCATTGAGGGTCTTCCTCTTTTTCCCTGACTCTTTAACTTTAACAAGCATGATGTCCTTCTTCAGGGAATGATCCCTTCTGATAATACATCCAAAGTATGTGAAATGTAATCTTGCCATCCTTGCTTCTAAGGAGCATTTTGTCTGTTATTTCTTTCAGGATCAATTTGTTTGTTCTTTTGGCAGTCCACGGTCTAGTCAATATTCTTCACCAACACCACAATTCAAGGCGTCATTTCTTCCTATGTCTTCTTTATTCATTGTCCAGCTTTCACATGCATATGAGGAGATTGAAAACACCATGGATTGGGTCAGGTGCAACTTAGGCTTCAAGGGAAAATCATTGCTCTTTAATACTTAAAAGAGGTCTTTTGCAGCAGATTTGCCCAGTGCAATGTGTCTTTTGATTTCTTGACTGCTGCTTCTGTGGGTGTTGTGGATTCAAGTAAAATGAAATCCTTGACAACTTCAATCTTTTCTCAATTTTTCATGATATTTCTTATTGGTCCAGTTGTGAAGATTTTTTTTTTTTTATATATTGAGCTGTTATCCATACTGAAGGCTGTGATCTTTGATCTTCATCAGTAATTGCTTCAAGTCCTCTTCACTTTCAGCAAGCAAAGTTGTGTCATCTATATAACATGGGTTGTTAATCAGTCTTCCTCCAATACTTGTGTCCCATTCTTTATACACTTCAGCTTCTAGGATTATTTGTTCAGCATACAAATACAACTGCCTCTTGGTCTAAGGACAGGTTCCTCATAGGCACAATTTTAAGTGTGCTGGAATTCCCATTCTTTGCAATGTTATCAATAATTTGTTATCCACATAGTTTAATGCCTTTGTATAGTCAATAAAACATGGGTAAACATCTTTATGGTATGGTCACCTTTCAGCCAGGATCCATCTGACATCAGCCACGATAACCCTGGTTCCAAGCCCTCTTTTGAATCCAGCTTGAATTTCTGGCATTTCCCTGTCAATGTACTGCTGCAGTCGCTTTTGAATGATCTTCAGCAAAATTTTACTTGAGTATCATTTTTGTGATCATCTAGTGCTGCTATAACAGAAATACCACAAATGGATGCCTTTAACAAAGAGAAATGCATTTCCTCACAGTAAAGTAGGCTAAAAGTCCAAATTCAGGTCATCAGTTCCAGGGGAAGACTTTCTCTCTCTGTTGGCTCTGGAGGGAGGTTCTTGTCCCCAATCTTCCCCTGGTCGAGGAGCTTCTCAGGCACAGGGACCCTGGGACCAAAGGACACACTCTGCTCCTGGTGCTGCTTTCATGGTAGTATGAGTCCCCCTCTCTGATAGCTTCCCTTTTTTTCTTCTTTCTTGAGAAATAAAAGATGATGCAGACCACATCTGAGGGAAACTCCCTTGACATTGGATCAGGGATGTGACCTGGGTAAGGGTATTACAATCCCACCTGATTCCTTTTTAATATAAAATTTAATCACAAAATGGAGGACAACCATACAATACTGGGAATCATGGCCTAATGAAGTTGATACACACATTTTTTGAGGGGCATAATTCAATCCATGACAGTCATATTAACAATATTCTTTGGTAATTTCCACATGTGGTTGGATCATCTTTCTTGGGAATAGTCATAAATATAGAACTCTTCCAGTTGGTTGGCCAGGTAGCTGTCCTTCAAATTTCTTCCAGTGCTGCATCTGTTTGTTGAAATATCTCAGTTGGTGTTCTATCAATTCCTGGAGACTTGCACTCAGTGCAGCTTGGACTTCTTCCTTCAGTACCATCCATTCCTGATCATATGCTACTTCCTCAAATGGTCAAATGTCTTACCAATTCTTTTTGGCCTTGTCACCCTGTGTATTCCTTCCAACTTCTTTTGATGCTTCCTGGGTCATTTACTATTTTTCCCATAGAATTCTTCGATATTGCAACCGGAGACTTGGATTTTTTCGTTAGTCTTTTCAGCTTTAGATATGCCAAGCATGTTCTTTCTTTTTGATTTTCTATCTCCAGGTCTTTACACTTGTCATTATAATACACTGTCTTCTCAAGCTGCCTTTGAAATCTTCTGTTTAATTTCTTTCTTCATCATTTTTTCCTTTTGCTTTAGCTACTGGACTTTCAACAGCAAGTTTCAGAGTCTCTCCTGACATCCATTTTGGTCTTTTCTTTCTTTCCTGTCTTTTTAATGACCTCCTGCTTTCTTCATGTATGATATCCTTGATGTTATTCCACAACTTGTCTAGTCTTTGGTCGTTAGTGTTCAGCACGTTAAATCTATTCTTGATATGGTCTCTAAATTCAGGTAGGATATACTCAAGACTCTTGTTGGCTTATTCTAATTTTCTTTAGCTTCAACTTGAACTTGCATGGGAGCAATTGATGGTCTGTTCCGCAGGAGGTCCCTGGCTTTGCTCTGACTGATGATATTGAGCTTTTACATCATCTTTTTTCCACAGATGTAGTTGATTTTATTCCTGTATATCCCTTCCGGTGAGGTTCACATGTATAGTCACCTTTTATGTTGGTGAAAATTGGTATTTGCAATGTAAAATTCTTGCAAAATTCTATCATGCAATCTCTGGCATCATTTCTATAACCAAGGCCATATTTTCCAACTACAGATTCTTCTTCTTTGTTTCCAACTTTTGCATTCCAATAACCAGTAATTATCAATGCATTCTGATTGCATGTTCAATCAATTTCAGACTGAAAAAGTTGGTAAACCCTTTGATTTCTTTATCTTTGGCCTTAGTGGTTAGTGTATAAATTGGAATATAATCATATTACTGGTCTTCCTCGTAGGAGTAGGGATATTATCCTATCAATGACATCATTGCACTTCAGGATAGATCTTGAAATGTTCTTTTTGATGAGAAATGTAATATCATTCCTCTTCAAGTTGTCATTTCAACATATTAAATCATATGATTCTCTGATGCAAAATGGCCAATACCAGATCATTTCAGCTCTCTAATGTCTCAGATATCGAAGTTTATGTGGGCCACTTCCTTTTTTGATGACTTCCAGTTTTCCTAGATTCATAATTTGTACATTCCAGGTTCTGGATATTAATGGATGTTTGCAGGTTTGCAGCTGTTTCTTTGGCTTTTATGTCACACCACATCAGCAAATGAAAGCTTGACTCCATCCATGTCATTAAGGTTGACTCTACTCTGAGGAGGCAGCTTTTTGCCAGTTATCTTTTGAGTGCCTTCATACCTGAGGAGCTCATCTTCCAGCACTATATCAGTCAATGTTCCAATGTTATTCATCAGGTTTTCACCAACTAATTCTTTTCAAAGTAGACTGCATGTCCTACTTCCTAGTCTGTGTTAGTCTGAAAGCTCAGCTGAAATCTGTCTGCCATGGGAGACCCTGCTGGTATTTGAGTACTGGTGACATAGCTTCCAGCATCACAGCAACAGGCAAACCCCCACTGTATGACAAACTGACAGTCATGTCAGAGTATATATACATATAGAGAGAGAGATTTATTTCAAGGAAATTGTTCTCACGGTTGTAGAGACTGGCAATCCCAAGTCCTTGGGTCAAGCGTCAGGAGCTGATGAACCCATGATCCACAGGTCAGAGCACAGGCTGATGGCTCATGGCTGGGAAGACTGATGAATCCAAGATCAGCACATATGTAGGCAGGCTGCTGCCCCAAGTCAAAAGAACGGGAGGTCAGATGCTGATGACCTGAAAGCTGGATCCGGAACAGAACAAATGCCAGCTAGCTTTGGCAGAAAGTCCACAGATAGTGGATGCAGGTCACTCCCCTAAGAAAAGTCCTTTTTAACTGACTGGCTACTCAGTAGATCTCATCATGGAGGTGATAACATTATATCAGATCTCTCCATGAAAGTGATTACATCATTGTATAACTGCCAGGCTACAGTATAACTGCCAAACCACTGACAATCATGGCCCAGTCAAGTTGACATGCAATCTTGAAGATCATACTACCTAAGTGTTACTCAGAGTTTAAGTCTTGAAGGGGAAGATTTTATAACAATAGACTGACTATTGTCCTGGAATATTGCCTCTCATCTCAGCTGGAATTATATCAGAATCTTATTTTCTCCTAAATGAAATTTATTGTGATTCACACCTTAAAAGTGAGTCCACAGAAGGAATAAAAGTTGGGGAAAGATGGTAGAATGTTGCAAGGAAAAGTAAAAGTCTCCTTGTTGAGTTAATCTTCGGGGAAAAAAAAATACTTTTGAACTTGATTTAATATATCCAACAGCCAATTCTCAGTTTGCCCAGGTAGGCTTGAAGATATGAATTAAAAAAAAAAAAAGTTTTTTTTTTTTTTTTTTTTTTATTGTAGGTAAAAATATTCTTTATTGTCAGAACATTTATTACAACTCTTACAGAGGCCAGCCACTGAATTTGGATGAAGTCACCCATTTCAGAGGAGAAAATTAGCAGAACAATATCAGGACAATGTGATAGGAGCTCAGGCTATTAAGAGCAGAGCTTTCATAATAGATAAGGTGAGAATTGGAATTGTGTCAGTTTTGCATGGGCTCCAATGTACTGCTCAGTTAAGGGCAATTCAGGACCCTATTCAAGTCTAAGAAATAAAACTTTCTATACACTCTGTTCCATTGACAGGCTGCAGAGGAAGAGTATTCTGTGTAGAGGGAGAGCTCTCTGAGAAAATAAATAAATAAACCAAATCAGAGAGTGCCAAAGAGATTTGTTTAATTAGAAAAATAACTGTCAGGTGGAAGAGATCCCAGGGGGGTAGAGACAGCTATTTCGTATTTAAAGAGCATTCCAGTATCAAACTGAATAGACTGTTTTAATGGCAGATTGGATACCATTGTTGAAACAAGCTATTTCAGTCAAAGTAATTTGAATGCTTAAGTATGTAAACCCTCTTCCGTGAGGAAGAAACAAGATTATTTCAAACAAACCAAAACCCACACCCACTCCAGTCTAGTCGATTCTGACTCAGCAACACAACAGGACAGAGTAGACCTGCTCTGTTGGGTTTCCAAGGCTATAAATGTTTAAGGAAGCAAACTGCCACAGCTTTCTCCAGTGGAACAGCTGGTGGGTTCTAACTGTAGACCTTCTGGATAGCAGCCTAACACTTTAACCACTGTGCCACCAGGGCTCCTGTGATCCAAATTAAGAAAGGTAACTATGAAATGTTTTATATTAATATCCTACTTTATGTTATTATTAAAACTAATATTTAACAAGAGTAGCAAATATGCTATTTTATTACAGCAGTACTTTTACATTTTTGACTCTATTGAATATAATTTATCTTAAACAATGATTTTAAGTAGTGATATTAAGTTACTTTGACACTAAAAATTTGAAAAACTCCTATGTTTTTGTAAGAATACTAAATAATATTCTAGGAAAACTTCATTTCCAACAAAGACTTTGTAGCAAACAAGCGTCATATTTATGTATTTTAGTTCTGATGATATGTTAGTAAGATATTCAAAGTAACACAATCCATGAAATAAATTTACAAACATTGAGGGATCCAAGAAACATTATAAAGAAAAACAAAATGAAACAATTTATAAAATAATAAAGTTTTAAGTTCATATTGTTTTTTCAAATTAATTTCAGGGTTTATGCTTCCAATTTATGTTAAAAACACAAACATGGCTGGGATTTAGGTAGATTGAGAACATTGACAGTGACTACAGCAACCAATAACTAACTGAATTAGAATATTGTTAACCGAATCCAAGCCCTTTGTCTTTCAGTGGATTCCAGCTCATAATGACCGTACGGGACAGAGTAGAAATTCCTCACAGGTTTTCCAAACCGTAAATCTTTATGGAAGCAGAATACCTCATCTTCCTCCCACAGACCTTTTGGTTAGCAGCCTACATTTAACCCTTCCGCTGCCAGGACTCAGTCAGAATATTGTTATGCATTCCTTAATCTTTGGGATTTTTTTCCCAGGGAATGAATGCTTAGATTTCAAATAAAAATCTGATAACATTAAATTTATTTCCCTTAAGTAATAAGAAGAGTAATATAGCTTTGGGAGAACACACAGGATAAATCTCTACTCTTTCTACCCTGTTCTCTTGAGGAAAAACATAGGCAAATCTTACATATTTCATGTTATATGTGGATAATTTCATAACCAAAAAGTTGAGTTTGTATAATTAGAAATGCTATTTCAATTAGTTCTCAGAGTATTCAATTAACATAATTATTTTTTATTAAGTGCCATCATTCCTAAAGCATTACATAAAGAAGTGTTTCTTTTGTCCTCTTGTGAGTCTTAATTCTTCTCTCCCTTTTAAGAGTGACACTTTCATTTTAACAATATCTATTCCTTTCTTTCCAGTTCAGAATCAAATCTTGAGTACCATAATTGGTGTACACCCATTTGTTAAGATCTAAAAAAAAATATTTTTTTATATTGATTTCAAGTAGGAAAATTGTCAGCCTTTACCTCTCAGATCATTTAGCATCAATAAAGGAAATGCATACTAAAAAAAAAAAAAAAAATTTTTTTTTTTTTTTTTTCTAACCGGTATTAATTGCAATCCTAAGCGCTGAGCAGTGATGGGTAATATAGGTGTTACAGCCCACAAAGTAGAGCTGATGATGTAAACCCAAATATCAGCAGAGAATTTCTGGAGAAAGTGCAACTTAAGAGTTGAATGGTTTTTGGAGTTCGGTAACACTCTGGTAATTTCTTTTAAGATCTTACTTTATTCCTTCCTTAGATACAAAAGAAAAATAAATTAGAGAATATTATTCATGTTGTATAGAATACTGAGTAAAACCAGAAGAATTATTTAAATTTAGCTATAATAATAATAAAAAACGGATAATAGTAATAATAAGTAACTGTTAATAATAGTCTTTCATAAATATGAGAACTTCATGGTGTTTTACTTATATTAAATGATTTAATTCACATAACAACACTAAATGTTGGTATAGTTGCTAGGCATTTTGCAGGTGAGCAAAAACAGACAAGGTCAGATTAATCAACTTGCATGAAGTCAACACTGAGCTAGATGTTGTTGGAGCTATAATTCAATTCCAGTTCTTTAGGGAAACGCTATTCTTTAACCTTGGCACAGATCACTGTTGATACAGTGGTTAAATACTCAGCTGCCAACCCAAAGTTCACAGGTTTAAACCCACCAACTGTTCCATGGGAGAAAGGTGTGGCAGT
Source organism: Elephas maximus indicus (assembly GCF_024166365.1). Taxonomy (NCBI): domain Eukaryota; kingdom Metazoa; phylum Chordata; class Mammalia; order Proboscidea; family Elephantidae; genus Elephas; species Elephas maximus. The sequence goes on along the minus strand of NC_064825.1, from coordinate 105,678,659 downwards.
CTGCTTCTGTAAAGATATACAGCCTTGGAAACTCTATGGGGCAATTCTACTCTGTCCTATAAGGTTGCTATGAGTCGGAATTGACTCCTCTGTGAAGGATTTTTTTTTTTTTTTTAATCATGGCACCATACTTGTGGCTCTGCTTAGAGGACAAGGAGCGAATCTGTTAGGATGGAGAAATGAAGAGCAGGGTGAAGTAAGAGGCACCCGGGATATGAAGTATATGTAGGTACTCACTTTCAGGATTGTGGAAATACGAGGATGGCCCTGAATGCCTCCTTAAATTTTGCACCTTAGGTACCTCATTGACTAGTCTTTGCCCTGGCCCTGATGAAAGGAATGGTGAGAAAAATAATTGCCAACAAAGGAAATTAAAAGTGCTTTATCAAATACTTATTTTACTAGGCAATATGTTAAATCCTGGAGCTATAGGTTTAAAGAACATATTATCATTATCATAATTATAATTATAGAGCAATAACTAATAAGGAAACTGTTTAAAATTGGAAGGTAAGTGATAAATTTTATCAATATTATCTTGTTTAATTCTCACAAAGAAGCAAACCTTAGAAACTTTAAATAATTCTTTAACATCACACAGATAATACAGGCATACCTTGGACCTATTATGGGTTCAGTTCCAGACCACCACAATAATGCAAATATCACAATAAATTAAGTCACATAAGTTTTTTGGTTTCCCGGTACATACAAAAGTTATGTTTACACTACACCGTGGTCTGTTAAGTGTTCAATGGCATTATGTCTAAAAATTAATGTACATACCTTTATTAAAAAGTACTTTATAGCCAGCAAATGCCAACCATCATCTAAGCCTTCAGTGAGTTGTAATCTTTTTGCTGGTTGAGGGTCTTGCTCTGATATTGATGACTGCTGACTGATCAGGGTGGTGGATGCTGAATGTTGGGGTGGCTGTGGAAATTTCTTAAAATAACAGTGAAGTTTCCCTTATCAACTGACTCTTCCTTTCATGAAAGATTTCTCTGTAGTGTGCAATGCTGTTTGATAGCATTTTACTCACAGTAGAACATCTTCCAAAATTGGAGTCAGTCCTCTCAAACCCTGATGCTGTTTTATCATCTAAGTTTATGTAATATTCTAAATCTTTTGTTGTCATTTCAACAATGTTCACATCATCTTCCCAAGAAGTAGATTCCATTTCAGAAACCACTTCCTTTGCTCGTCCCTAAGAAGTAACTCCTCATCTGTTAAGTTTTTATCATGAGATTGTAGCAATTCTGTCTCATCTTCAGGTTCCACTTCTATTTCTAGATCTTTTGCTATTTCCACCACATCTGCAGTTACTTGCTCCACTGAAGCTTGAAACCCTCAAAGTCATCCATAAGTGTTGGAATTGACTTCCTCCAAATGCCTCTTAATATTGATATTTTGACCTCCTTCTGTGAATGAGTTGGACTCTACTGGGCAGCAATGGTTTTGGAAACCCTGGTGGCATAGTGGTTAAGTGCTACTGCTGCTTATCACATAGGTTGGCAGTTGAAATCCACCAATTGCTCCTTGGCAACTCTGTGAGGAAGTTTCTACCCTGCCCTCTAGGGTCGCTATAGGAATCCACTAAACGGCAATGGGTTTTTTTTTTTTTTTTGGTTCTATGAGTCACCAATGTTTCTAATGGCTTCTAGAATTATGAATTCTTTCCAGAAGATTTTCGGTTTACTTTGCCTAGATCCATCAGAAGAATCACTGTCTATGGCAGCTATAGCCTTGTGAAACGTATCTCTTAAAAACTAAGACTTGAAATTTGAAATTACTACTTGATCCATGGGCTCCAGGATGGGTGTTGTGTTAGCAGGCATGAAAACATTAATCTCCTTGCACATCTCCGTCAGAGCTCTTGGGTGACCAGGTGCATTGTCAAATAGCAGTAATATTTTGAAAGGAATCATTTTTTTTCTGAGCAATAGGTCAATAACAGTGGTCTTAAAATATTCAGCAAACCATGTTGTAAACAGATGTGCTGTCATCCAGGTCTTGTTGTGCCATTTATACAGCACAGGCAAAGGAGATTTAGCATAATTCTTAAGGGTTTTTGGAATTGTAAATGAGCACTGGATTCAACTTAAAGTCACCAGCTTCATTATCCCCTAACAAGCGACTCAGCCTGCCATTTGAAGCTTTGAAGCCAGGCATTGACTTCTCCTCTCTCCCATCTAGCTGTGCAAGGCTTAGTTGGCATCTTCTTCCAACATAAAGCTGCTTTATCTGCATTAAATATCTGTTGTTTACTGTAGCCCCCTCGTCAATTGTCTTAGCTAGGTCTTCTGGATTGTTTCCTGCAGCTTCCACATCAACACTTTCTGCTCCACCTCGCATTTGTTTATGTTATGGAGAGAGCTTCTTCCTTCAACCTCATGATTGGACCTCTTCTAGCTTCAAACTTTACTTCTGCAGCTTTCTCACCTTTCTCAGCCTTCATAGAATTGAAGAAAGCTAGGGCCTTGGTCAGAAATAGACATTGGTTTAACAGAATATTGTAGCTGGTTTTATCTTCTTCCCAGGCCACTAAAATATTGTCCTTATCAGCAATAAGTCTGTTTTGCTTTCTTATTGTTCATGAGTTCACTGGAGGAGACATTTTTTAATTTCTTTCAAGAACTTGTCCAGCATTCACAAGTTGGCTGTTTGGTGCTAGAGACCTGGCTTTTGGCCTGTCTTAGCTTCCAACATACCTTCCTTACTAAGTTTATGCATTTCTAGCTTTTGATTTAAAGTGAGAGATGTGCAACTTTTCCTTTCACTTGAATGCTTTTAACAATGTACAGTTATTAATTGGCCAAATCTCAATATTGTCATTGTTAACAAACCCTGGAATGTATGTCTTTGTCCAGTGTGCTCAGACTTGCCAATTATCTGGACACTGGTCTTTGAGAAAGAGAAAGTAACTTTATGGCAATGCACAGAGCAAGGAGCCCAGAGGAATTTTCTCAGATCTGAACCCCCGAGTTGCAGGGAAGCAGGGCTTTTAAGTAATTTGCACAGCAAGATGATGGCTGCTCAGGCATACTGAAGAGGGAAAATTCTAGAAGGTATCCAGGAGACAGGAGATGATGTGGTTCTTATCAGAAGTTTTGCTTCAGAGTAGGTCTGGGTGGTAGTTTTCCTTCGGATTCATTCCTCCTGTTGCTGTGTCCTCTGTTGAGGTCAATTATGGTCACACCTGGCCCTTAGGCAGATGTGGGGAAGGCCAAATCTGGCTTGGGCTAGTTTTAGGACAAATGAAAATTTACTGGCATTTGTAGTGTCAGGTTACATCCTGTCTCAGGGTATAGGAAGTCTCCAGGAGCAGGAGATAGACAGAGTAATGGCTTGTCAGTGGAGAAGTCAGAACACATACAACATTTATCCATTAAGTTTGCCGTCTTGCAAGAGTGCAGTTCGTGGCACCCCAAAACAATTACTATAGTAACATTAAATATCACTGATTACAGATCTAATAATAATTTAAAAAGTTTGAACTATTGCAAGAATTACTCAAATGTGACACAGAGCCAGAAAGTGAACACATGCTGTTAGAAAAATGACTCTGTAGAGTTGCCGGATGCAGGGTTTCCACAAACCTCCAATTTGTAAAAAAAAAAAAAAAAAAGGACAATATCTGTGAAGTACAATAAAATGTGGGCCAATACAATGTGATATGCCTGTAAATCATGGAGGTAGGAGTCAAACTCAAGTCTATAAAAAAATAAAAATACATACTGAACTGCAGTCACAAAACCTATATGCGATTAGCTGAATTATCCACACTTAGTTTAGTAAGTCTCAGTATCCTTAAATCTAAAGAAAAGTGAGTTTAGAAACAATTACCTGAAGTGTTATTTTTTGAGGAACAGCAAAAATAAAGGCAGGTGCACACAGCACAATGAGTATAACGTAACAGCAAATATCTTTCCTCCTCCTGACCACACACATACGCACAGGTAACAAATACCCTCCATGCTCTCCCAGTTATCCCAGGGTGGCTACATTTATTATTCATGTCTTAATCAATTTTCCCAGGATAATTCACCTTAATAAAATCCTTTTATTTAACCACATAATATCATACAAAAAGATATTTATTTTATTTCCCTATGCAAAGTGAAATACTCTCACAACTTTCTTTCAAAACTATCTCGTATGAATTGTGTAATAGGAACCTATATGTTTAAAATCATCAAGTAATGGGAGAATGAAGTGTTGAAAGAGGCAGTTGAAAAAGTATGTTAGAAGACAGTTTATGATATAGTGGTTGAGAAGCTTGACTGAGAAAATGCATAGAGAAGTGCAATAGAATTCTCAAGACATGTAATCAATTTAAAGTGAGATTAGATGGCAAAGCTGAGAGTCCATTTCCACCAGTTGCCAATAGCTCCAGTGCCTCTGCCAAGTTAGGTATAGCTTAATCTATTCTGGGCTATGCTCCAAAACTATAGTGAAAAGATCTTAAAATAAATTTGAGGGGACTGTTTCCTGTGATTTAACAGGATGATGTGGGACATACATAAATAGCATCACTCTTAAAGTGCAAATAATTGCAGTGATCATAAAATCCAATCCTGACACCTCAATACAATTTAGAGAAGACGCAAAGAGATACAGGAAGGTAAAGGAAATGTACATGTGAATTTGCATTGTCCACAGATGAATCATCAAGAAAAACCTCCAGAATACAACCTAACAGAACTGATGGAATTTGTTCTCTTGGGCTTTGCTGATATGCCCCATCTCCAGTGGTTTCTTTTTGGATTATTTTTATTCATCTATATCATTATCCTGATGAGCAATGCCACTATATTTCTAATAACGAAAATGGATCCTGCTCTCCAGAGCCCTATGTATTTTTTCCTGGCAAACTTTTCCTTCTTGGAAATCTGCTATGTATCAGCTACTCTCCCCAGAATGCTGATGAATCTTGGGATGCAGAGAAGAACAATCTCCTTAGGTGGCTGTGCTACACAGATGTGCTTTGTCCTTATATTTGGAGGCACAGAGTGTTTACTCCTTGCATTGATGGCCTATGACCGTTACGTGGCCATTTGCAACCCTCTTCAGTATCCTCTACTCATGAACCACAGGGTCTGTATCCACTTGGTGACTGGTTCCTGGACCACTGGAATTCCCGTTATGATTGTGCAGACGTATCAGATTTTCTCTCTGCCTTTTTGTGGACCTAACCAAATTCACCACTTCTTCTGTGACATTTTCCCAATACTCAAACTGGCTTGTGGGGACACTTTTGTAAATGAGATGTTGGTCTACACAGTTGCTGTGTTATTTGGCATGGTTCCATTTCTGCTGATAGTTGGTTCCTACAGTAAAATCATGTCCATTATCCTGAAGTTGCCATCAGCCACAAGTCGAGCCAAAGCCTTCTCTACCTGCTCGTCTCATCTTATGGTTGTGGTGTTATTCTTTGGATCAGCCATTATTACATATTTAAGGCCCAACAACAGCCGCTCAGAGGGAACTGACAAAGTACTTTCTCTTTTCTACACTATCCTAACTCCTATGTTTAATCCCATGATATATAGTCTAAGGAACAAGGATGTCATAATAGCACTGAGAAAATTGCTATGTAAATAATTCACTTCATTAAAGAACATATTAAATGTATAAGAATTGCTTTCTTATATATTTTGTATCAAATTTCAACCGATGTACTATAAGTGTGTTATGGATTGAAATGTGTCAGGTCATCATTCTCAATATTGTTTGATTGTCCACCATTTTATTATATGAATTGGAATCCTCTAAAAGGCAACTGGTTTGGTGTGGTTATTTTCCTATGTGTTGTAAATCCTACCTCTGTGATGTTAATGAGACAGGATTAGAGGCAGTTATATAACAAGTCCCCCACGCATCTGTCGGTTTATTGTACTGTGGGGGATTGTGTGTTGTTATGATGTTGGCAGCTATGTCACCGGTATTCAAATACCAGCAGGATCATCCATGGTGAACAAGTTTCAGATGAGCTTCCAGACTAAGGCAGACCAGGAAGAAGGACTCAGTGGTCTACTTCTGGAAAGAATTAGCCACCAAGAAACTTATGAATAGCATCAGAACATTGTCTGATATAGTGCAGGAAGATGAGCCATTTCTCAAGCTGAAAGAACTGAAGAAAACATTCAAACCTCGAGTTGCAATACTGAAGAATTCTATGGGGAAATTATTAAACGATGCGGGAAGCATCAAAGGAAGATGGAAGGAATACACGGAGACACTATACCAAAAAGAATTGGTTGACTTTCAACCATTTCAGGAGGTAACATATGATCAGGAACCCATGGTACCGAAGGAAGAAGTCCAAGCTGCATGGAAGGTATTGGGGAAAAACAAAGCTCCAGGAATTGATGGAATACCAATAGAGCTGTTTAAACAAACAGATGCAGCACTGGAAGTGCTCATTCATATATACCAAGAAATTTAGAAGACAGCTACCTGGCCAACTGACTGGAAGAGATCCTTATTTATACCATTCCCAAGAAAGATGAGCCAATCGAATGCAGAAATTATGGAACAATATCATTAATATCACATGCAAGCAACATTTTGTTGAAGATCATTCAAAAATGGATGCAGCAGTGTATCGACAGGGAACTGCCAAAAATTCAAGCTGGATTCAGAAGAGAACTTGGTACCAGGGATATTATTGCTGATGTCAGATGGATCCAGGCTGAAAGCAGAGAATACCAGAAAGATGTTTACTGGTTTTTTATTGCCTATGCTAAGGCATTTGACTGTTTGGGTCATAGCAAATTATTAATAACATTGTGGAGTAGGGAAATTCCAGAACACTTAATTGTGCTCATGAGGAATCTGTACATGGATCAAGAGGCAGTAGTTCAAACAGAATGAGGTGATACTGCAGGGTTTAATGTCAGGAAAGGTGTGTATCAGGGTTATGTCTGTCAACATACCTATTCAATTTGTAAACTAAGCAAATAATCTGAGAAGCTGGACTATGTGAAGAGGAAAAACGCATCAGGTTTGGAGGAAGACTCATTAACAACCTGTGTTATGCAGATGACACAACCTTGCTTGCTGAAAGTGAAGAAGACTTGAACCACTTACTGATGAAGATCATAGACCACAGCCTTCAGTATGGATTAAACCTGAACATAAAGAAAACAAAAATCCTCACAACTGGACCAATAAGAAACATCATGATAAATGGAGAAAAGATTGAGGTTGTCAAGGATTTCATTTTACTTGGATCCACAGTCAACACTCACGCAATAGCAGTCAAAAAATCAAAAGGCACATTGCATTGGGCAAATCTGCTGCAAGAGATCTCTTTAAAGTGTTAAAAAGCAAAGATTTCAACTCGAGGACTAAGGTGTGCCTGGTCCAAGACATGGTGTTTTCAATCACCTCTTATGCATGTGAAAGCAGGACAATGAATAAGGAAGACCTAAGAAGAATTGACGCCTTTAAATTGTGGTGCTGGCAGAAAATGTGCATACCACAGAAACCCTGGTGCATAGTGGTTAAGTGCTACAGCTGCTAACCAAAGGGTCAGCAGTTCGAATCTGCCACGCACTCCTTGAAAACTCTATGGGGCAGTTCTACTCTGTACTATAGGGTTGCTGTGAGTCGGAATTGACTCGACAGCACTGGGTTTTGGTACTGGGTTAGACTGCCAAAAGAACAAACAGATCTTTCTTGGAAGAAGTACAACCAGAATGCCCCTTGGAAGCAAGGACAGCAAGACCCCTTCTCACATACTTTGAACATGTTGTCAGGAGAGATCAGTCTCTAGAGAAGGACATCATGCTTGTAAAGTAGAAGGTCAGTGAAAAAGAGGAAGACCTTCAGTGAGAAGAACTGACACAGTGGCTGCAAGAATGGTCTCAAGCATAGCAACTGTTGTGAGAATGATGCAGGCCTTGGCACTGTTTCATTCTTTTGCGCATAGTCACTATGAACAGGAACCAACTCGAGAGCGCCTAACGACAACAACGTGTAATGAGACAGGACACACTCTATAACATTAGGTTGTTTCTTGAGTGACTCTCATTTGAAATAAAAGAGAGAAGTGAGCAGAGAGACTGGGGGAACTCCTATCACTAAGAATGAAGCCTAGGAGGGGAGCATGTCCTTTGGACCCGAGATCCCTGTGCTGAGAAGCTCCTAGACCAGGGGAAGTTTGGTGACAACAACCTTCCCCAGAGCCAACAGAAAGAGAAAGCTTCTCCTGGAGCTGTCACCCTGAATTTGGACTTGCAGCCTGCTAAAATGTGAGAATAAATTTCTCTTTGTTAAGCTACACACTTGCAGTATTTCTGTTATAGCAGCATTAGATTACTAAATTGCTTTGCCTTTCCATACAGTGACAATCATTTACAAGTTAAAAATCACTTGTAATATTGTCAGAACTTTCTGCTGAAATTATGTAAGTAAAATATGTATCAGCAGATAGCAAATCATTCCATTAGTCATTTCATAATTTCATTGTGCAATGTCCTCCCTCAGTAAGAACTTTTGCTTGAGCTGATTTAATTTATTCAGTTGTAATGTACAATCTGTCATATCACTTATCCTAAACCATACCATTCATTTCCATGAGTGTCCATACAGCTGTGGCACTGATTTTAAAAACCAGGTCTACAATATGCCTTAATTAAAACTTTGCAGTGTTCCCTCAGTATCCATGGGGAATTGATTCCAGGACTCCCATGAATACTAAAATCTGTGGCTGCTCAAGTCTCTTATATAAAATGACACAATATTTGCATATAACCTATGCACAAACTCCTGTACACTTTTAGTCATCTCTTGTTGTTCTTGTTAGGTGCCATTGAGAGGGTTCCAACTCATACCAACCCCATGCACAACAGAATGAAACACTGCCTGGTCCTGGGCCATCATCACAATGGTTGCTATGCTTGAGCACATTGTCGCAGCCACTGTTTCAATCCATCTCATTGAGGGACTTCCTCTTTTTTGCTGACCCTCTATTGTACTAAGCATAATGTCCTTTTCCAAGGACTGATCCCTTCCAACATGTCCAAAGTATGTGAGATGAAATCTCGCCATCCTTGCTTCTAAGTAACATTCTGGTTGTATTTATTCCGAGACAGCTTTACTCATTCTTTTGACAGTCCACAGTATATTCAATATTCTTCACTAACATCACAATTCAAGGAATCAATTCTTCTTAGGCCTTCTTTATTCATTGTCCCAGCTTTCACATGCATATGAGGTGACTGAAAAGACCATGGCTTGGTTCAGGAGCACCTTAGCCCTCAAGGTGACATCTTTGTTTTTTAGCACTCTGAAGAGATTTTTGCAGCAGATTTGCCCAATGCAATGCATCTTTTGATTTCTTGACTGCTGCTTCCGTGGGCGTTGATTGTGGATTCAACTAAAATGAAATCCTTGACAACCTCAATCTTTTCTCCATTTATCATGGTGTTGCTTATTTGTTCAGTTGTGAGGGTTTTTGTTTTCTTTATGTTGAGGTTTAATCCATACTGAAGGCTGTGTGGTCTTTGGTCTTCATCAGTAAGTGCTTCAAGTCCTCTTCACTTTCAGCAAGCAAGATTGTATCATCTGCATATCAAAGGTTGTTAAATAGTCTTCCTCTAAATCCATACCCCGTTCTTCTTATAGTTCAGCTACTCGGATTATTTGTATCAATCATCTCTAGATTACTTATAATACCTAATACAATGTAAATACTATGTAAAGAGTTGTTAGAAAGTATTGGTAGGGAATAGTGACAAGACATGAAGCAAACAATGCTCAAACACATAGTGTTGGAGGGAGAGAGTGAGGATGTGAAGTATTTGGAGGCTACCGCTGAGGATGCCTACACATCATTTCATTTGTGAGGATTCCAGGTAGTGCTTGGCACAATAACAACAATAATATAACCTCCATGATAAACCTGGAGAGCCCTCTCTGAACAAGTAACATATGAGCTGAGCCTTAAACAATTAGAAGTAGCAACTCTCTGTTAAGAACATTCTAGGCAGATGAAAAAGCAACAGAAGACCCTTTAGGTTTACATTCTTAGAAGCCTAAAAAGCTGATTGATTGCCTGGGGAAAATACGTGTTAGCAGATGAGTTTGGATATAAAGATAGGGGTCAAGTTATATAGCAATCTTCAATTCCTGGGAAGAAATTTGAATTTTTTCAACTACTGTGGGAATCCATGAAAGTGCTTAAGATTTTCTGCAGAGGACACTTTGGCAGTTTAAATCCACCAGCACGTTCTTGGGAACTCTATGGGGCACTTCTATTCTGTCCTGTAGGGTCGCTGTAAGCCAGAATCAACTCAGCGACAATGGATTTGTTTTTAATTATCTTTTATTTTTAATAGAGAACACTTAAGAAATAATTAGAAATGCAAATGCCACAAAAACAGACTATAGAGTTTTGTGGTTGCGGTAATGAATCCTTCAAGTGTTTAAATCACTTAAAATTGTAAACCCAGCCTTGAAACAAGAAACAGATGGGACAGGAAGCACATTATGTAGCAGTCTACTGCATTCTATGATGGTATTGAATTATATATGTAAATATATAGTCACCCATCCGTATCTGCAGGAGTTTGGTTCCAGGACCCTATCTGACACCAAATTCCAAGGATGCTCGAGTTCATTCTATAAAATGGCATACTATTTGCGTATCATAAAGGCACATCCTCCCAAACACTTTAAATCATCTCTAGATTACTTACAATACCTAATACAATGTAAATGCAATGTAAATAGTTGTTATACATTACTGTATTGTTTAGGGAATAATGTCAAAACAAGAGATGAACAATGCTCAAACAACAAGTGCTGATGAGAGAAAGGATCTGTGAAACTCTGGGAGGGCTGATGAATCCAAGATCAGCAAGTATGTAGGCAGGCTGCTGGCCCAAGTGAAAAGAATTGTAGGTCAGATGTTAATGAGCCAAATGCTGGATTCAGGACAGAGCAAAAGCCAGCTAGCTTTAGCAGGAAGTCCACAGATATGGGATGGATGCATGCAAAACTCCTTTTTAACAGTTTGGCTACTCACAGCAAATTCCATCTCGGAGATAATCACAGTATAAGGATCTCATCATGAAAGGATTACACCATTATACAACCCCCAAACCACAGTATAACTGCCAAACCCCTGACAATCATGGCCCAGCCAAATTGTCACACAATCTTGAAGATCACACTACTAAGTGTCGCTCAGATTTTAAGTCTTGAAGGGGAATTATTTTATGACAATAATTTATGACAGACTACTGTCCTGGAATTATGTCTTTCATCTCACCTGGAATTATTTTAAAATCTTATTTTCTCTTAAGTGAAATTTAGTAGGATTCACACATTAAAAATTGGTTCGCAGAAGGAATAAAGTTGGGGAAAGATGGTAGAATGCTGCAAGGAAAAGAAAATGTCTCTGTGTTGGATTAATTTTGGGGGAAAAAACATATTTTTGAACGAGATTTACTATATCCAACAGCAAGTTCCTAGTTTGCCCAGGTCCTTTTGAAGAAATAATTTTTATATTATATGATATGTAGGTAAAAATATTCTTTGTTGTCAGAACATTTATTACAAATCTTACAGAGGTCAGCCTCTGAATTTGAATCAAGGCACCCATTTAAGAGGAGAAAATAACTTGAGAAAAATGGGACAGGACCTCAATGGGACAGAGGGCCCATATGAAGCAGCCACAATAGATAAGGTCAGAATTGGATTTGTGTCAGTTTTGTGTGGCCTCAAATGCATCGCTCTGTTAAGGGCAGTTCGGAACTCTATTCAAGCCTAAGATATAAGACTTTCTGCATACTCTATTCCATTGAGAGGCTACAGAGGAAGCATATTCTGAGTAAAGTGAGAGCTCTCTGGGAAAATAAATAAATAAGCCAAACCAGAGAGTGCCAAAGAGATTTGTTTAATTAGAAACTAATTGTCAGGTGGAAGAGATCCCAGGGGAGTAGAGGTAACTATTTTGTATTTAAAGAGCATTCCAGTATCAAACTGAACAGATTGTTTTAAAGGCAGATTGAATACCATTGATGAGACAAGCTGTGTCAGTCAAAGTAATTTAAATACTTAAGTGTGTAAACCCTCTCCTGTGCGGAAGAAACAAGATTATCGGAAAACAAACCAAAACCCATACCCACTCCAGTCTAGTTGATTCTGACTCAGCGGTACTACAGGGCAAAGTAGAACTGCTCCATCGGGTTTCCAAGCTATAAATGTTTAAGGAAGCCGACTGCCAGAACTTTCTCTATTGCAATAGCTGGCGGTTTCTGACTGCAGACCTTCTGGAGAGCAGCCAAGCACTTTAACCACTTTGCCACCAGGGCTCCTGCTATCCAAAATGAGAAAGGTAAATATGAAATGTTTTCTATCGATATTCTACTTTAGTCCATGATATTATTAAAATTAATATTTAACACAGAGTAGCAAATGTGCTATTTTATTAACGCAATGCCTTTATATTTCTCATATATTTAATATATAATTTACCTTAAACAATAATTTTAAGTAGTGATATTAAATTACTTGGCAACACTGAAAATTTGAAAAACTTCTATATTTTTGTAAGAATACTAAGTAATATTCTAGGAAACTTCATTTCTTGCAAAGACTTTGTAGCAAATAAGCATTATATTTATATATTTTAATTCTGGTGATACTTTAATAAAATGTCAATGTAAAAGAATCCATGAAATAAATTTACAAGCATTGAGAAACCCAGGAAACATTTATTATAAATAAATAAATAAAATACTAGTTTAAATGATTTATAAAAGAATAAACTTTTAAGCTCATATTGTTTTTTGAATTAATTTCAGGGTTTATGTTTGTAATTTATATTAAAAATACAAACATAGCTGAGGTCTAGGTAGTTTGGACACATTGACAGTGACTAATATCTAATAGCACCAGAATATCGTTAACCAAATCCAAACCCATTGCCTTTGAGTGGATTTCGACTCATAAGGACCATATAGACAGAATAGAACTTCCTCACAGACTTTGCAAGCTGTAAATCTTTACAGAAGCAGAATACTACATCTTCCTCCCACAGACCTTTTGGTTAGCAGCCAAGCGTTTAGCTACTGCACCACGACTCAGTGAGAATGTTGTTATGCATTCCTTAATCATCTGGAGTTTTTTCAGGGAATGGTTACTTAGATGTCAAATAAAAATATTATAACATTAAGTTTGATTTCCCTTAAGTAATAAGAACTTAAACATTTTCAGGAAAGAAGAATAATATAGTTTTGGGAGAACACACAGGGTAAATCTCTACTTTTTCTACCCTGTTCTCTTGAGAATAACATAAACAAATTTTATATATTTCATGTTATACATGGATAATTTCATCATGAAAAAGTTGAGTTGGTATAATTAGAAATACTACCTCAATTAGTACTCAAGGTCATAATATTCAATTAATAAGAATTATTTTTTATTAAATGCCATCATTCCTTAGGCAATACATAAAGATATGATTCTTTTGTTCCCTTGTGAGTCTTAATTCTTCACTCCCTTGTAAGAGTGATGCTTTCATCTTAAAAATGTCTATTCCTTTATTTGGAAATCCTGGTTGCATAGTGGTTAAGTGCTACAGCTGCTAACCAAACGGTTGGCAGTTTGAATCTGCCAGGTGCTCCTTGAAAACTTTATGGGGCAGTTCTACTCTGTCCTGTAGGGTTGCTATGAGTCAGAATCTACTCTATGGCAACTTTTTTTTTTTTTTCAGTTTTTATTTCCTTATCTCAGTTCACAATCAATCCTGAGTATCATATTAGGTGTACACCCATTTTCTAGAACCTGTATGGATTTCAAGTAGGAATTTAGTAACAGCTTTTACTTCTCAGATCATTTCGTATCAGTAAATACCACACAGATAATACAGGCATACTTGGACACATTGTGGGTTCAGTTCCAGACCACTACAATAAATCGAATAATGCGATAAAACAAGTCACACAACTTTTCTGGTTTCTCAGTGCATATAAAATTATGTTTACACTATACTGCACTCTATTAGTGTGCAATATCATTATGTCTAAAAAACATTATTAATTTAAAAAACACTTTATTGCTAACAAATGCTAATCATCATCTAAGCCTTCAGCTAGTTGTAATTCTTTTTGCTCGTGGAGGGTCTTGTCCTGATGTTGATGGCTGCTGACTGATCATGGTGGTGGTTGTTGGAAGTTGGCGTGGCTGTGGCAATTTCTTAAAATAAGCCAACAGTGAAGTTTGCCTCATCAATTGACTCTTCCTTTCATGAAAGATTTCTCCGTAGCGTGCAATGCTGTTTGGTAGCATTTTACCCACAGTAGAACTTCTTTCAAAAATGGAATCGGTTCTCTCAAACCCTGGCACCACTTCATTAACCAAGTTTATTTAATATTCTAAATCTTTTGACAATCTTCACAACATCTTCACCAGGAGTAGATTCCATCTCAGGAAACCACTGTCTTTGTTCATCACTAAGAAGTAGCTCCTCATCCTTCAAAGTTTTATTGTGAATTTGCAGCAATTCAGTCACGTGTTCAGGCTCCACGTCTAATTCTAGTTCTCTTGCTATTTCCACCACACCTTCAGTTTCTTCCTCCACTGAAGTTTTGAATTTCTCAAAATTGTCCATGAGCGTGAAATCAACTTCTTCCAAACTCCTGTTAATGTTGATATATTGACCTCCTCCCATGAATCACCAATGTTTCTAATGGCTTCTAGAATTATGAATTATTTCCTCAAGGTTTTCAGTTTACTTTGCCCAGATCAATCAGAGGAATCACCGTCTGTGGAAGCTATAACCTTATGAAATGTATCTCTTAAAAACTAAAACTTGAAAAGTGAAATTCCTTCTTGATCATGGGCTGGTAATGGATGTTGTATTAGCAGGCATGAAAACATTAATCTCCTTGCACATCTCCATCAGAGCTCTTGGGTAACCAGGTACATTGTCAAGGAGCGATAACACTTGGAAAGGAATCGTTTTTCTGAGCAATAGATCTATAACAGTGGTCTTCAAATATTCAGCACACCGTGTTGTAAACAGATGTCCTGTCATCTAGACCTTGTTGTTCCATTTATAGAACATAGGCAGAGTAGATTAGCATAATTCTTAAGGGTTCTGGGATTTCCGGAATGGTAAATGCTCACTGGCTTTAACCTAAAGCCACCAGCCGCATTAGCCCCTAACAGGAGAATCAGCCTGTCCTTTGAAGCTCTGAAGCCGGGCATTGACTTCTCCTCTGCAGCTACGGAAGTCCTAGTTGGCGTCTTCTTCCAGTGTGAGGCTGTCTTATCTGCACTGAAAACCAGTTTTCAGTGTACCACCTTCATCAACTCTCTTAGCTAACCCTTCTGGGGAAATCCTGGTGGTACAGTGGTCAGGAGCTACGGCTGCTAACCGAAAGGTCGGCAGTTGGAATCCACCAGGCTCTCCTTGGACACCAGAAGGGGCCGTCCTGCTCCATCCTGTAGGGTCTCTGTGGGTCAGAATCACCTTGAAGGAAGTGGGGTTTATTTTCAGACCCTTTGGATAAATTGCTGCAGCTTCTACATCAGCACTAGCTGCTTCACCTTGCATTTTGTTGTTGTTATGGAGCTGGCTTCTTTCCTTAAACCACTTGAACCAACCTCCGTTAGCTTCAAACATTTCTTCTGCAGCTTCCTTAACACTCATTCTTCATAGAACTGAGGATAGTTAGAGTCTTGCTCTGGATTAGGCTTTGGCTTACGTGAATGTTGTGGTTGGTTTTGTCTTCTAGTCACACCACAGAAACATGCTCTGTATCAACAGTAAGGATGTTTGCTTTCTTATCATTCTTGTGTTCCCTGGAGTAGCAGTTTTAATTTCCTTCAAGAACTTTTCCCGAACATTCACAACTTGGGTAACTGTTTGGTGCTAGAAGCCTAGCTTTAAGCCTATCTCAGCTTTTGACATACCTTCCACGCTAACTTTAATCATTTTTAGTTTTTGATTTAAAGTGAGAGATGTGCGACTCTTCCTTTTGCTCGAACACTTAGAGGCCATTGAGGGGTTATTAATTGGCCTAATTTCAATATTGTCATCTCTCAGTGAATAAGGAGGCCTGAAGAGAGGGAGAGAGATGGGGCAATGGGCAGTCAATGGAACAGTCAGGACAGAGACAATATTTATTGATTATGTTTGCCATCTGGCAGGGGTGAGGTCTGTGGCACCCCTAAAATAGTTACAATAGTAATTTCAAAGATCACTCATCACAGATCATCATAATAGATATAATAATAATGAAAAATGTAAAATATTGTGAGAATAAACCAAATGTGACACAGAGACAGGAAATGAGCACATGCTGATAGAAAAATGGCCCCAATAGAGTTACCGGATGCAGCGTTCCTACGAAACTTCAGTATGTGAAAAATGAAATGTCTGGTGACCACAATAAAATGAGGTATGCCTATAAATCATGGAGATAGGAGTCAATCTCAAGTCCATTAAAAAAAAAAATAGATACTGACTTGCAATCACAAAACCTTTGTGTAATTTGTCAAATCATCCACACTTAGTGAGTCTCTATATTCTTTATTCTGAAGAAAAGTGGGTTTAGAAACAATTATTTTTGAAGTGTTGTATTTTTGAGGAACAACAAAAATAAAGGTGGGTGCATACAGCCCAATGGGTACAACACAACACCTAATATCTTTCCTCCTTATGTCCCATACAAATACATACAGGTAACAAAATACCCTCCATGCTACCTTTGTTTTTCCAGGGTAACTACATATATTGTTCATATCTGAATCAATGTTCCCAGGTTAATTCTCTGAATAAAATTCTCTTATCTCACCCAATTGATATCCTACCAAGAGTTATTTGTTGTATTCCCCATGAAAATAAAATATTCTCACAATTTCCTTTCTAAACTATCTAAAATAGAGTGCATATTAGATAGTTTAGGAAGAAAATTGTGAGAATATTTTATTTTCATGGGGAATACAACAAATAACTCTTGGTAGGATATCAAAAGTCATCGAGTCATGGGAGAATGAACTGTCAAAAGAGACAGTTGAAGATGAATGTTAGAAGATAACTTATGACGTAGTGTTTGAGAGGTTTGATGAAAAAATGCATAGAGAAGTACAATAGGAGTGTCAAGATGTGTAATTAATTTAAAGTGAGATTAGACGACAAAGCTGAGTGTCCATCTCCAGCAGTTGCCAATTGCTGCAGTGTCTGTGTTGAGTCAGGTATAGCTTGATCTATCCTGGGCTGTGCTTGGAAAGTATAGTAAAATGATCTTAAAACAAATGTGAGGAGACTGTTCACTGTGATTTAACAGGAGGATGTGGGACATACATAAATAGTATCATTCTTAAAGTGCAAATAATTGCAGTGATCATTAAATCCAACCCGAGCAGCTCAATACAATTTAGAGAAGACACAAAGAGATACAGGAAGGTAAAGGAAATCCACATATAAATGTACCTTTCCCACAGATGGATCACCAAGGAAAACCGCTAGAAGAAAATCTAACTGAACTGATGGAATTTGTTCTTTTGGGCTTTGCTGACATACCTCATATCCAGTGGTTTCTTTTTGGATTATTTTTAATTATCTATATCATTATCCTGATGAGCAATGGTACCATATTTCTAATAACGAAAATGGATCCTGCTCTCCAGAGCCCTATGTATTTTTTCCTAGCAAATTTTTCCTTCTTGGAAATCTGCTATGTATCAGCTACTCTCCCCAGAATGCTGATGAATCTTGGGACTCAGAGAAGAAGAATTTCCTCAGTTGGCTGTGCTACACAGATGTGCTTTGTCCTTATGTTTGGAGCCACAGAGTGTTTGCTCCTGGCAGTGATGGCTTATGACCGCTATGTGGCCATTTGTAACCCTCTGCACTATCCTCTAGTCATGAACCACAGGGTCTGTATCCAGTTGGTCACTGGCTCCTGGACCATTGGAATCCCAGCTCAAATAGGGCAGACGTATCAGGTTTTCTCTCTGCCTTTTTGTGGACCTAACCAAATTCACCACTTCTTCTGTGATATTCTCCCAATACTCAAGCTGGCTTGTGGGGACACCTTTGTAAATGAGATGTTGGTCTACACAGTTGCTGTGTTATTTGTCATAGTTCCATTTCTATTGATACTTGGCTCCTACAGTAAAATCATCTCCATCATCCTGAAGTTGCCATCAGCCACAAGTCAAGCTAAAGTGTTCTCCACCTGCTCGTCTCATCTTATGGTTGTGGTGTTATTCTTTGGATCAGCCATTATTATGTACTTAAGACCCAACACCAGACATTCAGAGGGAACTGACAAGATACTTTCTCTTTTCTACACTATCCTAACTCCTCTGTTTAATCCCATGATATATAGTTTAAGGAACAAAGATGTCAAGATGGCACTGAAAAAATTGCTATGTAAATAATTCACTTCAGTAAAGAATGAGTTAAATGTATAAGAATTGCTTTCTCACATATTTTTCATTAAATTCCAATGTAGGTATACCTTTAACTATACCTTGTCTTTCCATACAGGGACAATTACTTCCAAATTAAAAATTACATTTATTATTGTCAGACCTTTAAATAAGTAATATATTCAGTTAGATAAGTAATATATGTGTAAGCTGATAGCAAACCATTCCATTAGTAATTCTATATTTCATTGTGCAGTTTTCTTCCTCAGTAAGAACTTTTATAGGGGCTGATTTAATTTAGCCAAATGCAATTTATAATCTGTTATATCACTTATTGAAATGCATTTAATTCATTTCCATGAGAGCCCATATAGTTATGATACTCATTTGAAAAACCAGGTTGTTAATATGCTTTAATTAAAGCTATAGAGTGATCCCTTGCTATCCACTGGGGATTGGTTCCAGGATCCCCTGGAACACCAAAATCTGCTGGTACTCAAGTCCATTTTATAAAATGGCTTAGTATTTGCAGGTAACCTATGCTCAACCTTCCGTTTACTTTAAATAATCTCCAGATTACTGTGAATAATTAATACAATGTAAATGCTGTATAAATAGGTATTATACAGTATTGTAGTGTTTAGGGAATAATGGCAAGACATGAGACCTCCGACAAGGAGTGCTGGACAGAGACTGAGGGTCCTTGAAATGGTGGGAAGCTACAGTAGGGTATGCCTATACATCTTTTCATTCATGTGGATTCAGCATAGTGCTGGATGTGGGGCAAATTCAAGTTTTGCTTTTGGAACTTTCTTCCCTCCCCTGCCCCACGCATATTTTCATTCTGTGGTTGGTTGAATTGGCAGAAGCAGATCCTGTGTTTCGTGGATTGAACTATGTGCCCCAAAATGTCCATCAGCTGGGCTAAGTCATGATTCCCTTGTATGATAGTATGATTGTTTACCATTTTACCATCTGATGTGATTTTCCTAAGTGTTGTAAATCCTATCATTATGATGTAGTACGATGGATTAGCAGCAGTTATATTGATGAGGTCTACAAGATTAGGTAGTGTCTTAAGCCAGTCTCTTTTGAGGTATAAATAAGAGAAGTGAACAGACAGACTGGGGACCTCACACCACCAAGAAAACAGCTCCAGGAGCAAAGCGCCTCCTTTGGAACTAAGGTTCCTACAATGAGATTCTCCCAGACCAAGGGAAGACTGATGCATCAGAAGAACCTTCTTCCAGAGCCAAAAGAGAGGGAAAGCCTTCCCCTGGAGGTGACACCCTGAATTTGGACTTGTAGCATAGTAGACTGAGAGAATAAATTTATGTCTGGTAAAGCCATCTCCTTGTGGTATTTCTGTTATAGTAGCACTAGATGACTAGGACACTGTGGATATAGAGGGTTGACTGTATACATTTTGGCCTTACAATGACTTTCTGGAGAAAAAATTCCTTAGAGGGAACAGAACACCTTTCCGTGGGGATGTGTTTTATAAATTATGATGGTATATCAATGCCATTGCACATTAGACATGATTTATGTGCACATCAGATTAAAGATTTCTGTATAGTAAAATCCTATGGTTTGTTAAAATATATATTATTGTTATAATGTGTACATATATTTAGAAAATCATAGTTATTCACAAGTTTCCATCTTTGCTTTGTTTTGCTTTTTAGTTTTCTGGAGATGACAGGAGGGATGAGAAAATTGTAAGAGAGGGAACTCATTTTAAAAAAGATAGGTATCTGCTATAAAATAATAAATATCACACACATACGTTGTACACAGAATACACACACATAGAGACACACATTGAACATGATGAATGGAAGTATTTCATCAAATGTTAATTATGAATATTCCAGAGTAAGTGTTCTATTATTTTTCTTTAGTTTTCCTGAATTTTTGGTGTTTATTACAATGAACCTGCATTATCCATGTAATCAAGAAAGTGGAACACTAAATCTGTATTCACATGGATAATAAAATGACAGCAGTTAGTTACTTGTGCTGTTTCCCTACTTCTGTTTTGTAATTGGCCTTATTCCGTTTCAGTATTTTAAGCTTATCTAATGAATCTTTCCTATATGAAGCCAAAAGATCCAAAACAAAACAAAAAAACTATGTCCTGTCACCAGGCGGACAGTTTAAAAAGAATGTGCTGAAGCTTTCATCCGCTTTTAAAGTTTTTGCCCAGAAGTAAAAGGAGTCAGTTATGTCCACATTTACATGGGCTAAGCTAGCTCTAGCGGGGAGGGAGGTGCAGGACTACTCCCTGCTCAGAACAAAATAGAGAGAATATGTAACATCTCTGATGACAAACTCAAGAGGAAAACAATCTACCCTGACCAAAGGGAAAGAAATTAATCACCAATATTCTCCAATAATATGCCCATCAAATACTATAAAAAATCTAATGGGAATTATTAGAGACAAGAGAAGTATAAAAGAAATGAGAATACAATTAAAAAAAAATAATAATTCCTTGAAAATTTCCGAGCAGAAACTGGGTCAGTCCTGAATCTATGAGAAGTGGAATGTGGTGAGAGAGAAACTGGGAAGTCCCTTCATTCTCACTGGCTCATATGGGGGAGAAAGTTTGGGAGATGAGGCCCTTTACCAAGAATGATGTAGCTCTCCAGGGATTGGTCCTTCCTGATAACATGTCCAAGGGAAGCAAGACAAAATCTTGCCATTTTCATTTCTAAGGTGCATCCTGGCTGTATTTACTCCAAGACAGGTTTATTTGTTCTTCTCCCAATCCATGGTATATTCAGTATTATTCACTAACACCACAATTCTTTTGTGTCAATTCTTCGGATTTCCTTTTTCATTGTTCAGTTTTCGTGTGACCCTGTATGACAGAGAAGAACTGTCCCATAAGTTTTCCGGGGCTGTAATCTTTACAGGAGCAGAGATGCTATTCTCCCACAGAGACGCTGGTGAGTTTGAATCCACTACCTGACAGTTAGCAGCCAAGTACTTAACTGTTGTGCTACCAGGGCTCGTTAGAATATGTATAGAAGTTCTAAAACTCAATAATAAGAACAACAACAATAAAAAAAAAATTAATATTGGCAAAGGTTTGAACAGACACTTCTTAAGGAACATATACAGATGAAAATAAGGCCATGAATGATAATGGCATTAGTTTTCGATTAAGGAAAAGAAAAGAAAAAATGAAATAACATACCACTAGACACTAACTAGGAAACTTTGGTGGCGTAGTGGTTAAGTGCTATGGCTGCTAACCAAACGGTCAGCAGTTCGAATCTGCCAGGTGCTCCTTGGAAACTCTATGGGGCAGTTCTACTCTGTCCTATAGGGTCGCTATGAGTTGGAATCGACTCGACGGCACTGGGTGGTTTTTAGACACTAACTAAGGTTCCTAGGTGGTACAAATGGTTTACATTTGACTATTAACCTAAAGATTTTCAGTTCAATCTGGTGCCATGTGCCATTTCTGCCGCTTCTTGACAAGCTGTGCAGTGACGCTCAGCTGGGGACCTGCATATGGTGGGCTCCCTTAGGGCATTCTTTTCTTCTTCTTTTTTTTTCTAGTTTCTTGTCTTTCTCTACCTTCCTTCCTTGCCCTTCTCCTGAACACCTACCTGATGCTGTTTGACATCTCTGCTCCTTGACAGGCTGTGCAGTATTGCTCAGCTGGGGACCCGCTTCTGGTGGGCTCTGCAGAGGCATTTTTTCTTCTTTTTTTTTTTTTCTCGGTTTCTTATCTCTCTCTAGCTTCCTTCTTTTCCTTCCTCCCAACCACCTGACATCTTTTTTTTCTCAGTTTCTTGTCTCTCTCTACATTCCTTCCATTCTTTTTTCCTGACCACCTGACCGCACGTGCCTTTCTCTCTCTCTTTTTTAAATCTAGAATATTGTGGATACTACAATCAGTAATTATTTGACTTTACCCAGTTACATAAAACTCACAGGATGTTCAAGTATTGCACGGATTGTTGTTCCTGCCACAGTTCTGTCACCTTTAGGACCTTCTCCACAAATAACACCCTTATGATATGATTTAAAATGATTTTCTACTTCTTTGTGAGTTAATATCTATTGACTTTAAAATTGTTGTTCTTCTCAGATACCTTTGAGTCGATTCCTACTCATAGTGACCCAGTGTACGACAGAAACAAACAGCGTCCTGCCCTGCACAATTCTCACAATCGTGCTATGTTTGAGCCCCTTATTGCAGTCACTGTGTGTCAATCCTCGCTAGTTGAGATTCTTCCTCTTTTTCCCTGTTCCTCTCCTTTTGTCAAGCATGGTATCCTTCTCCAGGGACTGGTCCTTCCTGATAACATTTTCAAAGAACATGAGACATATTCTTGCCATCCTCACTTCTAAGGAACATTTTGGCTGTACTTCTTCCAAGACAGATTTTTCATTCTTCTGGTATATTTATGTAAATTCAGTATTATTTGCCAACACCATAATTCAAAGGCATCAATTCTTTTTTGATCTTCATTATTCATTGTTCAGCTTTTGTGTGCATGAGGTGATTGAAAATACCATGACTTGGGTCAGGCACATCTTAGTTCCTCAAAATGACATCTTTGCTTTTTAATACTTTAACAACGTCTTTTCCAGCACATTTGCCCAAAGTATAATGTCGTTTGATTTCTTTGCTGCTGGTTCCATGGGTGTTGATTGTGGATACAAGTAAAATGAAATCCTTGACAACTTCAATATATTCTCTATTTATCATCATATTGGTTATTGGTCCAGTTGTGAATATTTTTGTCTTCATTATGTTGAGGGGTAATCCATACTGAAAGCAGGAGTCTTTGATCTTCATCAGTAAGTGCTTCAAGTCCTCTTCTCTTTCTGCAGGCAAAATTGTGTCATCTGCATATCTCAGGTTGTTGATGAATCTTCCTCCAATCCTGATGCCAGGTTCTTCTTCATATAGTCCAGTTTCTCAGATTATTTGCTCAGCATACAGATTGAATAAGTACAGTGAAAGGATACAATACTGACACACACATTTCCTGATTTTAAACCACAGAATACCCCCTTGTTCTGTTTGAATGACTGCTTCTTCTCCTAAGTACAGGTTCCAGATGAGTGTAATTAAGTATTCCAGAATTTTCATTCATCACAATGTTAGCCATAATTTGTTATGATCCACACAGTCAAATGTTTTTTCATGGTCAATAAAACACAGGTAAACATCTTTCAGGTACTGTCTGCTTTCAGCCAAAATCCATCTGACATCAGCAATGATATCCCTCATTTCAATTCCTGTTCTGAATCCTGCTTGAATTTCTGTCAGTTCCTTATCAATGTACTGCTACCACCACTTTCAAATTATCTTTAGCAAAATTTTACTTGCATGTGATATGAATGATATTGTTTGATAATTTCTGCATTCTCTTGGATCACTTTTCATTGGAATGGGCACAAATATGGATCTCTTCCAATCAGTTGGCCTGGTAGTTATCTTCCAAATTCCTTGGCATGGACCAGTGAGTGCTTCCAAAATTGAATTTATTTGTTGAAACATCTCATTTGGCATTCTGTCAATTCCTGCAGCCCTGTTTGTTGCCATTGCCTTCAGGACAGCTGGACTTCTTCCTTCAGTATCATTGGTTCTTGATCATTTTCTACCTGCTGAAATGGCTGAACACTGACCATTTCTTTTTAATACATTGACTCTGTTTATTCCTTCCATCTTCTTTTGATGCTTCCTGAGTTGTTCAATATTTTGTCCATAGAATTCTTCAATATTGCGACTCAAGCTTTGAATTTTTTCTTCAGTTCTTTCAGCTTGAGAAACACCAAATGTGCCTTTTCTTCTTCTTTTCTAACTCTAGGTTTTTACACATTTCATTGCATTATTTTGTCTTCTCAAGGCACCATCTGAAATCTTTGTTTAGCTCTTTTAATTCATCATTTTTTCCATTAACTTTAACTGCTCTACGATCAAGAGCCAATTTGAGAATCTCTCCTGACATCCATTTTGGTATTTTCTTTCCTTCCTGTCTTTTTAATGATCTTTGCTTTCTTCACATATGATGTCCTTGATGTTATCCCACAGCTAGTCTAGTCTTCTGTCACTAGTGTTGAATGTATCAAATCTATTCTTGAGATGGTCTCTAAATTCAGGTGGGATATTCTCACGGTCATATTTTCACTCTTGTGGACTTGTTCTATTTTTTTTTCAACTTCAACTTGAGTTTGATTATGAGCAATTGATGGTTTGTTCCACAGCTGTACTCTGGCCTTGTTCTGACTGAAGATATTGAGCTTCTTCATCATCTCTTCCCACAGACATAGTCATTTTGATTCCTGTGTATTCCATTCAGTAAGAACCATGTGTAAGGTTGCCATTTATGATGTTGAAAAAAGGTATTTGTAGTGAATAGGTTATTGGTCTATCAAAATTCTATCACACAAGCTACAGCATCATTGCTATCACCAAGGTCATATTTTCCAACTACCAATCCTTTTTCTTTGTTTCCAACTTTCTCATTCCAATTATCAGTAATTACCAATGCATCTTCATTGTAAGTTTGATCATTTTTAGACTGCAGAAGTTGGCAAAGTCTTGAATTTCTTCAACTTTGGCCTTAGTGGTTGACAGGTAAATTTGAATAAGAGTCATATTAACTGGTCCTTCTTATAGGTATATGGATATTATGCTATCACTGACAGCCTTGTACTTCAGGACAGATCTTGAAATGTTCACTTTAAAGATGAATGTGACACCATGTCTCTTGAATTTGTCATTCTTGTCATAGTAGACCATATAATTGCCCATTTCAAAATAGTCACGACCAGTTCGTTTCAACTCAGTAATGCCTAGGATATCAATTTTTATGCATTCCATTTCTTTTTTGTCCACTTGCAACTTTCCAGATTCATACTGCATACATTCTGCATTCCGATTTTAAAAGATGTTTGCAGTTGTTTCTTTTCAGTTTGAATAGTGCTACATCAGCAAATGAAGGTACCAAGAGCTTTATTCCATCCATATCATTAAGGTTGACTCTACTTTGAGCAGACAGCCCTTCCCCAGTCATATTTTGAGTGCCTTCTAACCTGAGGGACTCATCTTCTGGCACTATATGAGACAATGCTTAATTGCTATTCATAAGGTTTTCACTGGCCAATTTTTTTAGAAGTAGATCACCAGGTCGTTCTTAGTCAGTCTTAGTCTAGAAGCTCTGCTGAAACCTGTCCACCATGGGTGACACTGTTGGTATTTGAAATACCAGTGGCATAGCTTCCAGTGTCACAACAACACAAAAGCCACCACAGGATGACAAACTGACAGATGAGTGGTGACAGAAACTGTCCAATCTTAGATAAAATGGGTGTTTGTTGAATAAGTGATTAAAGGAGAGGATGGATAAATGCATATCACTATGCCCTTCTTCAAATGCTTTGAAAAATCAAGAAATTTTAGAACATTAATGACCATTGAGAGAATATTTATTTAATCTGCCTAGCATCCATGTGGAATTACTCCAATCTTGCTCCTCCAAAAAATATGTACATTCACTTAGCCCTCTCCCTGGTAAGTTTCTGCCAGAGCACATGATTCAACAGAAAAAATTCCATTTGTCTCAACCAGTTTACTTTGCAGAGGTTTCTACATTCTTTTTTAGCAATATGGTCTATAATTTGCTTATGCCTATTTCATGTCTTGCATGCCTGCACTCTAAACAGCAACTCCTATATTATTTCAGATTAAAAAAAAAAAAAAAAGATCAATGAGATAAAAAGGGGAAGAAAAAGTTGAAGGTTATTTCATGATTCCCCTAAGTCCACACCGTTGTGTTTACATTATCGTGTCTAATCCTTGCCACCTGTAGCCCTTTCTAAAGTGTTTGAAATTAACCCTTTAAACTAACATTATCAAGAAAAGTCAGCATCTGTCAACACGGTCATTAATGCCCAACCCCCCAATTCCAGATTCTCAAATCAACAACTCACATAAAGAGATTATTCAGGTCATTTCTCCCTAAAAACTTTTGTTGGCAGTTCTTGTGATTATTATGTCATTGTCTAGTTTTAGTTATGATTGTACCATGTGTAAAAAATACAATTTTAGTTCCTCTTTTATGTTTATATTTCTACATCATAAAGCCCTTTACTTTTTCTATCATCTGACATGATGTCCTACTTTCATGGATTTACTTTTTTTGTTTATGGTAGTAAACATGTGTATATTCCTTCTTATTTAATATTTTATATGTTATAAGAATTTGATAATACATATTTATAATGAACATGATAGTGATGATAATGATGAAGATTATGAGAGTGATGGTGGTGGTGCTGGTATTTTTCTTTTCTGAAATTTAGGAAAGCAGGAATCACAATGTCATGGGACAGTGATGTCTCAAAAGTTCAGATAACCGATTTTTATTCTTTCCTTTACCAAAATCTTGAGCAAGTCAGTTCACGATCTTTCCCATCACTTTCACAATTAATAAAATGGTAATAATGATAATACGTCCTAACAACTCACAGAATTATTAAGAATCTCAAATATCTGCCTAGGATGGGAAAGCATTCGGAAGAATTTAAAACATACCAAAATTGGTATGTTGGCTTTATCTGCATAAAATGTATGGTGAAATTACTAGCTTTCTATATTTTATATTCAACTTCTTGAGGGTATTTGTTCCAATTTTTTTTTTTTTTTTGAGGGATGGAACATTCCACAATTTTAATTAATTTTTTTTTTTTTAGAGAAGAAAATCTACTTGCTTGAATGTTGGAATTATTTTCCTTCAGAAATGTAATAAATTATTTTTTCTAAAATGTGTTGCTCATATATTAGCCCACTGAACAGATATTATAAAAGACAGTTAAACCTTACTTAATACTCAAAGAAGACATTAAATTACCATTATATTATTTACTTAGGACCAATCAACAATTACAGGATTATGGCTTCTTTTACACTTGTACAAAATTTGTTCAGAGCTTTGCATTTATTTTTTTCTTCTGTTTCTCTACTCCCTATCTTTTCCAACATGTTAATTACCGCTGAGGTAACTTTTAGAACTTATTTTCTTGACAAAATTACTTATATGATATCTATTATCAGGTAACATAATTGAAGTTGACTAGAAAATAAAATCTGATGACATACTTTATAACAATAGGCATTTCATTTTGTGTATAATTTGTGATCTGTACGTGAATGCCAGAGCTCCATACTTTTCTTGAGCAGAGATCAATTATTTATTCTATTTTTTTTCTTGTTGTTTATATTGTCCCCATTTTCTGAGTAGTGGCATTTATTAAGCTCTGGCCACTGAATGTAAGAGGTATCTAACATATGATTTGATGAACCATTTGCTGAAGATTTACACTGTCTTTTTATCATAATAGGGGTATTCATTCATAAAAACCTCAAGAAGATTTATTTAATAATATACACTGTGCGTTCCTATCTAAACCCATTTTGAATGATTGTGTATATATATGTATGTATACGTACACACACACATTGTATATATATGTTTTTTATGTGTATATATGTATATATATATATATATATATATATATATATATATATATATATATATATATATATAATTGACAGGAAACTGCCAGAAATACATGACGGATTCAGAAGATGACATGAAATGAGGGATAACATTGCCAATCTCAGATGGATCTCAGCTGAAAGCAGAGAATACCAGAAAGATGTTTACCTGTGTTTTATTGACAATGCAAAGGAATTCGAATCTGTGGATCAAATTATGGATAATATTGGGGAGAAGGGGAATTCCAGAACACTTGATTATATTCACAAGAAACCAGTGCATAAATCAAGAGGCAGTCCTTCAAACAGAACAAGGAGGTACTGCATGGTTTAAAGTCAGGAAAGGTGTGCATGAGGGTTGTATCTTTTCACCATACTTAATCTTTATGCTGAGCAAAAATCTGAGAAGCTGGACTATATGAAGAAGAACGGAGCATTAGGATTTGAGGAAGACTCATTAACATCCTATGGTATGCAGATGACACAATCTTCCTTGCTGAAAGTGAAGAGGACTTGAAGCACTTATTAATGAAGAGCAAAGACTATAGCCTTCAGTATGGATTTCTCTTCAACATAAAGAAAACAAAAATCCTCTCAACTGGAGCAATAAGCAACACTATGATAAAGGGATAAATGATTGAAGTTGTCAAGGATATCATTTTACTTGGATCCATAATCAACACCCATGGAAGCAGCAGTCAAGAAATCAAATGACACATTGCATTGGGCAAATCTGTTTCAAAAGACCTCTTTGAAGCCTTCAAAAGCAAAGATGTCAGCTTAAGGACTAAGGTGGGCCTTACCCAAGCCATGGTGTTTTCAGTCATCTCATATGCATTTGAAAGCTGGGCAATGAATAAGGAAGACTGAAGAACTGATGCCTTTGAATTATGTTGTTGGCAAATAATATTGAATATACCACAGACTGCCAAAAGGAGGAACAAATCTCTCTTGAAGGAAGTACAACCAGAATGCTCCTTAGAAGCAAGGGTGTTGAGACTCTATTTCATATACTTTGGGCATATTTTCAGGAGGGATCTGTCCCTGGAAAAGGACATCATGCTTGGTAAGTAGAGGGTCAACAAAAACGAGAATGCCCTCAACAAAATGGATTGACACAGTAGCTGCAACAATGGGATCAAGCATAACAATAATCATGAGGATGGCACAGGATCAGGAAGTGTTTTATTCTGTTGTACATGGGGTCACTATGAGTCAAAAATAATTCAACAACACCTAACAATGATTGTATACACACACACAGAGACACACACTCACAAGTGTGATTATCTATTCTGTCCCCTGCACAAAGACCATGTATGCATTATCCTATTAATAATAGTAGCATATTAGGCATAATGCCTCTCTGAAAAAATACATGTGGAAACTAAGCATGATTATCTATAAGATTGTGATAGTCAGTATATACTAAAATTCATTTTACCAAAGAGCTTTATGAGTTAAGGGAAGTATGTATGTGTTCTTGTAGCATGTAACAAGAATCAACTCAATGGCACCTAACAGCAACAACAAAGAGAAATGAAGTCCTGATACAAGTTACAACATAGATGAATCTATAAAACATTATTCTGAGTGAAATAAGTAAGTTACAAAAGGAAGGATAGTGTATGATCCGACTTACATAAGATATTTAGAATGGTCATGTGTATAGAGACCAATGTTTATTAGTGGTTTCTAGGGTTGGGCAAAAAGGAGGGGAAAGGGGGGATTTCACTCCTTATGGGACGTTAGGCTTCAGTTAAGGGTGATGGAAATACTTGGAAATCGCTTGTGGTGATGGTTGAATAACAGAATAAACATAATCGATGTCACTGAGTGTTGCATGTGAAGAATATTGAAATGGACCATTCTAATACCTTTCTTTGCTACTTTAAGGATATTAAATTCTTGCAAAAGACTAATGAGATATGTCAAGCTGTCCATATGCACAAAATTTATACATCATATGAGAGCATGTTAAATACTTGCCATACCATACTCATTTAGGTACCAAAACCTACATTCCTGAGAACACATTTCATATCACAATAGGAATTCCAGGCTAATCTCTCCATCTCAAGATTCATAACTATTCACATCTGAAAAGTCTCCTTTAAGTAACGTATTCACAGTTCCCAGGGATTAAGATGTGGCTATCTCTCGGGGACCATTATTCTATCACTATATGCCAATAAAAAAAACTAATGGGTTTTCTTTGAGACCGTACAGAACACCATAAAATATGAGTATTTAAATAATGAACCAGCAGTTATATGTCAAATACTACTGGTAAACAGAATGGCCCTTA
Source organism: Elephas maximus indicus (assembly GCF_024166365.1). Classification (NCBI taxonomy): domain Eukaryota; kingdom Metazoa; phylum Chordata; class Mammalia; order Proboscidea; family Elephantidae; genus Elephas; species Elephas maximus. The sequence continues at coordinate 105,648,417 of NC_064825.1, read as the reverse complement.
TCACACTTGGCTGGGAAACATGACATATATGTTCACTTAGGAGAGAAGTGTTTTCTTCCTCTTGCAATACAAATCAGTAGCAGTACAAGAATAAATAAAATGATAAGAAGAAGTGGCACATACACTAAGACCCAAACTGTTGAAATGGCCAAGTAGAGCATTCAGAGGCTTAGAAAATATGGGAAGTAAGATCATAGGACTTTTTTTTTTTTATGCTGAGAAATTAGGATTATATTCATATAAAACTGATATGTGTTAAAATGCTTTTTGGATTTTAAAACATAATATATACAAAGATATATCTTAAATGAAGCAATAGATGTGCAAAGAAATATTGAGAACAGTATTAGAAAATAACTGGAAGGAGAAGATATAAATCTAAATACTAAACTAGAATTAGAAAATATACTAAATCAAAATCACATAGATAATTGAACAAATTAATTAATTATTAACTAAATATTTCAGTCTGTAATCAAGTTTGGGCCAGACAAAACAGGAAGAGAGAAAGTTTGACATTAGCACTATACCACTTTTCCTAATGCTTTTGATGCTTATGGGACTCAACCTATAAACCTTACTGGGAACAAAGAAAAATTTATTAAAACTGTGTTTTCCCATTTGTTGTTAAAAAGTTGTAATTGTTACACTATAATCATCAGTGCTCTCATAGAGTGGTGGAAGAAAGTTTTCATATGCAGTCTTTTTTTTTTTTTTTTAACTTTCTACCTTTCTAAAAAAAAAAAAATCCTTGGAATACCAGTAAAGAAATGAAATGTCCCATGTATCTGACCTAAATACATCTCAATAATGATGTGATTATTAGTATGATTTTTGCTAATTATCAAGTATTGAAATTTCATTCATTCCAAAACATAATTTTCAGTCTTGTGAAAATTTTGTAAGCTTACTTCAATAACAGGGGAAAGGATATCAGAGACTAAAAGGAGTAATGGCACAAGAGAGTAAAAAAAAAAATATATATATATATATATACACGAACAAATTCATGAGAACTTAATTCTTAATACTAGAATTTATTACTTTCCTGGCAGATAGTGGCATCTTGAATGAGACAAACAACATATAGAGGGTGCTCAATATCATAGTTCAGAGAAAATAGGCCACATACTATTTTGTGACTCCCAGTCACAATGCAAAAATTCTTGATATATGTTGCATGAACATATACTTCCCTTAACTCATAAAGCTCTCGATGAAATGAGTTTTAGTGCAATCTAATTGACTACTACAATCTCAAAGATAATCATGCATAGCAGCCCTATGTACAGCAGAACGAAACACTGCCCGGTCCAGCGCCATGCTCACAATTGTTGTTATGCTTGCGCCCATTGTTGCAACCACTGTGTCAATCCATCTCGTTGATGGTCTTCCTCTCTTTTGCTGACCTTCTACTTTACCAAGAATGATGTGCTTCTCTATGGACTGATCCTTCCTGACAACATGTCCAAAGTAGGTAAAGTGCAGTCTCACCATCCTTGCTTCTAGGGAGCATTCCGGTTGCACTTCCTCCAAGACAGATTTGTTCATTCTTTTAGCAGTCCGTGATATATTCAATGTTCTTTGCCAACCCCAAAATTCAAAGACATTAGTTCTTCAGTCTTCCTTATTCATTGTCCAGCTTTAGCATGCATACGATGCGATTGAAAATACCATGGCTTGGGTCAGGTACACTTTAGTCTTCAAGCTGACATCTGCTTTTCAACACTTTAAGGAGGCCTTTTGCAGCAGCAGATTTGCCCAATGCAATGCATCTTTTGATTTCTTGACTGCAGTTTCCATGGGTCTTGATTGTGGATCCAAGTAAAGTGAATCCTTGACAACTTCAGTCTTTTTCTGTTTATCATGATGATGCTTATTGGACCAGTTGTGAGGATTTTTGTTTTCTTTATGTTGAGGTGTAATCCATATTGAAGGCTACTGTCTTTGATCATCAGTAAGTGCTTCAAGTGCTCTTCATTTTCAGCAAGCAAGGCTGTGTCTTCTGCATAACACAGGTTGTTAATGAGTCTCCCTCTTATCCTGATGCCCCTTTCTTCTTCATATACTCCAGATTCTGGGATTATTTGCTCAGCATATAGATTGAATAGGTGCGGTGAAAGGATACAGCCATGACACAATATTTGCTGACTTTAAACTACACAGTATCCTCTTGTTCTGTCTGAACAACTGCCTCTGGATATATGTACAGGTTCCTCATAAGCACAATTAAGTGTTCTGGAATTCCCATTCCAATTCCTATTCATTTCTCTTTATGGCTGAGTAATGTTCCATTTTATGGATGTACCACACCCATCTGCTTATGGTCATTTAGGTTGTTTCCAAATTTTAGCTATTACGAATCATGCTGCAATAAACACTGGTATAAAATTATCTGTTAATAGTCTTGCTTTCAGTACTTTTGAGTATATACTTAGAACTGGAATTGCTGTATCATACGGTAATTCTATGTGTGACTTTTTGAGGATCTAACAGACGTGTTTCCTCAACAGCTGTACCATTTTACAGGCAAAGGGTAAGTGTCCTGATTTCTTCCACATCCTCACCAAAACCTATTGATTTTCAGTTTTTTTTTAATCATAACCATCTTTGTGGGGCTAAAATAATATCTAATTGTCATTTTAGCTTGCATTTGACTATTAACTAATAATGTTAGGCATCTTTTCATTTTCTCATTGACCATTTGTATCACATTTTCGGTGAAATACCTGTTGAAGTCCTTTTCCATTTTTTTTGGTTGAATTGTGTTTTTGTTAAGTTGTAGGGGTTATTTATATATTCTAGACATTATACCCTTATCAGATATATGGCTCCCAATAATTTTCTCCCAATCTGTAGGTTGCCTCTTCACTTTGTTGGTAAAATCCTTACAGAAAAATCACTTGGGTTTTTGTACATCAGCAATGAGCAATCTAAAAAGAAAATTAAGGAAACATTTATATTTGTAATGGTATTTAAAAGAATAAAATAACTCAGGATAAATTCAACCAAGGGAGTAAAAGACCTGTATAGACCTGGATAGACATTAAAGAAGACCTAAATAAATGGAAGGATATCCTGTGCTCATGGATTGAAGACCTAATGTTGTTAAGATGTTAATACTACCTAAAGCAATCTATCCATTCAGTAGAATTCTCAACAAAATTTCAACACCTAAGGTTTTGATTAATGTAGCAAACTGCTTGAGTGGCGGGCAAAATGGCTTAGTTCAATTAGAAAGTAACCTGGGAAAGGAGTTGTTCCCCAGGGCAGAGGCAATTTCCTATTTAAAGAGGACTATTTGTTCTGGAAGTAGAATACATTTTAGAAGGTGGTCAACCTGTTCTAATAAAAGTGAATTATTTAACTGTTACAAAAATCTTGTCGTTTTCTGACTTTGAACTCAATCACTAAAGGTAAGCATGAAATTTACCTTAATCAAACAGGTAAGCGTAAACTATTTCTGTCCAATATCAAATTTATTTTTATGTGTATCTTTGCCTTTTAAGCATCAGCAGAAAGCATTCAATTTTATAAAACTAAAAATTTTTTTTTCTTTTGTTTAATTTCAAACACTGCTCAGATATTTTTTTTTTTATTTTCATGATTATAGGATGAAATGAGAATAAAAGGAGAAGAGCTCGGTAATACAATGGGCCAATCTATCAAAACTTACAGTCTTCATCATTATCATCATTATCCTAAGTACTAACATTTATTGATTGATTATGGTAAGCATGGTTTTAAATATTTTACAAGTATTAAATCTATGGATCATATCTCAAAAAAATATATATGTATAAAGAACAAGGTAGTGAATGAATATAATTGAAATGTGTTTGTATCCTACTGCCATCTAAGGAATTATTTGTTTACTAAAGAGTATCTGAAAATACTAAAGATATGTTGTTTTCTTTTTATCATTAGATACTTCTACTAGAGGAAAAACTCCCCTGAATTGCATTCACCAATTTCTAACATTTATTTCCTATCTTCTATTTTTAAACCCTGGTGACATACTGGTTAAGAACTATGGCTACTAACGAAAAAGTCAGCAGTTGGAATCCACCAGGCACTCTTTGGAAAACCTATGGAGCAGTTCTCTCTGTCCTACAGGGTCACTATGAGTTGGAATTGACTCGATGGGAATGGGTTTGGTTTGGTTTTTATTTAGTTTTAAACTTGCTCTTAAATGAAGGTATAGATATGTGTGTGTGTGCATATATATATATTATATATGCATATTTGTATAATATATATATGTATACACTCCTCTGGCGAATATGTATATATACTCTGATGAAGCTTGGAAACCCTGGTGGTTAAGAGCTTCGGCTGCTATCCAAAAGTTAGACAGTTTGAATATACCAGACACTCCTTGGAAACTGTGTGGGGCAGTTCTATTCTGTTCAATAGGGTCACTAGGAGTCAGGATTGGCTCAATGGCAATGGGTTTACGTTTGGTAATGATATTTTAGTTGACAACAAAATCTCTACCCCAAACAAAGTATGAAGATCACAAAACTAAAGTGTTTGAATAAAAATAGAAATGCCAACATGTGTATCTAGTTATTTTCTTTCTGAGTTGTATAAATAATAGCTTCTAAAGATTTGCAAAAGCCAGGTAGAATGTGAATGATTATATTTCTTACTTTAAAAGTGGCTTTACATTGAGAATCATTTTTAGTGTTCATAATAGTTTTCTCCTTTTTATAGAATAAAGATTTCAGTAGCTGTAGGAGATGTAGGACACTAGATTCCTGTTTGCAAGCTTAGCTGTTTCCTTTTCTTGTTTCTTCAGACCTTAATTTCAGGTTTCTTTTCAGGTGTACTGCTCTGCTTGATCAGTGGGAATAATGCAGACAGGGAGTCTAAGATTGAGAGAAGAGTTTATGAAATAATCAGACAAAATAATGGGGATACAGTTTCTGAGGGCAATGGTCAGATCAAGTGTGGTTGGGGGATGCACAATGGTGACAAAAATTAAAAAAAAGTTTTGACCATTTTCCATGCATTAGGCTCCAGACTGAATAACAAAGGTCAGTGAAACGTGATTAGAGTTTTGTAGAACAGTGAAGTGAAAGAAAATGTGGGTTGTGCAATCTAAAAAATTAAATCATGTCATATTAACATTGTGTGTTAGACACTAGTTTCTGACCGTCCTGAAGATTCACAGTACCTTTAACATCCCCTACAATCCAATTTTTATTGGGAGAACTGTGCCAGATAATGATTGTGAAAATCCGTTTAATGCTCTACTATTTAATCTAGAATATTGTAGATGCTAAAATAAGCAGCTATTTGTTTTTCCTTTACTTAGTCACAGAAAATCCACAGAATGTCCAAATGTTCCTACTGTCCCAATTTTGTCTCCTGTAGGACATGATGCAGGCCAACTCACGGCAACCCTATCGGACAGAATAGAACCGTCCCAGAGGGATTCCAAGGGGAGTCTGGTGGATTTGAACTGCCAACCTCTTGTTAGCAGCTGTACTTCTTAACCACTACACCACCAGAGTTTTAATAACTTTAGTATACAGACATAAGTGAGACTCCTTTTGGTAGGTTAATCTCTATTGAGAGGTCCCAGGGAGGTTCAGACAGTTAAGTGCTAGAATACTAGCCAAATGGTTGGCAGCTTGAATTCACCCTGAGGTGCCTTGAAAGATAGGCCTGGCAATCTGCTTCCAAAAGGTCACAGGCTTAAAAATCCTGTGGAACAGATATACTCTGAACAGGTGGAGTTTCCGTGAGTTAGAATGGACTCAACGCAACTAACCACTAAAAACAACCATCTGTATTTACTTTCAAATTAATTTATACATAATATGGAAGTTATCTAGCATTCACTGAAAACATGGTAATGTGCTAATTTTTTAAGAGTGAATAAAATGAGTATTATTCTTTAACTCACACATAAAGGAAAAAAAAAATTACACTCTTTAATCTAGTAATGGTGGGAATCAGGTCACCTTTAGGTAGGAGGCCAAACTTACTACCTGGAAATTATTCTAAAGACTCAACCAATTTGATTCATTTATATAATCTAGCAAGTAAGTTATTAAATCAAGCTATATGACTGCTAACTGAAAGGTCAGCAGTTCGAGCCCACTAACAGTCTGCTTCTGTATAGATTTCAGCCTTAGAAACCCTATGGGGCAGCTCTACTCTGTCCTATAGGGTCTCTATGAATTGGAATCAACCTGATGGCAACGAGTTGGTTTTTTAGTTATACGGATATTAATAAATCATGTTTCGTTGAACAAAATTCTAAGCATTGCACAGAAAAAAATATTGAATCCTATAAGAAACAAAGTAGGAATAGGGGTAAGAAAAGTACATAATAGAAATTGACAGTCACAGCCTAACACACTCATGTGGGTGCAACATGCACTGTGTGCAAGAGAGAAGACCGAATGGCACAATTGAGGTCGGCAGGAAGACAGCAAGTAGTAAGGATGGAATGATTTAGGAGAATATTATGGATGAGTTGTGGTTAATGTTTCTCTTATACAGCAGGTGTGTATAAAGAATAAATAAATGAACATTCTAGTTAAATTGCTTTCTGAAGCATAAATGCTAGGTAAACTTGTTTCTAACTTATGCCTGACTACAAAATGTGAATAAAAATGATGACTTCTGACTTCACAGATCTTACATTGAAATATAAACAGATATTTAAAGTTTAAATATCAGTTCATAACATTTGGTGTTAACTCATCATCATGTTTTGTAACAAAATAGCCTCAATTTACAGTATGTTAAAGCAAAACAAGGGTTTTGAGATACTGTAGGAAAATCACCATTTTCTATTAACTACATTTAAATGGTTCAATACTGTGATAGATGACTAACGGAGTATTTCTATGGGTAATAACAATTAAGTTTCAATTGATAACATTGGAAGGCAGAGTTGAGAGGGAAGCATGCCAATAAAAGAATGAAATAATAATTGCTACCATTGAATATAATTTCAAATTTAGAGATTTTGAAAGTTTATGTGAATAACAAAATTTAAAATCACATATGCCATCAACAGAAACAAGGAAACATAAGGAAACTCTTAGCAGGAAAAAAAAAAAAAAGAAAATGTTTGTTGGGGATTTATTGAGCAATAATTTAAAAATACACTTGACCATCTTTTTAGAGTAACTGTCATTCACAGGATTTGTTCCTATAGGGAACTGGAAAAATTGTAAGGCACACTATCTCCAGTTTGCAAGTGAGAGTACAAAAGCCAAGAAAAGCAAAGTAACTTGTATTTCTGATTTAATCTTTCCTACAGATGAAATACGAAGTGGAAAAAGCTGAAGGCAATGTCTCTACAGTGATGCGATTTCTACTGCTGGGATTTTCTGACCTTTCAAATCTCCAAGAGTTTCTATTTGGAGTGTTCTCTATCATTTACATAATTATTATAATTGGAAATAGCCTCATAATAATACTAACCAGACTTGATCCCGCATTACAGAAACCCATGTATTTTTTCCTGGCAAATTTTTCCTTATCGGAAATTTCTTATGTAACTGTCATTCTCCCCAGGATGCTAGTGAATCTTTGGACTCAGGATAGAAGCATTTCTGTGCTGGGATGTGCCACCCAAATGTGCTTCTTTCTTATGCTGGCAGCCACTGAATGTTTCCTCCTGGCAGTGATGGCTTATGACCGCTATGTGGCCATTTGTAACCCTCTGCGCTATCTTCTAGTCATGAACCAAAAGATGTGTGTCCAGCTAGCAGTTGGCTCCTGGGTCATTGGCATCCCAGTCCAGATAGGGCAAACAGCTCAGATTTTCTGTCTGCATTTTTGTGATTCTAACAAAATTAACCACTTCTTTTGTGACATCCCTCCCATTATCAAGTTGGCCTGTGGGGACACTTTCGTTCATGAGATGTCTGTCTGTGCTGTAGCTATGTTTTTCGTTGCTGTCCCTTTTACGTTGATACTTGCCTCCTACAGTAAAATCATTTGCACCATTTTAAAGCTGCCAACAGCCTCAGGACAGGCTAAAGCCTTCTCCACATGTTCTTCCCACCTGCTGGTTGTGGTTTTATTCTTTGGATCCGGTGCCATCACCTATTTAAGACCCAGATCCAATCATTCTGCAGGAATGGACAAGCTGTTCTCTCTTTTCTACACCACAGTGACTCCGATGTTTAATCCCATGATATACAGCCTTAGAAACAAGGACGTTATTGCTGCACTGAGAAAATTTTTTCTTAAAAAGTAGCATGATGAGGTAGCCACAACCAAACCAAACCCAGTGCCGTCGAGTCGATTCTGACTCACAGCGACCCTACAGGACAGAGTAGAACTGCCCCATAGAGTTTCCAAGGAGTGCCTGGCGGATTCAAACTGCCGACCCTTTGGTTAGCAGTCGTAGCACTTAACCACTATGCCACCAGAGTTTCCATGATGAGGTAGAGACAACCTAAATGTCCATCAGTAGATGAATGTGGTGCATACAATATTATTCAGTCATAAAGAGATATAAAGTCCTGATAAACACAACACGTAGATGAAACTTGAAAACTTTATGCTGAGTGAAATAAGTCAGTCGCCCAAGGACAAAGACTTCATGATCTCACTTATGAAATATGGAAATATATAGCAGCCAAAGGTTAGTAGTAATTAAGGGGGTGAGGAATAGGATAATTTTTGCCTAGGAGGCATTGAGTTTATGTTAATGGTGGTGGAATAATTTGTAAAAGGGAAATGGTAGTGGTTGCCCAAGGTGAAGAATGTATTTAATGTCACTGAATTATGAATGTTGAAATTGTTGAATTGACAAATATTTTTGTGTTTATTTTACTACATTTTTAAAGTAGTATGACGAGCTTAATTATTAATGTTTTAAGTGTGTGCCACACAGTTACGAAACATTTCAAGTCTCTACGTTTCCCCGTTGGCAAGTCAATCACTTCAGCTTATGATGTACTTGGAGATACCTAGCTTCAAGTGTACTATGCTTGAGTACATACTTGTAAATTGATCTAACTTCCCATTCCATGTCTAAACAATAATCTTGTTGTATAAATAAAAGTGTGATCTGTTCCACACTTTCTTTATAAAAAATTAGAATTCAAGCTATTAAAATTTTGGGTTTAAATATTCTTGCAAGCATACAAGATTAGTTGCCTTAATGAATTAGTCATCTAAATCTTCATACTTGTATTTACCAACATCCTTTTATGATTCTACATCACAGATACTGGACAATAAATTAATTACTTAAAAATAAAAACACTGGAGTCGATTTCTCTGGACAATAGTGAATCAAAAATGAGTGTTTATTGAGTAACTCAACGAGAGCACGGATAAATGCATACTATTTTAGAACATCATTGAGCATTGAGAGCATATTTATTAAACCTACTATGTACCTATGTGGGATTGTTGTTGTTAGCTGCTGTACAGTTAGCCCCACTCATGGTGACCCCATAAAGAAAGGAAGGGAACTCTCCTCTTCCTGTGCCACCTGCATTATTGGTTGTGTGGGTCAGTCCATTCTGATCCATAGGGATTGCATTAGCTGATTTTTCACAAGTAGAGAGCCAAGCCGTTCTTTCTAGTCCATCTTAGTCTAGAAGCTCCACTGAAACCTGTTCAGCAACATAGTAACATTCAAACCTACACTGACAGATGACTGGTGGCTATGCTTGCGGTGCATTGGCCAAGGACTGAACCCAGGTCTCCTGCATGGAAGACAAGAATTCTAACACTGAACCACCAATGCCCCCCATGTAGAGTTATGCAAATCATTTCCACAAAAGAAAACTTACATACTCTTAGTTTTCTCCCTAGTAACTTCCTGCCAGAGCACAGGATGTAAGAGAAAACTCCTACCCACCTCAACCAGTTTAATTTGGAGATACTTCTACCTTCTTTTTAGCAGCTATGGCCTAATGCTCTGGTTTATTTCATCTCTTTCATGACTGCACTCCCAACAGCAACTCCTAAACCACTTCAGATTTTAAAAGAAAAAAATCTATGAGATAAAAGGGAAGGAAAAATCAGGAGTTTTTTCTTGATTCCCCAAAGTCCACTCCATTGTGACCACATTAGTTTGGCTAATGTTTGCAAATTTTAGTCCTTTCTAACGTGTTTGAAATAATTAAACTTTTCAACTGGCATTATCAAGAAAAGTGACCATCTCTCAACAGAGCCATTAATGCCCATCCTGCCAACTCCAGATCCTCAAGCCAACAATTCTCATGAAGAGATTATTTAGTGCATCTGTCCCTAAGAACTTCAACTACCAGCTCTTTTGACATTGTGACATTCTATAAATTAGTTATGATTGCACACATGTACACAAAGCAATTTTAGTTCCTGTTTTATAGTTATATTTCTACATCATACAGCTGTTTACATCTTCTGCCATCTGACATGATGTCCTACAGTTATGCACTTATTTTTTTTTTCTTTATGAGTAAAATGCATGTATCAAACACCTTATATGTGTATACGAAACACCTCAGAGGATTTAGTTCCTTGGTTTGGAGGTATAGGCTCATGGTTTTATGGGATATCCCAGTTACTTGGCCTAATAACATGTTTACTGTGTCTGTTCTATGTCATAGTTCATTGTGTAGTGCCTTGTGTCTTAAAGCTTGCAAGCAGCCACCCAACACACAGCAGTTGGTCTTTATTTATTTGGAACAACAGGGGAAAAAGGAGAGTCATGAATAGAAGGACGATATGGAACATGTGGCTACTTGCCTCCATAAACAATTGCTTCCTTTGGCTTGAGACCAGAAGAACTACCTGATGCCTGGCTACCATTTCTGAATATTTTGACCAAAGATTCCATAAAGGAGTCCTGAACAAAACGGGGAAAATGTAGAATAGAATTTCAAATCCTCATGGACTCCAGACTTTCTGGAGCCAAGAAGGCTGGATGAACCCCTGAAACTATGACCCTGAAGATAACCTTTAAACCTTAAACCAATAATGTCCCTTGAAGTCATCTTGAGCCAGAACAATAGTTTAGCTTACTTGCTAAAAAGGTCTGTCTTGAGCATTATGCTTTTTTAAGAACTATCTATATGGGATCAAATTGACACTAGCAACTCAAAGGTTAGATAAGAACCTTAGAGGGCAGTGAGCTTATGTTAACACAGGAGAAACAACTTAGAAAAGTAGAGTGAGAATGGTTGCACAAGTTGAAGAACGTAATCAATGTCACTAAACTGTACATGTAGAAACTTATTGAATTGGTGTATGTTTTACTGTGTATATTCTCAACAACAATAACAAATAAAATTTAGAAAAATGTGTATACCCTTCTCAATTAATATTTTATATGTTACAAGAATTTGATACACAGTCCATGATGATGATAGGAATGATGATTATGGTGGTGACGGTGGTGGTAACTTTTTTTTTTTTTTAAGTTGAGTAAAGGAGAATCACAATGTAAATGGGACAATGCTATCTCAGCAGTTCAGATAACTGATCTTTAATCTTTTTACTACTAATATCTCAAACAAGTAATCTTACTATTTTTTTCATCTTATTCACAATTGGTAAAATGATAATAATAATAAGCTATCCTATTAACTCTCTGGGTTGTAATAAGTTTTCAAATATCTACTTAGGATGGAAAAGTATTTGGAAAAGTTTAAAGCACCACAAAATCAAGATGTTAGCTGTATTTAGATAAAATTATTGGTGAAATCAGTAGCTTTATTGTACTCAGATTTTATGAAGGTAGTTATTCCACTGTTATTTTTGAGGAAATGAACACCACACAATTTCTATTACCTGGAAAAGAAACTTACTTGATTAAACATTGGAATTGTTTTCCTTTCACAAATGTACTGTTTAGTTTTTCTAAAACTTATGGCTCATATTCTTGTCCAATGAACCAGTACTATGGAAGAGAGTTAAATATTTCTTAATATTCAAAGACCGTATTAATTAACCTTTATAATTTTGTAAACTCAAGGTCAATTAACAAGTGTAGGATTACGGCTTCCTTTATACTTTTGCAAAATACCTTCAGACCTTTGCAATTTTTCCTTCTATGTCTCTACTTCTTGTTATCCCAATCTGTTAATTTTCAGTGAATTAGCCTCTAGTAACTCTCTGGATGCAATTCTTTATCTTCTATTCATTATCAACTAATATAATTGAGACTGACTGAAAAGAAACTGATGACATATTTTATGAACCTAGGCATCTGATTAGCGAGTCTAGTTTTTTTGTTTTTTTTGGCCACCCAATATGTGAGAAATCTAATATAGGATTTGGTGGACCTTTTTCTGGAGATTCAGGTTTTCTCATTATAATAGGGGATTTAATATATCCATCTACAGAAATATGCATTTAATAAAGAAGAAAACATATATATATATATACTCCTGCCTATATCCAATATGGATGATCATTCACACCTGTGCACACACACACACACACACTCACACACACATGATTTCTTCTTCTATTGCCTTAATTATTGTTGTTATTGCTGTTCCGTGCCGTCGAGTCAGTTCCGACTCATAGCAACCGTATGCACAACAAAACAAAACACTGCCCAATCCTGTGCCACCCTTACCATAGTTTTATGCTTGAGCTCGCTGATGCAGCCACTGTGTCAATCCACCTCGTTGACTGTCTTCCTCTTTTCCGCTGACCCTGTAGTCTGCCAAGTACAATGTCCTTCTCCAGGGACTGACCTCTCCCAACAACATGTCCAAAGTATGTAAGAACCAGTCTCGCCATCCTTGCTTCTTAGGAGCAGTCTGGTTGCACTTCTTCCAAGACAGATTTGTTCGTTCTTCTGGCAGTCCATGGTATATTCATTATTCTTTGCCAACATCACAATGCAAAGCTGTCAATTCTTCTTCGGCCTTCTTATTCGTTGTTCAGCTTTCATGTGTATATGATGCAATTTAAAACACCATGGCTTTGGTCAGACGCACCTTAGTCTTCAAGGTGACATCTTTGCTTTTTAATGCTTTAAAGAGGTCCTTCACAGCAGATTTACCCAATGAAATGCGTCATTTGATGTTTTCACTACTGCTTCCACAGGCGTTGATTGTGGATCCAAGTAAAAAGAAATCCTTAACGACTTCAATCTTTTCTCCATTTACCATGATGTTGCTCATTGGTCCAGTTGTGAGGATTTTTGTTTTCTTTATGTTGAGATGCAACCCACATTGAAGGCTGTGGTCTTTGATCTTTATCAGTAAGTGCTTCAAGTCCTCTTCACTTTCAGCAAGCAAGGTTGTGTCATCTGCATAACCCAGGTAGTTAATGAGTCTTCCTCCTATCCTGATGCCCTGTTCTTCTTCATATAGTTCAGCTTCTCGGATTATTCGCTCAGCATACAGATTGAATAGGTGTGGTGAAAGGATACAACACTGACGCACACCTTTCCTGATTTAAACCAATCAGTATCCCCTTGTTCTGTCTGAACAGCTGCCTCTTGATCTATGTAAAGGTTCCTCATGAGCACAGTTAAGTGTCCTGGAATTCCCATTCTTCACAATGTTATCCATGATTTGTTATGATCCACACAGTCAAGTGCCTTTGTGTAGTCAATAAAACACAGGTAAACATCGTTCTGGTATTCTCTGCTTAAAGCCAGGATCCCTCTGACATCAGCAATGATATCCCTGGTTCCACGTTCTCTTCTGATACCAGCCTGAATTTCTGGCAGTTCCCTGTCGATATACTGCTGAAGCCATTCTTGAATGATCTTCAGAAAAATTTTGCCTGTGTGTGATATTAATGATATTGTTATATAATTTCCACACTCAGTTGGATCACCTTTCTTTGGAATAGGCAGAAATATGGATCTCTTCCAGTCAGTTGTCCAGGAAGCTGTCTTCCATATTTCTTGGCATAGACAAGTGAGCACCTCCAGTGCTGCATCCGTTTGTTGAAACATCTCAATTGGTATTTGGTCAATTCCTGGAGCTTTGTTTTTCACTAATGTCTTCAGAGCAGCTTAGATTTCTTTCTTTTGTTCCTTCGGTCCCTGATCATATGCTACCTGTTGAAATGGTTGAACATCGACTAATTCTTTTTGGTATAATGACTGTGTGTTCCTTCCATCTTCTTTTGATGCTTACTGTGTTCTTTAATATTTTCCCCATAGAATCCTTCACTATTGCAACTCAAGGCTTGACGTTTTTCCTGAATTCTTTTAGCTTGAGAAACACTGAGCAAATGCCTTCTTTCACCAATGTAAATGGTGGCTATACACATGGACTTCACCAGATGGAACACACGGAAATCAAATTGACTACATCTGTGGAAAAAGCCGATGAAAAGCTCAATATCATCAGTCAGAACAAGGCAAGGGGCCAACCATGGAACAGACTAACAATGGCTTATATGTAAGTGCAAGTTGAAACAAGAAAATCAGAGCAAGTCCATGAGAGCCAAAATATGGCCTTGAGTATATCTCACCTGAATTTAGAGATCATCTCAAGAACAGATTTGATGTATTGAACACTAGTGACTGAAGACCAGACGAGTTGTGGAATGGTATTAAGGACATCGTGCATGAAGAAAGCAAGTGGTCATTGAAAAGACAGGAAAGAAAGGAAAGACCAAGATGGATGTCAGAGGAGACTCTGAAACTTGCACACGAATATCAAGCAGCTAAAACAAAAGGAAGAATTGATGAAGTAAAAGGACTGAACAGAATATTTCAAAGGGCAGCTCAAGAAGACAAAATATTATAATGACATGTATAAAAAACTGGAGATAGAAAACCAAAAGGGATGAACACGCTCAGCGTTTCTCAGGCTGAAAGAACTGAGGAAAAAAATCAAGCCTCAAGTTGCAATAGTGAAGGATTCTTTGGGAAAAATATTAAAAAAAACAGGAAGCATCAAAAGAAGATGGAAGGAATACACAGAGTGAATAAAAAATATTGCCTTAATAAGGACCATTTATGTATTAATTGTATAACCCCCAAATATATCATTTATTTATTAAAATTATAGTAAATTTGTTCACATTTCTTTACTCTATAGTGCCATTACTTCCCTTCTACTACAGTCTTATTTTCTTTTGCCTTTGAATTAAGCTTATACAAAATTCATAAGGCTAAAATTTATATTTTGGAGTTAATGGGATTTTAATAGCAACCCTGTTTTCTGAGGCACCTCTGAGTGGATTTGAACCGTCTATCTTTTGGCTATTATTTGAGAAGTGAATCTTCTAGAACTTCTATATATATACGTATATGTACAAATAAAATATAATAGACACAGTAAAAATAGTATAATTATATGGGTTGTGTTGTTTCATTTTCTTGCTGGCTGTATATGAATCGCCATGTTTCTGAAATGGTAAAAGAGCTAGATATTTTCTGTTAGGGCAGGGTCTCTTACATTCCTAAAAGAGATGCTTCACAGACAAATGTGCAAATTCTGTAGCACTGTTAATAAAGTCCCCAGGTGGTACAAACATTTAAGCGTTCAACTACTAGCCAAGAAGTTGGTGGTTTGAGCCCATCCAGCGGTGCCTCAGAAAACTTGTGTGGCAATCTGCTTCTGAAAAATCACAGCTTGAAATCTCTATGTGCAGTTCTATTCTGCACACATGGGGTTGCCATGAGTCAGAATCTACTTGATGGCAATGTTTTTTTTGTTGCTGTTTGTTCCTTTTTTGTTGTTCTTGAAAGTTCACTTTTATTTTGGCCTTGTACAGCAAGTAAGTATTTTATGTATCTCTATTCTCTGAAGAATTTTACATAATTTGACATTGTTCCTTGCTAAAATTTTTATAATTCACCTGTGAAGTCCTTTGTGCCTGGTGGCTTGTTTTATAACAAAGTTTTGAGAGATTTTTTTTTTTTCTGGATACAAGGTAATGTTGTTAGTTGCCATTGAGTCAGTTCCGACTTATAGAGACACTATGTACAACAATATATCACTGCCCGGTCCTGCACCATCCTCACAAATCTTATATTTGAATCCATTGCTGTCGCCACTGTGTCAATCCAACTCGCTGAAGATCTTCTTTTTCACTGGCCCTCTATTTTACCAAGTAAGATCGATGTCCTTCTCAGGGACTGGTCCCTCCTGATAACACGTCCAAAGTATTTGAATCAAAATCTCACCCTCCTTGAGCATTCTGGCTTTACTTCCAAGACAGATTTGTGTTGACCTTGGTCTGGGTTTTGTTGCAATATTAATTAGAGTCATTTTAACTACTGGCTCCAAATATTTGTATTATTTACACATTGTAAAATGATGAGAATATTTTCTTCTTTGATTCTTGCTCTAACAGTAACTAAATATCTTGTCAGTTCTTTGATGCTTTTGAATAGATTTAAAATACATTTATACATTATTTTATTTGTTTCCCGTAAGAGAGTTGGTCTAAATATTTTAACTGGCTATATACTCAAAAAGAGAGTCTCCCCTCTTAAAAAATTTTTTGCTAGTTCCTGAAAATGTCATTTTTCTCTTGTTTTTACAGTTTCTCTAATCTTTATTTATCAGGAAATTATCATTAGCCTTTGCCAGTATGATACTTGCCAGAAACATGATTTCAATATTAATTCAACTTTATTTTAAGTAATTAGCCAGAAAACCAATCCAACCTATTGGGGTATTGACACCAAAAAAAAAAAAAAAAAAAAGGAAATTCAGAAGTCAGGACGTCTTATTTGATGATGGTTTACTTGGATTTGAAGGACAAAGTATCATGTATATAGAGAGGTATGGTATCAGCCTACCAAAGTTATAAAAAGGGGCTTACAAGAAAATAAGCAAATTTGAAAAAGATGTTTACAGACTGAGAAACAGAACATTGTCTAGCCTAACGAAAGACCTGGGTTGTACCGAAGATCTCTAAGAACACTGAAAGATTAGGGAATTTTTGACGAAGAAACTTGCTTACTAATTTTGTGTTTAGGTGATTTTCCCTGGTACCATCTAGTGTGTGAAAGATGTGAAACTCTACAGGTTCTGTGATAAAAAGAAACCATTTGGAAATCATTCATCTAAGCAGCTTCATAGTGAAAGAGTAGTGACTGGGAAAGTCTAATTTTTTAAGGCTCAAGATGAATATTCTAGATATTTTGGAAATAGCACCATATATTTTTTCTGGTGATTTCCTGTATCACATTAGTTGCAAACTCCAAGACAAAACCTTAATATAGACTCTTCTGACACCCCTTTTCGACCCAACCTCCTGATCTCTGATATTCAATCTGATGTTAAAACCCATTCAATAAGTTGCCAAATATAAATATTGTATTTTTCGATTTTAGAATGCTCATTTGATTCTTTTCTATGAATTCCAATTTGAATTGGATGAAAAAAATTATACTCTTTTTATTAACATCTAAAGTTTTATTATTTTATTTAATACAATGTTAGTTATTTTAAGGCTTTTGCTTCCCAAATTTAAAAGGCTTTCATCACATTTTTAAATATTTCAACTATTTTCAAAAAAAAAAAAATTTTTTTTTTCAAAGAACCTGTTAAAGTAGGCCTTTCATAGAATTCTAAGTACCATTTAAAGTAATGCCAAAATTAGTAAGAATGAAAATTAGCTATTTAAACCAAGGGTAAAAAAAAGGGTAGCAGTGTTTTTCTAATAATTAATTATTATTATTTTAACAGTGTTTTTCTAATAATTAATTATGCAACTAATTAAAAAAGAAATTAACACAATTTCAACACTCCTGCAAATTATTCCCTAGGTGTCCCTTTAAAATGAGCATATTTGGAACCCTTCAATTATTAGGTCCCCGATGCCATGAGAATATATTTAAAAGCCCTTGGATCTCTTGACAAAAGTATTCATCTAGGTTCTTTGAAAACAGTTCTTTCCTTGGTAAGTAACTTCTGTGATTATTAGACTGGTTTTAGTGATGCATAAATTAACTTTTGTGAATCTAAGAGAGAGAACCATTGATTTATGTCCCAAAAAGTGGGAAAGCACCTTTATCAGTCAGTACTGAACCCACACAGGTAATCCATCCTACATCACCCTTTCTGATATAGCTTCTCTGTAAATGTAAAGTATCATTAGTTTAAATAAGCTTTTATATATGTATTACAGATAAGACAACTGAAGCATGACTGGTTATCTCATATTTTGAGTTAATTTAAATTTATTTTCTATCATAAGATTGTGTTGCTATATCTTTGGAAAAAAAATAGTGAATCATAGCATTTTGATTGGATCTTTTCATTGATTACTGTTTGAAGCAAGGATCTCAGGGCTGCTGTCTTCTCCTACCAAGACACTTATGCCTCTTTACTTCCCTCTCACCTTCGTGTAAATGGAATTTTTAGGCCATTAGAAGGAATGATCAATGCGAAGTTTCAAGAAGCACATGCCCTGTTCAGTAAATATGTGAGCCATTTATTCCTTCTTTTTTTTTTTTCAGCTTCCCTATGCCCTTCACCCTGTCTCATGGTGGCCACACTATTCACACTCTAATCCCCTTCAAGGCTACTGTCATAGGCCTTGATTTTGGACACATCTGAATTTTAATTGCAGCTGCCAATGACATGATCTTATATTATGCTAAGACTTAATTTTCTCATTCAAAATAAAAAATTAATAATGGCAATCTATCAACTAAAGAGTCTATGTATCACAGTAAGGCTTTGGATTCAGATTCTTAGATTCCAATACTGTCTCTGTTACATCCTAGCTCTCAAATTCCAAGTGCCTTAGTTCCTTATCTGTAAGCGCAAAATGATAATAATAGTATATAGATCAAACATTTGTTGTTTTCGTTGAGACAATTAAATAAGATATATGTAAAGTGTTTAGAATAACACCTTGAAGGTAACAATCACTATATAAATGCTAGCCATTATTAATAAAACTTTGGCATATAGCCCTAGCTGTAAAATATGATTCAATGAGAGCAGTGTGGCTATTGAGACACATTTTTGATATTTTCCTAACTGTGTCAGTCTCTCTAACTTACCTAGACAGGTAGGTAAGTAGGTAGGTAGGTAGGTAAGTAGATAAATGGATTGTTGGATGGTAGGTGGACAGGGAGATCATTTTTTTTTTTTTTTTTGATCAATATAGCAACCCTGTGAGATATTTGTCACCATTCTTATATATAAATAAGGTAATTTATATTAATTTGTCCAAGATCCCACAGTACTCGTGTAGTCAAGATAGAATTCCATCCATATTTTTTCTAAGTCTAAAGCAAAGATCTTATCTTTTCTAAATAGCCTAATTATGTTAAAAACAGGTAAACTAAGAGTAAGTTAGCTGCTGTCCTGCTGTAGTGCTGTTTCTCACTCACACTCTCAGATACAACAACATGACCACACATTGAACAAGTAATTAACACTTCTGATTCTCTGTAGATTCTCTGTGCCTGTGCCATAGGGTGGTTTTAAGTACTGAAAGAGATAAAGTTGATAGCACCGTCACTGACAGAGTTTTTATACATGTAATGAGCTAGTGACCCAAAAACATTTTTAATTCCCTACTAGGGTTCGCTGTGGCAACACTAACATAGCTCTTTGAATGCTTTGCTCATTTGTTTTTATATATTTTCAAGTCCATCCTTCAAGGTTAGCTTCAAATTTCTTACACTTCCAGGTTAAGTTCAAGTTTTTTCTACTGTTAGAAGTATTCTGAAACCCCAGGAACAGTGATTGACAAAGTTCTCAAAAAATATATATATACCCTGAATTATAAAAGCATAAAAAGTACTAGCAACTAACTATATTTCAGTGAGAAGGCCATATAGAATGATTTTATTTAACTTGAAGTTAACATGTAACTTTTTTTTTTTTTGGTCTATTTTACTCATTTAGTCAACTAATATTCATTCTGTCCTCACTGGAAGCCGGGCATTGTGATAGATGGAAAAATACATATTTAAGTAATTTAATCAGCTTGGCCAATATCTTGATGGGATTTATTGAATTACCCTAAGTCCTTTAAAAAATATACCCACAGCTTGTAATTAGTGACATTTATTTTCATTTTACTAATATTGCTTTTACTATATATTACTAAAAAATAAGAACAAAAAACAATTAGCTGGTGTATTTTTTATTATACCATTCCATCCATTTTGTAGTGAGATATTGGATGCAGTGACTAAAATATCTTGAGAGAAAAAGCAAATGGTGCCATAATTCTCCTCATTCCAAGGCATGTTCAACAAGTCACTTTCAGTTTAATAAATATTGATTTTTCTTCTTTGCTTTATACCATCCTCAGTCCATTCATTAATCCATCTAATCTTGTATTGCAACTATAGTATTACATTTCAGGTACAAAAAGGTAAGCAAACTCCAACATGCCCTCTGCACCCATGAAGCCAACCATCCAATGGAAGAAATCATCATTAAATCAAACAGATTAAATAAAACTTGCAATCATGAAATTTAATATCTACTAAATTCTGAAATATATCTGTCAAATTTTATATCTGAAGAAAACATGGAACTTTGGTTTCTTTATTTGGTTATTTGTTGAAACAATAAAAAACATGATAATATCTGATTTTATTTATTTTTCATTATTATGATATTTTTAGATATTAGGATTCTCAAAATAAGAAAGAAAAAAAACACATATAATAGGGAAATGATAGAAGGAAACTACACCTTGGTGACTGAGTTTATTCTATTAGGGTTTCCAACTCGCCCTGAGCTTCAGATTGTCCTATTGCTGGTGTTTCTGATGTATGGTGTGATTCTAATGGGGAACATTGGCTTGATCATGTTAATCAGAATAGATTCCCGTCTTCAGACCCCCATGTATTTTTTTCTCAGTAACCTATCCTTTGTAGACCTTTGTTATTCTTCAGCCATTGTTCCCAAAATGCTGGTCAACTTCCTCTCAGAGAACAAATCCATTTCCTGTTATGGCTGTGCCCTGCAGTTCTATTTTTCCTGTACTTTTGCAGATACAGAATCCTTTATCTTGGCTGCCATGGCCTATGATCGCTATGTCACCATCTGTAACCCTTTGCTGTATACAGTTGTGATGTCCCGAGGCATCCGTGTATGGCTGATTGTCTTGTCCTATATTGGTGGCAACATGAGCTCCCTGGTTCATATATCCTTTGCCTTTATTCTGAAATACTGTGACAAAAATGTGATTAATCACTTTGTCTGTGACCTCCCTCCACTGCTTAAGCTCTCCTGCACAGACACCTCAGTTAATGAGTGGCTCCTCTCCACGTATGGCAGCTCCATGGAAGTCATCTGCTTCATTATCTCCTACTATTTCATTCTTCTCTCAGTCTTAAAGATTCACTCTTCCAGTGGGAGGAAGAAAGCCTTCTCCACGTGTGCCTCTCACCTGACTTCTGTGGTCATTTATCAGGGGACTCTACTGTTTATTTACTCAAGGCCGGGCTCCCTGTATTCTCCCAACACTGATAAAATCATCTCGGTGTTCTACACCATTGTCGTCCCAGTGCTAAATCCACTGATTTACAGTTTGAGTAATAAAGATGTAAAGGATGCAGCTAAGAAAGCTCTAAGATCAAAGGCAGATTCCTCCTCATGAGACATTAAGCTCTGGGACTCACCTAATTCCCCCATTATAAACTCTGATTGGGAAACTGCAATCATTTTACCAGTACACACACAACTCCTCACACAAGGGATTTTACCAAGCAGCCAAATGTGTTTTCTTTTATATGCAGTCAAAAGCATTTCATAACCCCAGTGTATAAGACTACATTTAAAAGTGTCACAATTGCCACCGGATAAGTCAGACTAGTGTTTAAATGTTTCTAGTTTGGGGTTTATGCTCAAAGAGGTTGCATCAGGCTGTCTTAGCACATATAGTAAATACATTGTGTGTATACGTGTGTGGGGGTGTGTCTCTATACAATATCCCATAAACAAGGGTAGATTACTGGAGGACAAAAGGAGCCAGATTGCTTTGGTTTACATGTCAACTGTGTGCCCAATTAATAAATAGCACCTTGAGCAAGCTGCTTAATTTTCATATGCCTGGGTTTCTTGTATGTGAATGGAGAGAATATAGTGACTACATTGTTCATTGTTGAATTACAAAGTGAATTCAGTGCTGTCAATAGTGCTTGAACCATTTTAGGCACTGAATAGATGTTAGTTATTGTGTGTATATCTTTATATAATATGCTTAATTTAATTAATAAAGGCATATCATACAATGAGATAGCGAGAGGCAGGACTGCTAGGAAAGCAGTTATGGAAATATCAAATCCCAGTTTGCTGAATAGCAGTTCAGTTCCTCGCAGAGAACCTTCTGTGTCCAATCCACTCCAAAGTGCTTTGGGAATTTTTCTAAGTGGGAGTGGAAGAATATAGGTGGATTACAACATAAAACTTTTGTTGTTCCTTTTTTCTGTTACTCTTTTTCTACACCGAAGTATTACTGCAGGGGTAAACCATCCTCCTACAGCATCTCAGAAACAGAAGAAGCGCTGCATCCTCATGAGGAAGTCAACCCACAGAGCAGAGCAGAACACCCAGGAAAGGGCGTTTGACAATGGAAATTGAACCATGTGCTCGTTGGGAAATGTATTTCAGTAACTGATGTTTTTCTGTATGTGAATATTGTTGCATAATAATACATTTTATAATCAGTGTTCTAGTAACATCAGCATTTAAAGGTATTTTTAAATCCATATACTCTTTGCTGTTAAAGCCCGCAAGGTGCAGCCAAAGTCAATTATCAATATTTCCCCAAATTATTAACATATACAAGCATCTTTTCAAGTTATTATTCCTGGCATAGCAGACCATACAAATGTTTAATTCAAAGGGCCAATACCAGTTCATTTTGACTCACTAATGCCTGGGATATTGATTTTTCTGAGGATTTCCAATTTTCCTAGATTCATACTTCATACCTTCCACATTCCAATTATTAATGGATATTTGCAGCTGTTTCTTGTTATTTTGAGTCATGCGACATCAGCAAATGAAGGTTCTAAAAGCTTGACTCCATCCACGTCATTAAGGTGCACTCTACTATAAGGAGGCAGCTCTTCCCCACTCTTCTTTTGAGCGCCTTCCAACCTGAGGAGCTCATCTGCTGACACTGTATCAGACAATATTTCACTGCTGTTTATAATATTTTCACTGGCAAACCCTTTTTCAGAAGTGGCCTGTCAGGTTTTTCTTCCTAGTTTGTCTTAGTCTGGAAGCTCAGCTGAAAACTTCTTGTCATGGGTGACCCTGCTGGTATTCGAATACTGGTAGCATAGCTTCCAGCATCACAGCAACATGCAAGACACCACAGTATGACAAACTGACAGACGTGTGCGGGTTTTAGTAACATGGCTTATAGTAATTTGCTTACATCTATTCCGTCTCTTTCATGACTGCTTTCTAAACAGAAACTCTTATACCATTTCAGATTTAAAAAGAAAAGATCGATGAGATAAAAAGAGGGGGAAAAAGTTGGATGTCATTTCATAATTGCACTAAGTCCACAACATTTTGTATATTAGTCTCCCTATCCTTTGCCACTTTTAGACCTTTCTAAAGTGTTTGAAATTAACCCTTTGAATTGACATTTTCAAGAAAAATGACCATCTGTCAACCCCCCAATTCCAGATTCTCAAGTCAATAACTTACCTAAAGAGATTATTTAGTTCATTTCCCCCTAAAAACTTCTATTGACAGTTGTTTTGGTAATTATGTCATCGTGTAGTTTTAGTTATGATTATACCCATGTGTTAGAAGCAATTTTAATTCCTCTTGTGTGTTTATATTTCTACATCATAAAGCCATTTACTTCTTCTGTTGTCTGACGTGATGTTCTAAATTCATACATTTACTTTTTTTGTTTATGGAAGTAAATATGTGTATATCCCTTCGCAATTAATATTCTGTATGTTACAAGAATTTCATACATGGTTTATAATGATCATGATAGTGTTGATAAAGATGAATATTATGATAGTAATGGTGGTGGCGGTATTTTTCTTTTTGAAATTTAGCAAAGCAGGAATCACAATGTCATGGAACAGTGATGTCACAAAAGTTCAGGTAACTGATTTTTATTCTTCCCTTTACCAAAATCTTGAGCAAGTCAATCCACTACTTCTCCCATCACATTCGCAGTTAGTACAAGGTAATAATGATAATATTTTGTAATAACTCACAGGATTGTTATAGGTCTCAAATATCTACTTAAGATGCAAAAGCATTTAGAAAAATTTAAAACATCACAAAATTGAGATGTTGGCTTTATTTACATAGAGCTCATGATGAAATCACTGGCTTTCTTATATTTTATATTCCACTTCTCAGAGATAATCATTCCAATTTATTTATTTCTTTATTCATTTTGGAGGAGTGGAACATTCCACAATATTAATTATCTAAAGAAGAAAACCTACTGACTTAAAAAACATTGGAATCATTTTTCTTTGAAAAAATGAAATAAATTATTTTTTTTCTCAAATGTGTTGCCCATTGAACATTAGCCCATTGAACAGGTACTCTAAAAGACAGTTAAACCTGCCTTAATATTCCAAAAAGATAATAAAAAATTTGTATTATTTACTGAGGACCAATCAACAAGGACAGGAATATGAATTCTTTTACACTTTTACAGAATTTGTTCAGAGCTTTTCATGTTTTTTCTTCTTTTTCTCTGCTCCCTATCTTTCCCAGTGTGTCAATCCCCAGTGAGGTAATCTCTAGAACTTACTCTATCGACACAATTATTTATCCTATTATCAGCTAACACAACTGAGGTTGACATGAAAAAAAAATCTGATGAAATACTTTATAACAATAGGCATCTGATTTTTCTTATAATTTGTTGACCTGTACATGAATGCCAGACAGAGCTCCATACAATTCCTGAAGCAATGACCAATTATGTGTTCTCATTTTTTATTGTTTTTTATACTGCACTCACTTTCTGGGTGGGACATTTACTCACCTCTGGCCACCAAATATAAAGGGAATCTAATATACGATTTGATGGACCATTTGCTGAGAACCTAGACTGTCTCTTTTATAGTAATAATGGTTTTAATTCATACAGCCTCAGGAACATTTAATAATAAAGAAAACGTGTGCATACCTATCTAAATCTATTCTGAATGATTGTATATGTGTGTGTACATATATATATATATTTAAAATGAAACCCATTGCCGTCAAGTCAATTCCGACTCATAGCGACCCCATACAAGGGAGTAGAACTGCCCCATAGGGTTTCTGAGGAGCGTATGGCGGATTCAAACTGCTTACCTTTTGGTTAGCTAGCTCTTAACCACTATGCCACCACGGTTTCCATATATATATATTTATATGTGTGTGTATATATATATATATATATATATACATGTATGTGTGTGTGTTTATATATACACACACATTGTATGTGTATGTACATTTGTGTGATTTTCTCTCTATGTGTGTGTATATATAATTGTCTGTAGACATGTATAAATAAGTGTATATATATATATATGTATACACACATACATGTTTATACACACACAAACACACACAGGATTGTTTATTCTATCCCCTGCACTAGGACCATTTATGCATCATTCTGTTAATAACAGTAACATCTTAGGCATAATGTGTTTCTAAAAAAACTACAAGTGGAAACTAAGCATGATCATCTATACAATTGCAGTAGTCATTAGATTGTACTAAAACTCATTTCACCAAGGAGCTTTATGACTTAAGGGAAGTATGTGTTCTTGGAGAATATATCAAGGATTTTCACATTATGACTTTGAGTCACAAAATAGTATGTGGCCTATTTTCTCTGAACTACAATTTCTAGCACCCTCTACATGTTGTTTGTCTCATTCAAGATGCCGTTATATGCCATGGAAGTAACAAAATTCTAGTAATGAGAATTAAAATTATAGTATGTCCAATTTTTTTTACTCTCTTGCCATAAGTTTGTTTAGTCTCTTGTCATTTTCCCCTGCTACTGGAGTAAGCTTACAAAATTTTCAAAAGGCTGAAAATTATGTTTTGGAGTGGATGGCATTTTAATACTCGATAATTAGTAAAAATAACACTAATAAGTACATAATCATGAGAAGTATTTAGATCAGATATGTGGGACATTTTATTTCATTACTAGTATTCCAAGGATTTTTTTCAGAAAGTTCAAAACCAAAAAAAAAAAACTATGTAATGAAAATTTTCTTTCTTCACTCTATGAAAGCATTGATAGTATTAGTGTAGCAATTATAACTTTTTAGCAACAAAAGGGTAAATGCAGTTTTAATACATAATCCCTGTCCCCAGTAATGTTTGTAGGTTGACTCCATTAAGTATGAAAAGCATTAGGAAAAGTGCTATAGAACTTGAAAAACAATACCTTTTCTAATATAATACTTTCCGACCTCCTATTATGTCTAACTAAAACATGATTACTGACTCAATCATTTAGTTAATAATTAATTTGTTTGTTCAACTATTTATTTGATTTTGATTTAGCATTTTTTGTAATTCTGTCTTAGCACTTAGATTTGTACCATCTCTACCCAATTATTTTCTAACTCTGTTCTCAATATTTCCTTGTGCGACATCTGTTGCGTTTTTTTAAGATGTCTTTGTATGAATTATTTGTTTTAAAACCCAAAGAGCATTTTAATATCATATCAGTTTTATATAAACATAATGCTAACTTCTCACCATAAAAAAGATGTCCTATGATCTAACTTTCCATATTTTCTAAGCCTCGTAATGCTCTACCTGGCCATCTCAAGAGTTTGGGTCTTGATAATATGTGCCACTTCCTCTTATTATTTCATTTCTTATTGTAGTGCTACTGACTGTATTGCAAGAGGAAGAAGACATTGTTTCTCTCCCATATGAACATATATGTCATGTTTCCCAGCAATGCGTGATAAGGGCCATTCTTTTTAACAGTGTTATTTGGCATATAACTGCTGAGTGAACATTTAATACATATATATTATGGTGTTTTGTACTGCTTCAAAGGAAATACTTGAGTTTGTGTGTGTGTGTGTGTGTGTGTTTAGTGGAATATTGTGATAGAAAGAACAGTGGCCCCCCAGAGGTGGCAACATCCTAATCCTTGGGAACTGTGAATACGTTACTTAAAAGGGACTTTGCAGATGTGATTAAAGTTATGAATCTTAATCTGGGGATATAGACATTAGCCTACATTACTCAAGGTGGGGCCAGTTCGATCACATGAGTCCTTAAAAGAATAAGAGGAAGAAAGAAAAGTAGGTCAGAGAGATGCAATGACAGAAGAAGGAGCAGGAGAAAAGAGCCATGAGAAGGACTCAATTTGCTATTGTTGGATTTGAAGGCTGATGGGGCCACAAGCCAAGGTACTTGGTGACATCTAGAAGCTGAGAATGACCTTCAGCTGGTAGCCAGCAAGAAAATAGGGGCCTCAGTCCTACAGCATCAAAGAACTGAATTCTCCCAACATTCTAAAATGACCCTTCCCCCAAAGACTCCAGAAACCAAAGCATCCCTAATAATACCTTAACTTTAGTCCTGTGAGGCCAGTGTTGGACTGCAGCCTACAGAGCTGTAAGATAATGAATTTGTGCAGTTTTAGGCCACTCGGTTTCTGGCAATTGGTTGTAACAGGAAAAGAAAACTAATAAAAGGATTCACATAAAATGATGTGTGAGAAGTTGCAGACCAGCTCACAGTACACCAGTCGAACCCATGACAGCTTCTGCTATACAGGGCAAAGGTTTGAAATATTCAACTTCTTAGCCTCCCTTCCGGCAAAATATGGGTAGAAAAAAAAAATATGGGCAGACAACTCAGGTCTTGCTACTGAGATGAACGTAAATGTTAGCAAGTGCTATGGCTTTTGTTTTCATTTTATTTCATTTTTGGAAGGTTGAAACATTCATATCTAAGAATAGAAAAATAGGAAGATGTGAGAGATTTGCCTCTGATATAATACATTTCAAAGCCCTGGACTAGTTAACCCATCCCCCCAGACATTGCCGTGTGAAATATATAAATAAGTTTTGTTTTATATGTCTGAATGCAATTCTGAAGAAGATAATATCAATAATACTAATGCTGTACAATGTTTGGGGGTGGAAAATTTATCTTTAGTATGTTTTCCAAGTGGTGCAGAAGACCTTTTGTGATAAGAAGTGTGTTCTCAGCTTTGAAGTGTGATGTCTGGGGTCTTAAATGATAACAAGCAGCCATCTAAGATGTATCAATGAGTCTCAACCCACCTGGATCAAAGGAGAATGAAAAACATCAAGGTCACAAGGTAATTATGAGCCCAGGAGACAGAAGGGACTACATGAACTAGGGACTACAACATCCTTACACAAGAAGAACTAGATGGTGCCCAGCTACGACCGATGACTTCCCTGACAGGGACCACAACAGAGAACCCCTGAGGGAGCAGGAGAACAGTGGGATGCAGACACCAAATTCTCATAAAAAGACCAGACTTAATGATTTTACTAAGACTAGAAGAATCCCGGCGGTCAAGGTCCCCAAACCTTCTGTTGGCCCAGGACAGGAACCATTCCAGAAGGCAACTCTTCAGACATGGATTGGGCTGGACAACGGGTTGGAGAGAGATGCTGATGAGGAGTGAGCTACTTGCATCAGGTGGACACTTGAGACTATGTCTAGAGAGGAGATGGGAGGGTAGAGGGGGTTAGAAACTGGTAAAACGGTCAAGAAAGGTGAGACTGGAAGGAGGGAGTGGGCTGACTCATTAGGGGGAGAGTAAGTGGGAGTATGTAGTA
The DNA here is from genome assembly GCF_024166365.1 of Elephas maximus indicus. Classification (NCBI taxonomy): domain Eukaryota; kingdom Metazoa; phylum Chordata; class Mammalia; order Proboscidea; family Elephantidae; genus Elephas; species Elephas maximus. The sequence continues at coordinate 105,619,739 of NC_064825.1, read as the reverse complement.
AGGTGTACTTAAGTTTATACGTGAAAGACTGACTTGATTTGTAAACTTTTGCTTAAAGCACAATAAAAATTATTTAATAAAAAGTGTATTCTCAGAAATGCAGTTTTGGTACTTTAGTGAACATGATATGACTGAAAACTTAGAGTACTCCAAAAAATGATTTTCTGTGATATGCAAATATTGAATATGCTCTCATATGATGTATAAAATTTTGTGGCTATAGACAGCTTGAAATATTTCAGTCTGTTACAAGAATTTAATATACTTAAAGCAGCAATGGGGGCAGTAATAAGAAAAGTCTTAGAATGGTCCCTTTCAACATTCTTTACTTGCAACATTCAGTGACACTAATTTTTCTTATTATGTTATTCAACCATCACCATAATCAATTTCCAAATATTTCCATCACCCTTAACAGAAGCTCTTTGTCCCCTAAGGAATAAACCCCCTTCTGCCCACCCCTGTAACCACCGATAAACATTTGTCTCTACACATTACTATTCTAAATATTTTATGTAAAAGGGATCATACGATATTTGTCCTTTTGTAACTGCGTTATTTCACTCAGCATAATGTTTTAAAGGTTCATCTATGTTGTTGTTACATGTGTCAGGACTTCATTTCTCCGCATGGCTGAGTAATATTCCATTTTATAGACGAATCCCATTCTTTTTCTACATCCATCTGCCTGTGGACATTTAGAACACTCTTGCTTTCATTTCTTTTGGGTATATTCTTAGAAGTGGAATTGCTGGATCATATGGGCATCAGGACTGGAGGAAAACTCATTAACAACCTGCGTTATGCAGATGACACAACCTTGCTTGCTGAAAGTGAAGAGGATTGAAACACTTACTGATGAAGATAAAAGGCCATAGCCTTCAGGACAGATTGCGCCTCAAAGTAAAGAAAACAAAAATCCTCACAACTGGACCAATGAACAACACCACAATAAATGGAGAAAGGATTGAAGTTGTCAAGAATTTCATTTTACGTGATCCACAGTCAACACCCATGGAAGCAGTAGCCAAGAAATCAAAAGACACATTGCATTGGGTAAATCTGCTGCAAAGGACCTCTTCAAAGTGCTGAAGAGCAAAGATGTCACCTTGAACACTAAGGTGCGCCTGACCCAAGCCATGGTATTTTCAATTGCATCATATGCATGTCAAAGCTGGACAATGAATAAGGAAGACCGAAGAAGAATTGACGCCTTTGAATTGTGGTGTTAGCAAAGAATATTGAATATACTGTGGACTGCCAAAAGAACGAACAAATCTGTCTTAGAAGAAGTACAGCCAGAATGCTCTTTAGAGGCAAGGATGGCGAAACTGTGTCTTACATACTTTGGACATGTTGTCAGGAGGGCTCAGTCCCTGGAGAAGGACATCGTGCTTGGCAGAGTACAGGGTCAGCAGAAAAGAGGAAGACCCTCAATGAGGTGGATTGACACAGTGGCTACAACAATGAGTTCAAGCATAACAACGATTGTAAGGATGGCACAGGACCGGGTAGTGCTTTGTTCTGTTGTGCATATGGTCACTATGAGTCGTAACTGACTCGACGGCACCTAACAACAACAACAACATGGTAATTCTATGCATAACTTTTTGAGGTATACCCAACGTTTTTTCTCAGCAGCTGTACCATTTGACAATTCCACCAGCAATGGATAAGTGTTCTGATTCCTCCACGTCGTCACCAAAACCGGTTCATTTTCACTTTTTTAATCATAATCATCTTTGTGGGTCTAACGTAACACCTAACTGTAGTTTTAGTTTGCATTTGGCTACTAACAGATGATGTTGAGGATCTTTTCATATGCTTGTTGGCATTTGTATTACCTTTGTGGAATATCTATTGAAGCCCTTTTCCTATTTTTTGATTATGTTGTTTTTGTTAAGTTGTAGGGGTTATTTATATATTCTACATATTAAACCCTTATCAGATATATGGTTCACAATAACTTTTCCCCAGTCTCTAGCTTGTCTCTTCACTTTGTTAATACAGTCCTTACACAAAAATCACTTGGGTTTTTATACATCAGCAATAAGAAATCCAAAAAGGAAATTAAGGAAGGAATTTCATTTGCGATGGTATTTAAAAGAATAAGATATCTAGCAATAAATTTAAACAAGGAGGTAAAAGAATTGTAAACTGTAGACTATAAAATGTTATGGTTAGGGTGGGGCCAAGATGGCGGACTAGGTAGATGCTACCTCGGATCCCTCTTGCAACAAAGACTCGGAAAAACAAGTGAATCTATCACGTACATAACAATCTACGAACCCTGAACAACAAAAACAGATCTAGAGACGGAAAATAAACAAATACGGGGAAGCAGCGATTGTTTTCAGAGCCTGGAGCCAGCGTCCCAGTCAGGTAAACTTGGCACCCAATTTAGGGCAGAACCCAGGGGAGCTGACAGCGCAAACAAGGGGACCAGCCCTATGCCCCTGAGCTCACCCCGGGAGGGGGACCAGCCGGTTCACGTGGGCGGCGTGGTGACGCAGCTGGTGGGAGAAGTCCCCGGGAGGCAGTGACTGGTCTTGGAGCTGGGAGAGCAGCGTCCCAGCTGGGGAATCTTCCGGCCGGGATTTTGATTGGGTGCGGTCATGGCAGAAGCACGGAGAGCTGCTCTACTCCCCTGAACTAACCCCGGGAGGGGGCCCAGCCAGTTCGTGGGTGCGCGGCGACGCGGCTGGCGAGACGAGAAGTCCCAGGGAGGCAGCGACTGATTTTGGAGCTGGGAGTGAAGTGTCTCAGCAGGGGAACCTTGACGCTAGGAGTTGGACTGGCAGCGGGTGGCTTCAGAGGGCCAGACCCCCGGGGGCAATCTCCACACAGCCAGCACACATAGGCGACTCGCCCCGCGGGAATCTCAGATATAATAGTCATTCCAAGCAAGACAAGCGACTCTGGCTATATACTGAGGTGCTACTCTCCTATCTCACTGATCCCTCCCCCACCCTCCCCAGGCTGCTTCATTAGCATTGGAATTGCCTGAGCCAGAGGGAGAATGGCTCCGGCTCCGTGGTGGCTTTGCTTCCGCCCCCCTTTTTTTTTTCTTCTTTTGGTCTTTTCCTAACCCACTCTTTTGGCCTGAGAGAAGGAACAACAACAAACAAAAAAAAAAAAAACCCAGGACCAAAAATCCACCCCTAATTGGACTAAAAACACAGAACCAGCTACAGCCAAGCATATATGATCCAAATCTCAGACTTTTCATCCTTACAGGGAACAAGGTGGCGGTTACAATCCAAAGACAATTCTGATAGGGATCTGACTGCATTTTTTTAGCGGATTTTCTGGAAAAACTAGTTTCCCAGTGATGGCTTGGAGACAGCAGTCCATATCAAACCACATAAAGAAGCAGACCATGACAGCTTCTACAAACCCCCAAACAAAAGAATCAAAATCTTTCCCAAATGAAGATACAATCCTGGAATTATCAGATACAGAATATAAAAAACTAATTTACAGAATGCTTCAAGACATCACAAACGAAATAAGGCAAACTGCAGAAAAAGCCAAGGAACACACTGATAAAACTGTTGAAGAACTCAAAAAGACTATTCAAGAACATAGTGGAAAAATTAATAAGTTGCAAGAATCCATAAAGAGACAGCATGTAGAAATCCAAAAGATTAACAATAAAATTACAAAATTAGACAACGCAATAGGAAGTCAGAGGAGCAGACTCGAGCAATTAGAATGCAGACTGGGACATCTGGAAGACCAGGGAATTAACACCAACATAGCTGAAAAAAAATCAGATAAAAGAATTTAAAAAAATGAAGAAACCCTAAGAATCATGTGGGACTCTATCAAGAAGGATAACTTGCGTGTGATTGGAGTCCCAGAACAGGGAGGGAGGACAGAAAACACAGAGAAAATAGTTGAAGAACTCCTGACACAAAACTTCCCTGACATCATGAAAGACAAAAGGATATCTATCCAAGATGCTCATCGAACTCCATTTAAGATTGATCCAAAAAGAAAAACACCAAGACATATTTTCATCAAACTCGCCAAAACCAAAGATAAACAGAAAATTTTAAAAGCAGCCAGGGAGAAAAGAAAGGTTTCCTTCAAGGGAGAATCAATAAGAATAAATTCAGACTACTCAGCAGAAACCATGCAGGCAAGAAGGCAATGGGATGACATATACAGAGCACTGAAGGAGAAGAACTGCCAGCCAAGGATCATATATCCAGCAAAACTCTCTCTGAAATATGAAGGCGAAACTAAGATATTTACAGATAAACACAAGTTTAGAGAATTTGCAAAAACCAAACCAAAACTACAAGAAATACTAAAGGATATTGTTTGGTCAAAAAACCAATAATATCAGACACCAGCACAACACAAGGTCACAAAACAGAACATCCTGATATCAACTCAAATAGGGAAATCACAAAAACAAATTAAGATTAATTAAAAAAAAAATACTCATAACAGGGAATCACGGAAGTCAATATGTAAAAGATCACAATAATCAAAAAGAGGGACTAAACACACGAGGCATAGAACTGCCATATGGAGAGTGATACAAGGCGATATAGAACAATACAAGTTAGGTTTTTACTTAGAAAAATAGGGGTAAATAATAAGGTAACCACAAAGAGATATAACAACTCCATAACTTAAGATAAAAGCCAAGAAAAACATAACGACTCAACAAACATAAAGTCAAACACTACGAAAATGAGGATCTCACAATTTACTAAGAAAAAAGTCTCAGCACAAAAAAGTAAGTGGAAAAATGAAATTGTCAACAACACACATAAAAAGGCATCAAAGTGACAACACTAAACACTTATTTATCTATAATTACGCTGAATGTAAATGGACTAAATGCACCAGTAAAGAGACAGAGAGTCTCGGACTGGATAAAGAAACAAGATCCGTCTATATGTTGCCTACAAGAGACACACCTTAGACTTAGAGACACAAACAAACTAAAACTCAAAGGATGGAAAAAAATATATCAAGCAAACAATAAGCAAAAAAGAAGAGGAGTAGCAATATTAATTTCTGACTAAATAGACTTCAGACTTAAATCCACCACAAAGGATAAAGAAGGACACTACATAATGATAAAAGGGACAATTGATCAGGAAGACATAACCATATTAAATATTTATGCACCCAATGACAGGGCTGCAAGATACATAAATCAAATTTTAACAGAACTGAAAAGTGAGGTAGACACCTCCACAATTATAGCAGGAGACTTCAAGACACCACTTTCAGAGAAGGACAGGACATCCAGTAAGAAGCTCAATAGAGACACAGAAGACCTAATTACAACAATCAACCAACTTGATCTCATTGACTTATACAAAACTCTCCACCCAACTGCTGCAAAGTATACTTTTTTTTCTAGTGCACATGGAACATTCTCTAGAATAGACCACATATTAGGTCATAAAACAAACCTTTGCAGAGTCCAAAACATAGAAATATTACAAAGCATCTTCTCAGACCACAAGGCAATGAAACTAGAAATCAATAACAGAAAAACTAGGGAAAAGAAATCAAATACTTGGAAAATGAACAATACCCTCCTGAAAAAACACTGGGTTATAGAAGACATCAAGGAGGGAATAAGGAAATTCATAGAATGCAATGAGAATGAAAATACATCCTATCAAAACCTCTGGGACACAGCAAAAGCAGTGCTCAGAGGCCAATTTATATGGATAAGTGCACACATACAAAAAGAAGAAAGAGCCAAAATCGGAGAACTGTCCCTACAACTTGAACAAATAGAAAGTGAGCAAGAAAAGAATCCATCAGGCACCAGAAGAAAACAAATAATAAAAATTAGAGCTGAACTAAATGAATTAGAGAACAGAAAAACAATTGAAAGAGTTCACAAAGCCAAAAGCTGATTCTTGGAAAAAATTAACAAAATTGATAAACCATTGGCCAGACTGACTAAAGAAATACAGGAAAGGAAACAAATAACCCGAATAAGAAACGAGAAGGGCCACATCACAACAGACCCAACTGAAATTAAAAGAATCATATCAGATTATTATGAAAAATTGTACTCTAACAAATTTGCAAACCTAGAAGAAATGGATGAATTCCTGGAAAACACTACCTACCTAAACTAACACATTCAGAAGTAGAACAACTAAATAGATCCATAACAAAAAAAGAGATTGAAACGCTAATCAAAAGACTCCCAACAAAAAAAAAAAGCCCTGGCCTGGACGGCTTTCCTGCAGAGTTCTACCAAACTTTCAGAGAAGACTTAACACCACTACTACTTAAGGTATTTCGAAGCACAGAAAATGACGGAATACTACCCAACTCATTCTGTGAAGCCACCATCTCTCTGATACCAAAACCAGGTAAAGACATTACAAAAGAAGAAAATTACAGACCTATATCCCTCATGAACAGAGATGCAAAAATCCTCAACAAAATTCTAGTTAACAGAATTCAACAACATATCAAAAAAATAATTCACCACGATCAAGTGGGATTTATACCAGGTATGCAAGGCTGGTTTAATATCAGAAAAACCATTAATGTAATCCATCACATAAATAAAACAAAAGACAAACACCACATGATCTTATCAATAGATGCAGAAAAGGCATTTGACAAAGTCCAACACCCATTTATGATAAAAACTCTCACCAAAATAGGAATTGAAGGAAAATTCCTCAACATAATGAAGGGGATTTATGCAAAGCCAACAGCCAATATCACTCTAAATGGAGAGAACCTGAAAGCATTTCCCTTGAGAACAGGAACCAGACAAGGATGCCCTTTATCACTGCTCTTATTCAACATCGTGCTAGAAGTCCTAGCCAGGGCAATTAGGCTAGACAAAAAATTAGGCATCCGGATTGGCAAGGAGGAAGTAAAATTACCTCTATTTGCATAAGACATGATCTTATACACAGAAAACCCTAAGGAATCCTCCAGAAAACTACTGAAACTAATAGAAGAGTGGCAGAGTCTCAGGTTATAAAATAAACATACAAAAATCACTTGGATTCCTCTACATCAACAAAAAGAACACCGAAGAGGAAATCACCAAATCAATACCATTCACAGTAGCCCCCAAGAAGATAAGATACTTAGGAATAAATCTTACCAAAGACGTAAAAGACCTATACAAAGAAAACTATAAAGCTCTACTACAAGAAATTAAAAAGGACTTACTTAAGTGGAAACACATACCTTGCTCATGGATAGGAAGACTTAATATAGTAAAAATGTCTATTCTACCAAAAGCCATCTATACATATAACGCACTTCCGATCCAAATTCCAATGTCATTTTTTAAGGTGATAGAGAAACAAATCACCAATTTCATATGGAAGGGAAAGAAGCCTCGGATAAGCAAAACATTACTGAAAAAGAAGAAGAAAGTGGGAGGCCTCACTCTACCTGATTTCAGAACCTATTATACAGCCACAGTAGTCAAAACAGCCTGGGACCAGTACAACAACAGCAGGCACATAGACCAATGGAACAGAATTGAGAACCCAGATATAAATCCATCCACGTATGAGCAGCTGATATTTGACAAAGGCCCAGTGTCAGTTAATTGGGGAAAAGATAGCCTTTCTAACAAATGGTGCTGGCATAACTGGATATCCATTTGCAAAAAAATGAAACAGGACCCATACCTCACACCATGCACAAAAACTAACTTCAAGTAGATCCAAGACCTAAACATAAAGACTAAAACGATAAAGATCATGGAAGAAAAAATAGGGACAACCCTAGGAGCCCTAATACAAGGCATAAATAGAATACAAAACATTACCAAAAATGACGAAGAGAAACCAGATAACTGGGAGCTCCTAAAAATCAAACACCTATGCTCATCTAAAGACTTCACCAAAAGAGTAAAAAGACCACCTACAGACTAGGAAAGAATTTTCAGCTATGACATCTCAGGCCAGTGCCTGATCTCTAAAATCTACATGATTCTGTCAAAACTCTACCACAAAAAGACAAACAACGCAATCAAGAAGTGGGCAAAGGATATGAACACACACTTCACTAAAGAAGATATTCAGGCAGGTAACAGATACATGAGAAAATGCTCTCGATCATTAGCCATTAGAGAGATGCAAATTAAAACTACGATGAGATTCCATCTCACTCCAACAAGGCTGGCATTAATCCAAAAAACACACAATAATAAATGTTGGAGAGGCTGCGGAGAGATTGGAACTCTTATACACTGCTGGTGGGAATGTAAAATGGTACAACCACTTTGGAAATCTATCTGGCATTATCTTAAACAGTTAGAAATAGAACTACCATACAACCCAGAAATCCCACTCCTTGGAATATACCCTAGAGAAACAAGAGCCTTCACACAAACAGATATATGCACACCCATGTTTATTGCAGCTCTGTTTACAATAGCAAAAAGCTGGAAGCAACCAAGGTGTCCATCAACGGATGAATGGGTAAATAAATTGTGGTATATTCACACAATGGAATACTAAACATCGATAAAGAACAGTGAGGAATCTGTGAAACATTTGATAACATGGAGGAACCTGGAAGGCATTATGCTGAGCGAAATTAGTCAGAGGCAAAAGGACAAATATTGTATAAGACCACTATTATAAGATCTTGAGAAATAGTAAAAACTGAGAACACACACTTTTGTGGTTACCAGGGGGTGAGGGAGGGAGGGAGGGAGAGGGTTTTTTATTGATTAATCAGTAGATAAGAACTGCTTTAGGTGAAGGGAAGGTCAACACTTAATACATGGAAGGTCAGCTCAGTTGGACTGGACCAAAAGCAAAGAAGTTTCCGGGATAAAATGAATGCTTCAAAGGTCAGCGGAGCAAGGGCGGGGGTTTGGGGACTATGGTTTAAGGGGACTTCTAAGTCAATTGGCAAAATTATTCTATTATGAAAACATTCTGCATCCCACTTTGAAAGGTGGCGTCTGGGGTCTTAAATGCTAACAAGCGGCCATCTAAGATGCATCAATTGGTCTCAACCCACCTGGAGCAAAGGAAAATGAAGAACACCAAGGCCACACGACAACTAAGAGCCCAAGAGACAGAAAGGGCCACATGAACCAGAGACCTACATCATCCTGAGACCAGAAGAACTAGTTGGTGCCCAGCCACAATCGATGACTGCCCTGACAGGGAGCACAACAGAGAACCCCTGAGGGAGCAGGAGATCAGTGGGATGCAGACTCCAAATTCTCATAAAAAGTCCATACTTAATGGTCTGACTGAGACTAGAGGAATCCCAAACCTTCTGTTGGCACAGGACGGGAACCATCCCCGAAGACAATTCATCAGACATGAAAGGGACTGGACAGTGGGTGGGAGAGAGATGCTGATGAAGAGTGAGCTAATTATATCAGGTGGACACTTGAGACTGTGTTGGCATCTCCTGTCTGGAGGGGGGATGGGAGGATAGAGTTGGAAGCTGGCAAAATTGTCACGAAAGGAGAGACTGGAAGGGCTGACTCATTATGCGGAGAGCAAGTGGGAGTACGAAGTAAGATGTATGTAAACTTATATGTGACAGACTGACTTGAATTGTAAACGTTCACTTGAAGCTCAATAAAAGTTAATAAAAAAAAAAAATGTTATGGTTAGACATTAAAGAAGACCTAAATAAATGGGAGGATATTCCGTGCTTATGAATAGAGGACCAAACGTTGTTAAGATGCTGATACTACCTATAAGATCTGTAGATTCAACAGAATTTTTAAAAAATGTTTAACAGATATGTTTTTTATTATTGTAGGAAACTCTTGAGTGGCAGTCAAAATGGCTTAGTTCTATTAGAAAATAACCTGGGAATGGAGTTGTTCCCCAGGGCAGAGACCTTCTCCTATTTAAAGAAGACTAGGTTCCCTAATGAGTTGGAATCAACTTAGATGGCAACGGGTTTAGTTTTGGGTTATTTGTGCTGAGAGTAGGATATCTTTTAGATGGTGGTTAACTGCTGTTCCAATAAAAGTGAATAATTTAACTGTTACAAAAAGCTTATTTGTCATTTTATCTCAATCCCTAAAGGTAAGCACGAAATTTTCCTTAATCAAACAGGTAAGCATGCACTATGTTTATCCAAAATCAGTTTATTTTTATGTGTATCTTTATTTTATATGCAACAGCAAAGAGCATTCAATTTTAGAAAAGAAAAAACAGTAATTTTTTTTTCAATTTTGAACACTGTTCAGTCATTGTACATTTCTTATTTTCATGATTATGGGATGAAATGAGATAAAATGAGAATTCAGTAATATAATAAGCCAATATACCAAAACTTACTGGCTTCATCATTATCATCATCATCCTATGTGCTAACATTTGTTGATTGATTGCTGTATGTTAAGGATGGGTGTAAATATTTTACATGTATTAAATCTATGGATCATATCTCATAAAAACCAAACAATACATGTATAAAGAACAAGATTGTGAATGGACATAATTGAAATGCATTTGTTTCCTACAGGTATCTAAGAAAGTATTTGTTTGTTAAGAGTTAAGTTCCATGATTAATCTGAAAATACTAGGGATATGTTGGCATAGTTTTCTTTTTATCGTGAGAGACTTCTACTAGAGGAAAAATACCTCTGAACTGCGTTCATCAATTTCTAACATTCATTTCCTATCTTCTATTTTATTTTAAACTTGCCGTGTACTCAAGCAAAATATTAATATATTATTGCTTGAACCAAGGAGGTTAGAACAGTTAAGCCCTGGGGTACTAGCAAAGGATTGTCATGAGGTTTTATTTGATAACAAAAGCTCTGCCCCAACCAGAGTGTGGAGACCAGAAAAATAAACATAAAGTGTTTGAATAAATATAGACATGCCAGCATGTGTATCTAGTTATTTTCTTTCTGAGTTGTATAAGCAGTAGTTTCTAAAGATTTGCGGAAGTTGGATAGAATGTGAATAATTACAATATTTCTTGCTTTAATACTGGCTTTACATTGAGAATCATTTTTGATTTTCATAACACCGTTTCTCCTTTTCACCAAAAGAAAAAACGGTCTCAGTAGCTGCAGGAGACGTAGAACACTAGATTCGTGTTTGCAGCTTCAGGTATTTCTGTTTCTTCCCAGCTTAGTTTTAGGTTTCTTTACAAATGTAGTGCCTTGCTTCATCAGTGGGAATAAGGCAGAGGGGGAGTCTAAGATTGAGAGAAGAGTTTAGGAAAAGATCAGACAAAATAATGAGGGCACAGTTTCTGAGGACGATAGTCAGATCAAGTGTGGCTACACGATGCACGGTGTCGAAAAACATTCAACAAATAATTTTGATCGTCTTCTGTGCCTTAGGCACTAGATTGAATTACACAGGTGAATAAAACATGGCTATAGTTTTATAGAATGGAGAAGTGAAAGTATGGGTTGTATAGTATAAAGAATTCAAATCATATTAATATTATGTGTTAGACAATAGTTTCTGGCCATCCTTAAGACTCACTTATAGTATCTTTAACATTCCCTACAATCCAATTTTTATTGGGAGAACCACATCAGATGATGATTGTGAAAATAACTTTAGTGCTTTACTATTTAGTCTAGAATATTGTAGATGCTACAATAAGTGGTTATTTGATTTTCCTTTACTTAGTCACAGAAAATCCATAGAATGTCCAGATTTTGCTACTGTCTGAATTGTGTCTCCTCTAGGACATAATACATGCTTAACATCCTTAGTATATAGTTGTAGGTGAGTCTCCTCTTTGCAATGAGTTAATCTCCGCTGACAGGTCCCAGGGAGGTTGGAACAGTTAAGAGTTAAGTAGTATAAACCCACTGCCGTTGAGTCGATTCTGACTCATAGTAGAAGCCAAATGGCTGGCAGTTTGAGTTACCTTGGCGTGCCTTGGAAGATAGGGCTGGTAATCTGCTTCCAAAAGGTCACAGCCTTAAAAACCATATGGAGCAACTCTACTCTGAACATGTGGGGTTATCATGAGTTAGAACGGACTCAATGGCAACTAGTCACAAAAAGCAAACATCTGTATTTACTTTCAAATTAATTTACACAAAGAAGTTATCTAGCAATACTGAAAACAATGAGGTAATGTGCTAATTCTATAAGTGTGAATAAAATGAGTATTATTCTTTAACATAAAAAACCCATACAGAAAGGAAAAAAAAAAAAAAGCAGTATTAGATCCATAAATCTAGTAATGTTGGGAGGCAGGTCAGATATTAAGTAGGAGCCCATCTTTAGTACCTGGAAATTATTCTGAAGTCTCAATCAATTTCATTCATTTACATAATCTGACAAATAAGTTATTAAATCAAGTTCTGTGGCTGCTAACTGAAAGGTCAGCAGTTTGTAGCCACTAGCAGTCTGCTTCTGTAAAGATTTCAGCCTTGGAAACCCCATGGGTCAGTTCTACTCTGTTCTATAGAGTCTCTATGAGTTGGAATCAACTCGACAGCGGGAAGTTTGGTTTTTTGGTTATATGGGTATTAATAAATCATGCTTTGTTGAACAAACACTATGCACTGCATAGGAAAAATATATTGAATTCAATAAGAAGCTTATAATGTAGGAATAGGGGTAAGAAAAGTGCATAATAAAAATTGACAGTCACAGTTTAACACTCACCTGTGTGCAGTATGCAGTGTGTGCAAGAGAGCTGACTGAAGGGCACAAATGAGGTTGGCAGAAAGAGAGCAAGTAGTGACTGTGGGATGATTTAGGAAAATATGGATGAATTGTGGTTAATGTCCCTCTTATAGAACAGGTGTGTATGCAGAATAAAGAGGTGGGCATTCTAGTTCAAACTGCTTTTGCACAAATCCTAGGTGAACTTGTGCCTAACTTATGCCTGACTACAAAATGTGTTTACAAATATCACTTCTGACTTCACAGACCTTACACTGAAACATAAACACAGATTTTAAGATCAAATGCCAGCCCATAACATTTGGGAATTAGCTCATCATCACGTTTTATAACAAAATGGCCTTGATGAACTTTATGCTAAAGCAAAACGAGACTTTTTGAGATACCGCAGGAAAACCAACATTTCCTATTAAATACATTTAGGTGGTTCAAAACTGTGATAAATGACTTGGAGAGTCTTTATTTAGACGATGAAATTAATTCAAAACTGATAATATTGGAAAACAGAGTGGAGAAGAAAGCATTCCAAGAAAAAAAAAATGGAGTAATCACTACCATTGGGAAAAAAAAAAAAAACAAAAACATTGAACATAATCTCAAATTTTGAGATTTTGACTGTTTAGATGAATAGCAAAATTTAAAATCACATATGCCATCAACGGGAACAAAGAAATATAAGGAAACCCTTAACAGGGGAAAAGAAAAAAAAAAAGGAAATATTTCTTGCAGATTTATTGAGCAATAATTTAAAAATACACTTGACCATTGTTCTAGAGCAACTGTCATTTATGGGGTTTGTTCCTATACGGAGTTGGAAAAATTGTAAGGCATACAATTCCCAGTTTGCAAGTGAGCATGCAAAAGCCAAGAAAGTGAGTAACTTGTATTTCTAATTTAATCTTTCCTACAGATGAAATGTGAAGTGAAAAAAGCTGAAGGCAATGTCTCTACAGTGATGCAATTTGTACTGCTGGGATTTTCTGATCTTTCAAATCTCCAAGGATTTCTCTTTGGAGTGTTCTCCATCATTTACATAATTATTATAATTGGAAATAGCCTCATAATAGTACTAACCAGTCTCGATCCTGCATTACAGAAACCCATGTATTTTTTCCTGGCAAATTTTTCCTTATTGGAAATTTCTTATGTAACTGTCACTCTACCCAGGATGCTAATGAATCTTTGGACACAGAACAGAAGCATTTCTGTGCTGGGATGTGCTACCCAAATGTGCTTCTTTCTTATGCTGGGGGCCACTGAATGTTTCCTCCTGGCAGTGATGGCTTATGACCGCTATGTGGCCATTTGTAACCCTCTGCACTACCCTCTAGTCATGAACCAAAAGATGTGTGTCCAGCTAGCAGTTGGCTCCTGGATCATTGGCATCCCAGTCCAGATAGGGCAAACAACTCAGGTTTTCTGTCTACATTTTTGCAATTGTAACCAAATTAACCACTTCTTCTGTGACATCCCTCATATCATCAAGCTGGCCTGTGGGGACACTGCTGTTCATGAGATGTCTGTCTATGTAGTAACTATATTGATTGTCACTGTCCCTTTTATGTTGATACTTGCCTCCTACAGTAAAATCATCTGCACCATTTTAAAGTTGCCAACAGCCTCAGGACAGGCTAAAGCCTTCTCCACATGTTCTTCTCACCTGCTGGTTGTGCTTTTATTCTTTGGATCTACTACCATCACCTATTTAAGACCCAAATCCTATCATTCTGCAGGAATGGACAAGCTACTCTCTCTTTTTTACACCATAGTGACTCCGCTGTTTAATCCCATGATATACAGCCTTAGAAACAAAGATGTTATTGCCGCACTGAGAAAATTCTTTCTTAAAATGTAGTAGGATGAGGTCGAAACAACCTAAGTCTCCATCAGTATTGGTCAATCATAAAGAGAAATAAAGTCCTGATACCACAACATGGATGAAATTTGAAAACTTTATTCTTAGGGAAATAAGTCAGTCACACAAAGACAAATGCGTTGTTTTCTCACTTAAAGGAAATATGCAAATATATAGAAACCAAAGGTTAGTAGTGATTATGGGAGCAGGGAGAAAAGGAGAGTTTTTACCTAGGAAGCATAGAGTTTATGTTAATGGTGGTGGAATAATTTGTAAAAGGGTAATGATAACAGTTACACAAGAAGAACGTATTTATTATCACTCAATTATGCATGTAGAAATTGTTGAATTAGCAAATGTTTTGTTGTGTTTATTTCACTCCATTTTGAAAGTACTATGATGAGCTTAATTATTAACATTTTAAGTGTGTGTCACACAGTTATGAAACATTTCAGGTCTCCACATTTCCCTGTTAACAGGTCAATTCTAGCTTATGACGTACTGTGAGATACCTAGCCTGAAGTTTACTGTGCTTGAGTGTATACTTGAAAAACTGCTCTAACTTCACTGTTCCGTATCTTTACAATAATCTTCTTGTACAAATAAAAGTGTGATCTGTTCTGCACTTTCTTAGTAAAAACTAAGAGCAAAATTCAAGCTATTAATATATTTACATATTCTTGCAACTATACAAAATTAGTTTCCTTAATTAATCAGTTGTCTGAATTTTCATACTTGTATTTTTTAGTATCCTTTTCTGTTTCTATTTCACAAATTTTGGGCAATAGAAAACAAAAGCCATTGTGTTGTTTCTGACTGGACAATAAACCAATCCCGTTGCTGTCGAGTCGATTCCGACCCATAGCGACCCTATAGGACAGAGTAGAACTGTGCCATAGAGTTTCCAAAGAGCACCTGGTGGATTCGAACTGCTGACATTTTGGTTAGCAGCTGTAGCACTTAACCACTATGCCACCAGAGTTTCTGACTGGAAAATAGTAAATGAAAAATGAGTGTTCATTGAGTGAGTAATTAAACGAGTGATTAAATAAGTTCGTGGGTAAATGGATACTGCTGTCTCCTACCTCAAACTTTTGCATAAATCTAGAGGTTTTCATGCATCAATGAATGTTGACAGCATTAATGTTATTAATTATTAAATTATTAAACCTACTATATACCTATGTGGGATTGTTGTTGTCAGCTGCTGTCCGGTCAGCTCTGGCTCATGGCCACCCCATCCGCAAAGGGGAAACACTGCTTGTTCCTGTGCCATCTGCATAATCAGTTGTGTGGGTCAGTCCATTCTGATCCACAGGGCTTTCATTAGCTGATTTTCAGAAGTAGAGAGCCAGGCCTTTCTTGCTGGTCCATCTTAGTCTAGAAGCTCCACTGAAACCTGTTCAGCGTCATAGTAACGTTCAAACCTACACTGACAGATGAGCAATGGGTATGCTTGAGGTGTATTGGCCAAGAACTGAACCCAGGTCTCCTGCATCAAGACAAGAATTCTAACACTGAACCACCAGTGCCTCCCATGTAGAGTGATTCAAATCATATCCACAAAAGAAAGCTTACATACACTTAGTTCTCTCCCTAGTAACTTCCTGCCAGAGCACACGATGTAAGAGAACACTCCTACTCACCTCAACCAGTTCAATTTCCAGGTATTTCTACCTTCTTTTTAGCAGCTACGGCCTTATGCTCTGGTTTATTTCATCTCTTTCATGACTGCACTCCCAAGAGCAACTCCTAAACCACTTCAGATTTTAAAAGAAAAAATCTATGAGATAAAAGGGGAGGAAAAAGTCAGGAGTTTTTTCTTAATTCCCTAAAGTTCACACCCATTGTGACTATATTAGTTTGGCTAATATTTGCAAACTTTAGTCCTTTCCAACGTGTTCGAAATTATCAAACCTTTCAAGTAGCTTTATCAAAAAAGGTGACTATCCGTCAACAGAGCCATTAATGC
Source organism: Elephas maximus indicus (assembly GCF_024166365.1). Lineage (NCBI taxonomy): Eukaryota > Metazoa > Chordata > Mammalia > Proboscidea > Elephantidae > Elephas > Elephas maximus. Next base: position 105,603,289 of record NC_064825.1, on the reverse strand, counting down.
CCATCCTGCAACTCCAGATCCTCAAATCAACAGTTCACATAAAGATATTATTCAGGGAATCTGTCCCTGAGAACTTCTATTAGCAGTTCTCTTGACAATTTTGACATTCTATAATTAGTTATGATTGCACATATGTATACAAGGCAATTTAAGTTCCTGTTTTATAGTTACAGTTCTACATCATATAGTTATTTACAATTATGCATTAATTTTTTTTCTTTATGGAAGTAAAAATGCATTTATCAAACACCTTACATGCATATAGAAAACACCTCAGAGGATTTGGTTCCTTGGCATGGAGGTATAGGCTCATGGCTTCATGGGCCATCCCAGTTAACTGGCATAATAATGTGTTTAGTGTGCCTCTTCTATCTTGTAGTTCATTGAGTAGTGCCTTGGGTCTTAAAAGCTTTCAAGCAGCCATCCAAGGGACAACAGTTGGTCTCTATTCACTTGGAACAACAAAGGAAAAAGAAGAGTCAAGAACAGAAGGAGGATATGGAATGTATGGCTACTAGCCTCCATGAACAACTGCCTCCTTTGGCATGAGCCCAGAAGGACCGCATGGTGCCTAGCTATCATTACCGAATATTTGGATCAAAGATTCCATAAAGGAATCCTGATCAAAAAGGGGAAAATGAAGAACAGAATTTCAAATTCTCATAGGCTCCAGGCTTCCTGAAGCCATGAAGGTTGGGTGAACCCCTGAATTATTACATGGAGAAAGTCTTTAAACATTAATCCAGAAATGTTTCCAGAAGTTATCCTGAAATAATAAAAAAAAAAAAAACTCAGAAAAGAAGAGAGAGAATCCTTGCACAAGTTGAACAATGTAATCAATGTCGCTAAGTTGCACATGTAGAAGCTGTTGAATTGGTATATGTTTTGCTGTATATATTTTCACTGACAACAACAAATTAAATGAAATTTAGAAAAAATGCATGCAGCCCTTCTCATTTAATATTTTATATTTTACAAGAATTTGATACATAGTCCATGATGATGATGATGATAGGAATAATGAATATGGTTTCAATTGTGGTGGTATTTTTTTTTTAATTTAATAAAGATGTATCACATTGTCATGAGACAACACTATACCAGCAGTTCAGATAACTGATTTTTATTCTTTTTATTACTAATATCTTGAAGAAGTCAGTTAGCTAATTTTTTCATCACATTTACAATTAGTAAAATGACAATTATTATAACATTTCCTGACTATATAATTCCCTCACTAGTTCATGATTGCAGTAAGGTCTCTATACACTTCTTGAAGCAAAATCTGTAATTTACTTGCATTTATCATGTCTTTTTTTCCCCTGATTTTTTATTGTTCCAGCTTTCTCGATGATGTCATTTACTGACCTCTGGCCACATAGTGGAGCCCTGGCGACCCAGCAGTTAAGAGCTCGGCTGCTAACCAAAATGTCGGCAGTTTGAATCTACCAGCTGCTCCTTGGAAACCCTATGGGCAGTTCTACTCTCTCCGATAGGGTCGCTATGAGCCAGAATCAACTTGACAGCAGTGAGTCCAGTTTTGCTTTTTTGGGCCACATATGAGGAATCTATGATTTGGTGGATCTTTTTCTGAAGATTCAGGTTCTCCTAACAGAATGTATCTCTAAAAAAATACATGTGGAAACTAAGCATGATTATCATAAGATTGTAGTAGTCATTAGATATTGTACTAAAACTCATTTCACCAAAGAGTTTTACAAGTTAAGGGAAATATGTCCTTAGAGTGTATATCAAAGATTTTCACATTGTGACTTTAAGTCACAAAATAGTATGTAGCTTATTTTCTCTGAACTACGATTTCCAGCACCCTGTACATGTCATTTGTCTCATTCAAGATGCCATTATCTGCCAGGGAAGTAATAAATTCTAGCAATGAGGATTAAAGTTGTCATGAATACATTCAATTTTTTTTTACTCTTGTGCCGTCACTCTCTTTAGTCTCTGGTATGATTTTCCCCCGCGTAAGGTTACAAAATTTTCACAAGGCTGAAAAATAAGTTTTGGAGTGGATGGAATTTTAATACTTGATAATTAGTATAAATAACACTAATAATTACGTAATTATTGAGACTAGATCAGATATGTGGGACATTTTATTTCATTACTAGTAATACAAAGATTTTTTTAGAAAGTTCAAAACCAAAAACAACTATGTCATGAAAATTTTCTTTCTTCACTCTATGAAAGCACTGATAGTGTTAGTATAACAATTACAACTTTTTAGCAACAAATGGGAAAATGCAGTTTTAATACATTTTTCAGTGTTCCCAGTAATGTTTGTAGGTTGACTCCCCCAAGTATCAAAAGCATTAGGAAAAGTGCTATAGTACTTGAAAAACAATGTTTTTTTCTGGTATAATACTTTCCGACTTCCTATTATGTCTAGCTAAAATACGATTACTGGCTCAATCATTTAGTTAATAATTCATTTGTTCAACTATTTATTTGATCTAGCATTTTTGTAATTCTGTCTTAGCACTTAGATTTATATCATCTCCACCCAGTTACTTTCTAATTCTGTTCTCAATATTTCATTGTACATCTATTGATTCTTTTTAAGATATGTCTTTGTATAAATTATTTGGTTTAAAATCCAAAAAAGCATTTTAACATCATGTCAGTTTTATATATACATAATGCTAGTTTCTCACCATTAAAACACGTCCTATGATTTTACTTCTCAAATTTCCTAAGCCTCTGAATGCTCTTCTTGGCCATCTCAAGAGTTTGGACCACTTCCTCTTATCAGTTTATTTATTCTGGTAGTGCTACTGACTGTATTGCAAGAGAAAGTAGACATTACTTCTCTCCTATATGAACATATATGACATGTGTCCCAGCCATGTGTGATAAGGGCCATTCATTTAGCAATGGTATTTGGCATATAACTGCTGATTGAACATTTAATACATATATATTATGGTGCTTTGTACTGCCTCAAAGGAAATCCTTTTTGTGTGTGTGTGTGTGTGTTTATTGGAATATTGTGATAGACAGAATAGTGGCCACCCAGAGATACCACATCCTAAACCCTAGGAATTGTGAATATGCTCCTTGAAAGGGACTTTGCAGATATGATTATAGTTATGAGTCTGAGGATGGAGAGATTAGCCTAGGTTATCCTGGGATGCTCAATCCAAACACATGAGTTCTTAAAAGGATAAGAGGAAGAAAGAAGAGTATCTCAGAGAGCTACAATGACAGAAGGGGCAGGAGAAAGGAGCCATGAGAAGGACTCAATTTGCTATTGCTGGATTTGAAGGCTGATGGAGCCACAAGCCAGGAACTTGGTACCATCTAGAATCTGAGAACGGCCTTCAGCTGACAGCCAGCAAGAAAGTAGGGGTCTTAGTCCTACAGTGTCAAGGAACTGCATTCTCCCAACAATCTAAAATGATCTTTTCCTCAGAGCCTCCAGAAACAAAGGCAGTCCTGATAATAACTTAACTTTAGTCCTGTGAGGCCAGTGTTGGGCTGTGGCCTACAGAGCTGTAAGATAATGAATCTGTGCCATTTTAAGCCATTCAGCATATGGCAATTTGTAACAACAGTCAAAGCAAACTAATATGTGGATTCACATAAAATGATGTGTGAAAATTTGCAGACCGGCTCACAATACACCAGTCTAATCCATGACCACTTCCACAGTAGAGGGAAAAGGTTTGAAATATTCAACTTCCTAGCCTCCCTTCCAGGTAAGTATGGGTAGATGACTCAGGTCTTGCTACTACGATGAACTTAAATGTCAGCAAGTGCCATGTCTTTTGTTTTCACTTTATTTCATTTTTGGAAGGTCGAAGCATTCATATCTAAGAATAGAAAAATAGGAAGATGTAAGAGACTTGTCACTGATATAATACTTTTTAAAGCCCTGGACTAGCTAACTCATCCTCCCAGATGTTTTGCTGTGTGAAATATATAACTAAGTTTTCTTTTATATATCTGAATGTAATTCTGAAAGAGATAATATCAACAATATTAATGTTCCACAATATTTGGGGGCAGACAGCTTCTCTTTAGTATGTTTTCCAAGTGATGCAGAAGACCTTTTGTGATAAGAAGTGTGTTCTCAGGTAGGCAGGTTTTGGTACTTGAATGAACATGGTATGATTGAACACATCAAGTGTTCAAAAGATGATTTTCTGTGATAGGCAAATATTTAACATTCTCTCATATGATGTATAAACTTTTGTGGATATAGACAGCTTGAAATATCTCAGTCCTTTACAAGAATTTAATATACTGAAAGTAGCAATGGGGGCAGCAATAAGTAAGGCCTTAGAATGGCCCATTTCAACATTCTTCACAGGCAACATTCAGTGACATTGATTTTGCTTATGATGTCACTCAACCATCACCACAATCAATTTACAGATATTTCCATCAACCTTAACAGAAGCTCTTTGTCCCCTAAGGAAAATCCCCCCCGCCCCGGCTTTTCCCTCCCTCTGCCCATCCCTGTAACCACTAATAAGCATTGGTCTCTACACATGACTATTCTAAATATTTTATGTAAGTGGGATCATACAATATTTGTCCTTTTGTGACTGAATTATTTCACTCAGCATAATATTTTAAAAGGTTCATCTGTATTGTAACATGTATCAGGACTTCCTTTCTCTTTATGGCTGAGTAATATTCCCCTTTATAGATGAATCACATTCTTTTTATATATCCATCTGCTTATGGACCTATAGGTTGTTTCTGTCTTTTGGCTATTATGAACGTAGCTGCAACAAATATTGGTATATAAGAATCTGTTAACACTCTTGCTTTCAACCCTTTTGGGTATGTACTTAGAAGTGGAATTGCTGGATCATATGGTAATTCTATGCCTAACTTTTTAAGGAAGCACCCAATGTTTGTTCTCAGCAGCTGTACCTTTTACAATTCCACCAGCAGTGGATAAGTGTTCTGATTCCTCCACATCCTCGCCAAAACTTGTTGATCTCCACTTTTTTATTCATAACCATCTTTGTGGACCTAAAGTCATATCTAACTGTAGTTTTAGTTTGCATTTGGGTATTAACTGATGATGTCGAGCATCTTTTCATATGTTTTTTGGTCATTTTTATCATATTTGTTAAATATCTATTGAAGCCCTTTTTGTATTTTTTGATTGAGTTGTTTTTTGTAAGTTGTAGGGGTTATTTATATATTCTAGATGTTAAGCCCTTATCAGATATATGGTTCCCAATAATTTTTCCCCAGTCTGTGGCTTGTCTCTTCACTTTGTTAATACAGTCCTTACACAAAAATCGCTTGGCTTTTTATACATCAGCAAGAAGAAATCCAAAAAGGAAATTAAGGAAACCATTCCATTTGCAGTGGTATTTAAAGAATAAAATATATAGCAATAAATTTAAACAAAGGAGTAAAAGACTTGTACACTATAGACTATAAAATGTTATGGAAAGACATTGAAGAACACCTAAATAAATGGAAGGATACTCTGTGCTTATGGATCGAAGATCTCACGTCGTTAAGATGTTGGTACTACCTAAACAATGTATAGATTCAAGAGAATTCTCAAAAATTTAACCAGATATGCTTTTTATTATAGTAGCAAACTCTTTGAGTGGCAGCCAAAATGGCTTAGTTCAATTAGAAAGTAACCTGGGAATGGAGTTGCTCCCTGGACAGAGACTTTCACCTATTTAAAGAAGACTAGGTTCACTATGAGTTGGAATCAACTCAATGGCATCGGGTTTAGTTTTGGGTTATTTGTTCTGAGAGTAGAATATCTTTTAGATGGTGGTTAACTGCTATTCCAACAGAGGTGAATTATTTAACTGTTACAAAATGCTTATTTGTCATTTTATCACAATCACTAAAGGTAAGCACGAAATTTTCCTTAATCAAACAGGTAAGCATGAACTATATCTGTCCAATATCAAATTTATTTTCACATGGATCTTTATTTTATAAGCATTCAATTTTAGAAAACAAAAAAGTATTTTTTTTCAATTTGAACACTTTTCAGATAGTTATTGTATATTTCTTATTTTCATGATTTTGAGATGAAATGAGAATAAAATAAGAATTCAGTAATATAATGGGCCCATATATCAAAACTTATTATCTTCATCAATGTCATCATCATCCTAAGTGCTCACATTTATTGACTGATTACTATATGTTAAGGATGGGTATAAGTATTTTACATGTATTAACTCATAAAAACCAAATAATGTATGTATAAAGAACAAGATAGTGAATGGACATAATTGAAATGTATTTGTTTTCTCCTGGTAATTAAGAAATTGTTTGTTAGGAGTTAGGTTCTATGATAAAGCTGAAAATACTAGGGATATGGTGGTATACTTTTCTTTTTATCATTACAGTCTTCTACTAGACAAAAAATTCCTCTGAATGGCACTCATCAATTTCTAATATTCATTTCCTATCTTCTATTTAATTTTAAACTTGCTGTTAATTCAAGCAATATAATTAATATATTATGGCTTGAACCAGGGAGGGTAGATCAATTAAGCCCTGGGATACTAGCCAAAAGGTTGTGATGATGTTTCAATTGATAACAAAATCTCTGCCCCAAACAGAGTGTAGAGACCAGAAAAATAAACATAAAGTGTTTGAGCAAAAATAGACATGCCAGCATGTGTGTCTAATTATTTTCTTTCTGAGCTGTATAAACAGTAGCTTCTAAAGATTTGCGGGAGTCAGAAGGAATTTGAATAATTATAATATTTCTTACTTTAATACTGGCTTTACATTGAGAATCATTTTTGATGTTTATAACACTGTTTCTCCTTTTTATAGACAAAAATTGAGAAAAAAAAAAAGTTTCAGTAGCTCTAGGAAACACAGAACACTAGATTCCTGTTTGCAAATTTAGCTGTTTCCTTTTCTGGTTTTTCCTTCACACTTTGATTTCAGGTTTCTTTTCAGATGCTCTGCTTGATCAGGGGGAATAATGCAGAGAGGGAGTCTAAGATAGAGAGAGAAAAAAAAAAGATAGAAGAGTTTATGAAAAGATCAGAGAAAATAATGAGGATACAGCCTCTGAGGACGATGGTCAGATCAAGTGTGGCTGCAGGATACATGGTGGTGACGAAAAGTCGACAAACAGTTGTGATCATTTTCCATGCATTAGGCTCTAGATTGAATTACAGAGGTGGATAAAACATTGCTATAATTTTGTAGAATGGTGAAGTTAAAGAAAGTATGGGTTGTATAATCTAAAGAGTTAAAATCATATTTTATTAATATGTGTTAGACGCCAGTTTAAGACCATCTTAAAGACTCCTTACAGTATCTTTAACATTCCCTATAATCTAATTTATATTGAGAGACCTGTGTCAGATAATGATGTGGAAATAACTTTGAACTTTACTATTTAGTCTAGAATATTGTAGATGCTACAGTAAGTGGTTGTTTTTCCTTTACTTAGTCACAGAAAATCCCTAGAATGTCCAAATTTTGCTACTGTCCCAATTGTGTCTCCTCTAGGACATGATACACGCTTAACACCCTTAGTTTGTAGTTATAGGTGAGTCTCCTCTTTGCAAGGAGTTAATCACTATTGATGGATCCCAGGGAGATTGGAACAGTTAAGTGCTGGAATACTAATCAAATGTTTGGCACTTTGAATTTACCCTGATGTGCCTTGGAATATAGGCCTGGCGATTTGCTTCCAAAAGGTCATAGCCTTAAAAACTCTATGGATCAGTCCTACTTTGACCACATGGGGTCGTCATGAGTTAAAATGAACTCAAAGGCAACTAACCACCAAAAAACAACCATTTGTATTTACTTGCAAATTAATTTACACATATTATAGAAGTTATCAAGCAATACTGAAAACAATGTGGCAATGTACTAATATTTTAAGAGTGGATAAAAAGAGTATTATTCTTTAACACACACAAAAAAAAAACAGAAACATGATTAGATCCTTTAGTAATGGTGAGAGTCAGGTCACATTTAGGTAGGAGCGGCATTCTTACTACTTGGAAATTATTCTAAAGATTCAATCCATTTGATTTTTTTATATAATCTATCAAATACGTTATTAAACCAACTTATGTGACTGCTAAACAAAAGATCGGCAGTTGGACCCCACTAGCAGTCTGCTTCTGTAAAGTTCTCACCTTGGAAACCCTATAAGACCGTTCTACTCCATCCTATAGGGTTGCTAAGAGCTGGAATCAACTCGAAGCCAAAGAGTTCGGTTTTCTTGTGATATGGATATTAATGAATCGTGTTTCGTTGAATAAAATGCTATGCATTGCATAGAAAAATGTACTGAATTCTCTAAGAAGCTTATAATGTAGGAAGAGGGGTAAGAAAAGTACGTAATATAAATTCACAGTCACAATCTAACACGCGTGCGCAAAATGCAGTGCCTGCGAGAGAGAAGACTGAACGGCACAAACGAGGTCGGCAGGAAGACAGCAATTACTGAACATGGGATGATTCGGGAAAATATGGATCATTTGTAGTTAATGTTACTCTTAAAGAACGGGTATGTGTGAGGAATAAAGAAGTGGACATTCTATTTAAAATTGTTTTCTTGAGCATGAAAGCTGGGTGAACTTGTCTCTAACTTATGCCTGACTACAAAATGTAAATAAAAATGATGACTTCTGACTTCACAGACCTTACATTGAAATAGAAGCACAGATTTAAAGTTTAAATGTCAGCCCATAATATTTGGTGGTTAACTCATCATCATGTTTTATAATAAAATAGCCTCAATTTGTAGTATGTTAAAGGAAAACGTGACTTTTGAGATATCATGGGAAAATCACCATTTTCTAATAACTACGTTTAAATGGTTCAAAACGAGGATAGATGACTTACAGAGTATTTATTCCCACAATGAATTTAATTTTCAATTGATAGTATTGGGAAACAGAATTGAGAGGAAAGCATGCCAACTAAAAACAAATGGAATAATTGCTATCATTGAATACGATTCCAGATTTTGAGATTTTGAGGGTTTAGATGAATAGCAGACTTTATTTTTTTATAATTTTTATTGTGCTTCAAGTGAGAGTTTACAAATCAAGTCAGTCTCTCACACAAAAACATATACACCTAGCTACACATTCCCAATTGCTCTCTCCCTAAGGAGACAGCCCGCTTCCTCCCTCCACTCTCTCTTTTTGTGTCCATTTCACCAGCTTCCAACCCCCTCCACCCTCTCAGCTCCCCTCCAGGCAGGAGATGCCAACATAGCCTCAAGTGTCCACCTGATCCAAGAAGCTCACTCCTCACTGGCATCCCTCTCCAACCCATTGTCCAGTCCAATCCCTGTCTGAAGAGTTGGCTTTGGGAATGGTTCCTGTCCTGGGCCAACAGAGGGTCTGGGGGTCATGACCACCAGGGTCCTTCTAGTCTCAGTCAGACCATTAAGTCTGGTCTTTTTATGAGAATATGGGGTCTGCATCCCACTGCTCTCCTGCTCCCTCAGGGGTTAGGCGAACAGCAAACTTTACAATCATGTATGTGATCAAAGAAACAAGGAAATACAAGAATACCCATAGCAGAAAGAAAAAAAAAATGTTTCGTATGGATCTACTGAACAAGAATTTAAGAACACACTTGATCATCTTTTTAGAGCAACTGTCATTTATAGGAATTGTTCTTATAGAGAATTGGAAAAATTGTAAGACATGCCACCCACAGTTTGCAAGTGAGAGTACAAAGCCAAGAAAAGTGAAATAACTTGTACTTCTGATTTTATCATTCCAACAGATGAAATGTGAAGTGAAAAAAGCTGAAGGTAATGTCTCTACAGTGATGCAATTTGTACTGTTGGGATTTTCTGATCTTTCACATCTCCAAGGGTTTCTATCTGGAGTGTTCTCCATCATTTACATAATTGTTATAATTAGAAATAGCCTCATAATAATACTAATCAGACTTGATCCTGCATTACAGACACCCATGTATTTTTTCCTGGCAAATTTTTCCTTATCGGAAATTTCTTATGTAACTGTCACTCTCCCCCGGATGCTAGTGAATCTTTGGACTCAGGACAGAAGCATTTCTGTGCTGGAATGTGCCACCCAGATGTGCTTCTTTCTTATGCTGGGGGCCACTGAATGTTTCCTCCTGGCAGTGATGGCTTATGACCGCTATGTGGCCATTTGTAACCCTCTGCACTACCCTCTAGTCATGAACCAAAAGATGTGTGTCCAGCTAGCAGTTGGCTCCTGGATCATTGGCATCCCAGTCCAGATAGGGCAAACAGCTACAGTTTTCTCTCTGCATTTTTGCAATTGTAACCAAATTAACCACTTCTTCTGTGACATCTCCCCCATTACCAAGCTGGCCTGTGGGGACACTTCTGCTCATGAGATGTCTGTCTACGCCGTAACTATGTTGTTTGCTGCTGTCCCTTTTATGTTGATACTTGCCTCCTACAGCAAAATCATTTCTGCCGTTCTAAAGTTGCCAACAGCCTCAGGACAGGCTAAAGCCTTCTCCACATGTTCTTCCCAGCTGCTGGTTGTGGTTTTATTCTTTGGATCTGCTACTATCACCTACTTAAGACCCAAGTCCTATCATTCTGCAGGAATGGACAAACTGCTATCTCTTTTCTACACTATACTAACTCCGATGTTTAATCCCATGATATACAGCCTTAGAAATAAGGATGTCATTGCCACCCTGAGAAAATTATTGCTTAAAAAAAAGTATGATAAGTAGAAACAACCTAAGTGTCCATCAGCAGATGAATGTGTTACATTTAATATTGCTCGATCCCAAAGAGAAATAAAGTTCTGTAACACAACACAACATAGATGAAACTTAAAAACTTTGTGCTGAATGAAATAAATTAGTTGCACAAAGACAAATGTTTTATGACCTCACTTACGAGAGTAGGGAGAAAAGAATTTTTACCTAGGAGGCACTGCATTTATGATAATGGCGTGGAATAATTTGTAAAATGGTAACGATAATGTCTGTACAACATAAAGAATATATTTAATGTCACTCAATTATGCACGTAGAATTTGTTGAATTGGCAAATGTTCTGCTGTGTTTATTTCACTACATTTTGAAAGCAGTATGATGAGCTTAGTTATTAACATTTTAAGTGTGTGTCACACAGTTATGAAATATCTCAAATCTCTACATTTCCGCATTGACAAGTCAATCACGTCCAGCTTAGGAGGTGCTTTGAGATACCTAGCTTAAAGTTTACTGTGCTTAAGTGTATACTTGAAAAACTGATCTAACTTCACTGTTCCATATCTATACAATAATCTTGTTGTATAAATAATACTGTGATCTCTTCTACAATTTCTTTATTAAAACTAAGAACAAAATTCAAGCTATTAAAATGTTTAGCTTAAATATTCTTGCAAGTATACAAGATTAGTTGCCTTAATTAGTTGGCTAAATTTTCATACTTGTATTTGCTAAAATTCTTTTCTGATTCTATATCAGAGACACTGGACAATAGAAGAAAACCCATTGTATTGTTTCTGGCTGGATAGTAGTAAATGGCAAATGAGTGTTTGTTGAGTAATTAACTGAGTGCGTGGATAAATGGATACTGCTATCTCCTACTTCAATCTTTTGGGTAAATCTAGAGATTTTAGAGCATCAATGAGCATTGAGAGCATATTTATTAAACCTACTCTGCACCCATGTGGGACTGTTGTTGTTACCTGCTGTCCAGTCAGCCTGACTCATGGCGACCCCATACACAATGGACAGAAACACTGCCTGTTCCTATCCCATCTGCATGATTGATTGTGTGGATCAGTCCACTCTGATCCACAGGGATTTCATTAGCTGATTTTTCAGAAGAAGATAGCCAGGCTTTTTTTCAGTCCATCTCAGTCTAGAAGCACCACTGAAACCTGCTCAGCATTGTAGTAACATTCAAACCTACCCTGACAGATGGGTGATGGCTGTGGTGGAGGTGCATTGCCCAAGAGCTGAACCCAAGTCTCCTGCGTGGAAGACAAGAATTCTAACACCAAACCACCAATACCCCCTATGTAGAGTGATCCAAATCACATTTGCAAAAGAAAGCTTACATACACTTAATTCTCACCCTCGTAACTTCCTGCCAGAGCACACGATGTAACAGAAGACCCCTACTCACATCAACCAGTTAAATTTCCACATATTTCTATGTTCTTTTTAGCAATTATGGCCTAATGCTCTGGTTTATTACATCCTTTTCATCACTGCACTCCAAACAGCAACTCTTATAGCACTTCAGATTTAAAAAAAAAAAAAAAAAAGCCTATGAGATAAAAGAGGAGGAAAAAGTTTGAATTTATTTCTTGAATCCCCATGGTCCACACCATTATGATTATATATATTTGGCTGATGTTTGCAAAATTTAGTCCTTTCTAAAGTGATTGAAATTAGTAAATTTTTTAACTGGCATTATCAAGAAAAGTGACCATCTGTCAACAGAGCCATTAATGCCCATCCTGCCAACTCCAGATCCTCCAATCAACAACTCACATAAAGATATTATTCAGTACATCTGTCCCTGAGAATTTCTAATTGTGACATTCCATTAGTTAGTTATGATTGTACACATATATACAAGACAATTTTAGTTCCTCTATTGTAGTTATATTTCTCCTTCATCAAGCTATTTACATCTTCTGCCATCTGACATGATGCCCTACATTTATATACTTATTTGTTTCTTTATGGAAGTAAAATGCATATATTAAACACCTTATATGCATATACCAAACACCTCAGAGGACTTGGTTCTTTGGTATGGAGGTATAAGGTCATGGTTTCATGGGACATCCCAGTTAACTGGCCTAATAACATGTTCAGTGCATCTGTTCTACTTCGTAGTTCATTGTATGGTGCCTTGGGTCTTAAAAGCTTGCAAGCCGCTATCCAAGGCACAGCAATTAGTCTCTATTCACTTCAGATATCAGAGGAAAAAGAAGAGTCAAGAATAGAAGGAGGATATGGAATGTGTGGCTATTTGCCTCCATGAACAATTGCCTCCTTTGGCATGAGCACAGAACTGTGTGGTACCTGGCAAACATCACTGAATATTTGATCGAAGATTCCATGGAGGAATCTTGATCAAAAGTGGGAAAATGCAGAACAGAGTTTCAAATTCTCATGGACTCCAGACTTCCTGGAGCCACTAATGTTGGATGAATCCCTGAAAATATTACCCTGAGATAAACTTTAAACCTTAAACCAAAAATGTCCCCTGAAGTCATCTTAAAATGGGATATAGTTTAACTTAGCTACTAAAAAAGGTCCGCCTTGAGCATTCAGCTATTTTAACAACTGTTCAAATGGGATCAAAATAATACCAGCAACTCGAAAGATTAGATAAGAATCTTTGAGGGTAGTAGGTTTATGTTAATGAGGGGGGAACAACTCAGAAAATGAGGGTGAATATAATCAATGTCACTAAACTGGACATTTTGAAACTGTTGAATTGTAGTATGTTTTGCTGTGTATATTCTCAAAAAACAATATGAATAAAATTTAGAAAAAATGCATACATCATTTTTCATTTAATATTTTATATGTTACAAGAATTTGATACATAGTCCATGATGATGATGTTGGTAGAGATGACAGAAATGACGATTATGGTGGCAGTTTTGGTGGTAAATTTTTTTAATTTAATAAAGGTATATCACAATGTTATGAGACAATGCTATCCCAGTAGTTCAGATAACTAATTTTTAACCTTTTTATTACTAATATCTTGAACAAATCATTTAACTAATTTTTCATCACATTTACAATTAGTAAAGTGACAATTATTATAACCTTTCCTGATTATATGATTCACTGACTAGCTCATGATTGCCACTAAGATCTCTATACATTATTTCTTGAAGAAAAACCTATAATTTACTCTCTATACATAATTTCTTGAAGAAAAACCTATAATTTACTTTCATTTATCATATCTTTTTTTCCGCTGAATTTTATATTGTTTCAGCTTTCTCGATGGTGTCATTTACTGACCTCTCACCACACAGTGGAGTCCTGGTGACTGACCCAGTGGTTAAGAGCTTAGCTGCTAACCAAAACGTCAGCAGTTCGAACCCACCAGTCACACTATGGAAATCCTATGTGGCCGTTCTGCTCTGTCATATAGGATCACTATGAGTTGGAATCGACTTGATAGCAGCAGGTCTGGTTTTAGTTTTTTTGGCCACATATGAGGAATCTAATATATAATTTGTTGGACCTTTTTTTTTTTTTAATATTGAGGTTCTCTCTTTCATTGTAAGGGTGGATTTAATATACTCATCCTCAGACATACATGTCTAATAAAGAAGAAAATATGTGTGTGTTCCTGTCTACATCCAAATTGGATGATTGTTGATACACACACAGGATTGCTTCTTCTATTGCTTTGACAAAGACCATTTATGCATTGTCTTTTATACATCATTTATATATTAAAATTTTGGTAAACTTGTTTACATCTTGTTACTCTATAGTGCCGTTACTCTCCTTCCTCTATACTGTCATTTTTTTCTGCTGTTGGAGTAAGATTATACAAGATTCATATGCCTAAGATTTATCTTTTGAAGTTAATGGGATTTTAACTTCCAAGGTACCTCTGGGTGGGTTTGAACTGACTACCTTTAGGCTAGTATTCTAGCACTAAACATCCAAGAACTCCTATATATACACTTATATATACAAATAAAATAATATAAGAAACAAAAATTAAAAATAATATAATTATGTGAGTTTTGTTGTTTTTTCTTGCAATCTGTATATGAATTAACACGTTTCTGAAATGTTAAAAGTGCTAGATTTTTTCAGGTAGGTCAGAGTCTCTTACATTCCTAGAAGAGGCGGCTTCACAGACATATGTGCAAATTCTGTAGCAATATTCATATATTAAAAAGTCCTCGGGGAGTGCAAACATTTAAGAGTTCAACTACTAGCCAAAAGGTTGGTGGTTTGAACCTACCCAGAGATGCCACAGAAGACCTGACTGGTGATCAGCTTCTGAAAGATCACAGCCTTGAAAACTCTATGTGCAGTTCTATTTGGCACACATGAGGTTGCCATGAGTCAGAATCTACTTGATGGTAATGGGTTTGATTTTTTTGTATGTCTCTTTTTTGATGTTGTTGAAAGTCCTTCTCAAGTTCCCTTTTAGGGTTATTTTGTCCTTCTACAACAAGTGAGTATTCTGTATGTCTCTATTCTCTGAACAATTTTGTATAATTTGATACAGTTTATTTCCAAAATATTTGTAATTCACCAGTGAAGTCCTTTGTGATCTGAGGTTTTTTTTGTAACAAAGTTTTGAGGGATATTTTTTTCTGGATACAAGATAATGTTGTTAGGTACCGTTGAGTCGGTTCTGACTCATGTTGATGTTATGTACAACAAATAACAGTGCCCCATCCTGCACCAGCCTCACAATCTTTATGTTTGAGCCCATTGTTGTAGCCACTGTGTCAATCCAACTCATTGAGGGTCTTCTTTATTGCTGACCCTCTATTTTACCAAACATAATGTCCTTCTCCAGGGACTGGTCCCTCCTTATAACATGTCCGAAGTATGTGACTCAAAGTCTCACCATCGTTGCTTCTAAGAAGCTTTCTAGCTGTACTTCCAAGGCAGATTTGTAGCTGAGCTGGGTCTGGGTTTTTTTGCAATGTTCATTAGATTCATTTTAACTTATGGCTCCAAATATTTGTATTATTTACACATTATAAAGTGATGAGAGTATTTTCTTCTTGATCCTTGCTCTAATGGTAACTAAATAACTTGTCAGTTCACTTATGTTTTTGAGTGGATTTAAAGTAGCTTTCTGCATTATTATTATTTTTTTTTCCAGGAAGGGAGTTGGTCTCAATATCTTAACAAGCTATACACCCAGAAAGAGAACCTCTCCTCTTACAAATTTTTTTTTGCTAATTCTTAGAAATATCATTTTTTCTCTTACTTTTACAGCTTCTCCAGTATTTATTTATTGGAAAATTACCATTAGCCTTCGCTAGTTTGATACTTGTCAAAAACATGAGTTCAATATTAATTCAATTTTATTTTAATTAATTAAAAAACCAGTTCAACCTATTGAGGTATTGACACCAAGGGAAGGGAAATTCAGAGGTCGGGGCTTTTTGTTTGATGATGGTTTACTTGGATTTGAAGTATAAGAGTATCATGTGCATACGGACATGTGATATCAACCTATCAAAGTAACAGAAGAGTGGCTTAAATGAAAATAAGCAAATTTGAAAAAGATATTTACAGACTGAGAAACAGAGCATTGTCTAGCCTCATGAAAGATCTGGGTTGTGCCAAAGATCTCTAAGAACACTGAAAGATTAGGGAATTTTTGATGATTTGAAGAAACTTGCTTACTAATTTTGTGTTTGGGTAATTTTCCCTGGTAACATCTAGTGTGTGAAAGATGTAAAACTCTGTAGGTTCTGTAATACAAAGAAAGCATTTTGAAATTATTCAGCTGAGCACCTTTTAAATGAAAGAGTAGTATCCAGGAAATTCTGATTTTTAAGGTTCAAGATGTATATTCTAGATATTTTAGTGATAGTAACATATATTTTTCCTGATGATTTCCTATATCATGTTAGTTGCAAACTCCAAGACAAAGCCTTAATATAGACTCTTCTGACAGTACTTGTCCACCCAATCTCCTGATCTCTAGTATTCAAAGTGATGTTGAAATCCATTCAATAAGTTGTTAAATATAAGTATTTTATTTTTCCAATTATAGAATGTTGATTAGATTCTTTTTTATGAATTCTTATTTGAATTAGATGAAAAAATTTTCCACTCTTTTTATTGATAGCTAACATTTTATCATTTTATTTAATAAAATATTAGTTATTTTTGTTTTTGCTTGCCAAATTTAAAAGACAATCATCGCATTTTTTAATATTTGAACTATTTTCAAAGCACCCCTTAAAATAGGTCTTTTGTAGAATTCTAAGTATCATTAAAAATAATCTCAAAATTAGTAAGAATTAAAATTACTATTCAAATTGATGTTAACAGTGGTTATCTAATAATTAATTATGCAACTAATTAAAAAAAAAAAAAACCTAACACAATGTCAATAATCCTGCTAATTATTCTCCAGGTTTCTCTTTAAAATGAGCATGTTTGGAACCCTTCAATTGTTAGGTCCCCAATGCCATGAGAATGTATTTAAAGGCCCTTGGATCTATTGACAAAAGTATTCAGCCAGGTTCTTGGAAAACAGTTCTTTCCTTGGTAAGTAACTTCTGTGGCTACTAAAACTAGAGTGGTTTTAATGGTGCATAAATTGGCTTTCATGGACCTAAGAGAAAGAACCATTGATTTATGTTCAAAAATGTGGAAAAGGACCTTTATCTGTCAGTACTGTACCCACACGGTAATGCATCGTACATCACCTTTTCTGATGCAACTTCTTTGTAAATGTAAAGCATTTAAAAAAGCTTTTACATATGTATTACAGATAAGAGAGCTGAAGCATGACTGGTTCCCTGATATTTTGAATTAATTTAAGTTTATTGTCTATCTTAAGATTGTGTTGCGATATCTTTGGGGAAAAAAATAGTGAATCAAAGCATATTGATTGGATCTTTTTGTTAATTTCTGTTTAAAACAAGAATCTCAGGACTGCTGTCTTCTCCTACCACTATACTTAATACCTACCTCTTTACTTCCCTCTCCCCTTTGTGTAGATGAAATATTTTTAGACTATAAGAAGGAACGATCAATGTGAAGTTTCCAGAAGTATGTGCTCTGTTCAGTAAATATGTAAGCCACTTATTCCTTCCCTCAGCTTCACTACGTCCCGCACCCTGTCTTATGGTGGCCACATTATTCATAGTCCAATCACCCTCAAGGTTACTGTCACAGACCTTGACTTTGGACACATACGAATTTTAATTTGCAGCTACCAACTACAAGACCTTATATTATGCTAAGCTTTAAGTTTCTCATCCAAAATAAAAAAATGAATAATGACGATCTATCGACGAAAGAGCCTATGTATCATAAGGCTTTGGATGCAGGCTCTTAGGTTCCAGTGCTGTCTCTATTACATCCTAGCTCTCAAATCCCAAGTGTCTTAGTTCCCTTATTTGTAAGAGAAAAATGATAATAATAGTATGTAGATCAAACCTTGGTTATTTTTGTTGTGACAATTGAATAAGATATATGCAGTCTTTAGAATATCACCTTGAAGCTAACAATCACTATATAAATGCTAGCCATTATTAATAAA
The DNA here is from genome assembly GCF_024166365.1 of Elephas maximus indicus. Classification (NCBI taxonomy): domain Eukaryota; kingdom Metazoa; phylum Chordata; class Mammalia; order Proboscidea; family Elephantidae; genus Elephas; species Elephas maximus. The sequence goes on along the minus strand of NC_064825.1, from coordinate 105,585,063 downwards.
ACCTTGGCTTACAGCTCTAGTCATAAATATGATTAAGTGAGAGCAGTGTGGCTACTGAGACAAGTTTTTGATGTTTTCCTGTGTCAGCCACTCTGAAAAGTAACTACGTGGATGGACAGATAGGTAAGTATGTAGGTAGGTAAGTAGATAAATGGATGGTTGGATGGTAGGTGGACAGGGAGATCATTTTTTTTTTATTTGATTAGTACAGCAACCCTGTGAGATATTTGTTATCATTCATATGTATAAATAATATAATTTATATTAATTTGCTCAAGATCCCACAGTACTCTTGTAGTCAAGATAGAATTCCAACCATATTTTTTCTAAGTCTAAAGCAGAGGTCTCATCTTTTCTAAATAACCTCATTATATTGAAAACAGGTGAACTAAGAGTAAGTTAACTGCTGTCTTGCTGTAGTGCTGCATCTCATTCCCACTCTTGGATACAATAACGTGACCACACATTGAACAAGTAATTAACCCTTCTGATTCTCAATAGATTCTCTGTGTCTGTGCCATAGGATGGTTTTAGTTACTGAATGAGATAAAGTTGATAGCACCATCACTGAGTTTTTACACATGTAATGAGCTAGTGACCCAAAAACATTTTTAATTCCCTTCTTGGGATCTCTGTGGCAACACTAACATAGCTCATTGGATGCTTTGCTCATTTGTTTTCATATATTTTTCAAGTCCATCCTTCAAGGTTAGCTTCAAATTTCTTACTGTTCCAGGTTAAGTTAAAATTCTTTCTACTGTTAGAAGTATTCTGAAACCCCAGGAAAACTGATTGACAGATTTCTCAGTATAAACACCCTGAATTATAAAAACATAAAAAGTAATAGTGGCTAACTATATTTCAGTGAGAAGGACATATAGAATGATTTTATTTCATTTGAAGTAACTGGAACATTTTTTTTGTGTGTGTCTACTTACTTATTTAAACCAAAAACAAACACAGTGCCATTGAGTCGACTCCGACTCCCAGCAACCCTATAGGAGAGAGTAGAACTGCCCCACAGAGTTTCCAAGGAGCACCTGGTGGATTCGAACTGCTGACCCTTTCATTAGCAGCTGTAGCACTTAACTAACTACACCAGCAGGGTTTCTACTTACTTGTTTCGTCAACTAATATCCATTCTGTGCTCATTGGAAGCTGGGCATTGTGATTGATGGAACGATATATATTTAACAAATTTAATCAGCTTGGCTAATACAGGATTTATAGAATTACCCTAACTTCTTTTAAAAATATACTCATGGTAGGTAATTAGTGACATTGGTTTTATTTCACTAATATTACGTTACTTTATATTAATAAGAAATAGGTACAAAAAACAATTAGCTGGTGTATGTTTTATTATACCTCTCTATCCATTGACTATAATTTCTTGAGAGAAAAAGCAAATGCCTCCATAATTCTCCTCATTCTAAGGCATGTTCTACAAGTCGTTTTCTGTTTAATAAATATTGATATTTCTTCTGTCCTTTATACAATCCTCAGTCCATTCATTAATCCATCTAATCTTGTAACCATAGTGTTAAACATTTCAGGTACAAAAAGGTAAGCAAACTGTAACATGCCCTCTGTACTGTGGAGCCAACTGTCCATTGGAAGAAATAGTCGTTAATGAAAGAAATTAAATAAAACTTGTGACAATGGAATTTAACAGCTATTGAATTCTGAAATACATCTCTCAAATTTTGTATTTGAAGAGAAGTTTCTTTGGTTTCTTTATCTGACTGATGGTTTGTTGAACAATCAAACTAATTTATGATTACATCTAATTTTATTTCTCTTTCATGATTATAATGTTTTAGGATATTAGGATTCTCAAAACAGGAAAAAAATAATAATATGGAACTGATAGAAAGAAACTACACCTTGGTGACTGAATTTGTTCTATTAGGGTTTCCAACACGCCCTGAACTGCAGATTGTCCTATTCCTGGTGTTTCTGATGTTGTATGCTGTGATTCTAATGGGGAACATTGGCTTGATAATGTTAATCAGAATAGATTCCCGTCTTCAAACCCCCATGTATTTTTTTCTCAGTAACCTATCCTTTGTAGACCTTTGTTATTCCTCAGCCATTGTTCCCAAAATGCTGGTCAACTTCCTCTCAGAGAACAAATCCATTTCCTATTATGGCTGTGCCCTGCAGTTCTATTTTTTCTGTACTTTTGCAGATACAGAATCCTTTATCTTGGCTGCCATGGCCTATGATCGCTATGTCGCCATCTGTAACCCTTTGCTGTATACAGTTGTGATGTCCCGGGGCACCTGTGTATGGCTGATTGTCTTGTCCTATATTGGTGGCAACGTAAGCTTCCTGGTTCATACATCCTTTGCTTTTATTCTGAAATACTGTGACAAAAATGTGATTAGTCATTTTTTCTGTGACCTCCCTCCACTGCTTAAGCTCTCCTGCACAGACACCTCAGTTAATGAGTGGCTCCTCTCCACATATGGCAGCTCCGTGGAAATCATCTGCTTCCTCATCATCGTTATCTCCTACTATTTCATTCTTTTCTCAGTCTTAAAGATTCGCTCTTCCAGTGGGAGGAAGAAAACCTTCTCCACGTGTGCCTCACACCTGACTTCTGTGGTCATTTATCAGGGGACTCTACTCTTTATTTACTCAAGGCCCAGTTCCCTGTATTCTCCCAACACTGATAAAATCATCTCGGTGTTCTACACCATTGTCATCCCAGTGCTAAATCCACTGATTTACAGTTTGAGAAACAAAGATGTAAAAGATGCAGCTAAGAAAGCTCTAAGATCAAAGACAGATTCCTCATGAGACGTTAAGCTCCGGGGACTCACCAATTCCCCAATTATAAACTCTGATTGGGAAACTGCAATCATTTTACCAGTACACACACAACTCCTCACACAAGGGATTTTACCAAGCAGCTAAATGCATTTTCTTTTATACACAGTCAAAAGCATTTCATAACCCCAGTATATAAGACTACGTTTAAAAGTGTTACAATTGCCACTAAATAAATCAGACTAGTGTTTAAATGTTTCTAGCTTGGGTTTCATGCTCAAACAGGTTGCATCCGGCTGTCTTAACACCTACACTAAATACATTGTTTTGTGTGTGTGTGTGCGCGTGTGTGCTGTAAAAAAAGCAGAATATCTCATATACAGGGGTAGATTACTGAATGACAGAAGGAGCCAGATTGCTTTGGTTTACATGTCAACTCTGTGCCCGACTAACAAATAGCACCTTGAGCAAGCTACTTAATTTATGTGTGCCTTGGTTTCCTCATATGAGAAAATGGGGAGAATACAGTAACCACGTCACTGGTTGTTGAATGATAAAGTGCGTTAGTGCTGAGAGTAGCGCTTAAGCCATTTTAGGCACTGAACAGATGTTAGTTATTGTGTGTATATGTTTATACAATATGCTCACCTTCATTAATAAAGGCGTATCATGCAATGAGATAGTGAGAAGCAGGACTTCTAGGAAAGCAGTAACAGAAAAATCAAATCCCAGTTTGCTGAATAGCAGTTCAGCTCCTTGCAGAGAACCTTCTGTGTCCAATCCACTCCAAACTACTTTGGGAATTTTTTTTAAGTGGGAGTGGAACAATAGGTTAATTACAACACAAAACATTTGTTTTTCCTTTTTTCTGCTACCTTTTTCTACACCAAAGTATTACTGACGGTGTAAATCATCCTCCTACAGCATCTCAGAAACAGAAGAAGTGCTGATGCCTCACAGGGTCCTGCCTGCATCCTCATGAGGAAGTCAACCCATAGAGCAGAGCAGAAAACCCAGGAAAAGGCGTTTGACAATGGAAATTCAACCACGTGCTTATTGGGAAATGTATTTCAGTAACTGATGTTTTTCTATATATGATTATTATTGCATAATAATGAATTTTATAATCTGTGTTCTAGAAATGTCAGCATTGAAAGGTATGTTTAAATCCATGTACTCTTTGTTGTAAAAACCTGCAAGATGTAGCCAAAGTCAATTATCAATTGTTGATTTCTTTCCATTATCAATTTTCCCTGGAGGTTTTCTTGAGATTTCTGACCAACAGTGGTTCTCCTGAGCACTTCTGTTGCTTAATTTGGAAGAGAACACACTCACATCCAGCTACAAAGACAATGGTACTGTTTAATATTAGATTAAGTTTCAGATTTACTTAGCCAAGGTTGTAGAGGATCATGCCAGCCACAGAGAGCAAGATTAGATATACTATATCTCAACACAGCTTTTCATTGCTCCAAACTATTAACACATACAAGCATGTGATAACATTTGTATTGGAAAGTATAAAGCTGCATATAAAAATCTCATTTTTGATACACCACTGTCTTTTCGTACTCAAGAAAAGAGATTATATCTCTTACAGGAAAATATAAATGTTTTCAGAGAAGGGACTGACTGACAATAGAGGGTGTCGGTATTTTTTCAATGTGTTCAAGTGGAAGCACTTACGTAGATGACACCATGACTCTGGGTATGAGGTGGCTATCATCTTTTCGGCTTTCCACATGGCTTATGCTACTTTTCTACCAAAACCCAAACCATACTGATTGCTGTCAATTCTGACTCATGGCAACATCATGTGTTTCAGAGTAGAGCTTCACTACATAGAGTTTTCAATGGTTGTGGCCTTTTGGAAGTAGATTGCCAGGTCTGTTTTCCGAGGCACCTGGGTTGACTCAAACCTCCAAGCTTTAGTTAGCTGCAGAGCATGTTAATCTTTTGTACCACCCAGGGATGCCATGGTGAAGAAAGCATCACTTAACACTAATACTGATACAAATATTCATAGCAGCAAATATTCATAATAGCCCCAAACTGTAAACAACCCATGTGTCCATTCAGTGATGTATGGGTAAACAAAATATAGTATACAATGGGATACTATTCAGCCATGAAAAAGGATGGAGTATTGATACTTATTACAATATGGGTGAACATTGAAAATAATATGCTAAAGAAAGAAGCCCAGCAAAAAAATTCACTTATTACATGATTCTACTATTATGGCTGTTATGAAGTGTCCAGAATAGACAAATGCATAGATTCACAAAATAGGTTGTGGTTTCCAGGATCTGGGGGGAGTGGTGAAAGTACAATGTTAATGGGTACAGACTGCTTTTTGGGATGATGAAAAATGCTATGGACTTAGATAGCTGTAGTGGTTGTACAAACTTGTGGACACGCTACGTAACACTAAAACGTACAATTTAAAGGGATGAATTTTATAGTGTGTGAAACATAAAAAAGAAAAAAAAATTACCACTGAAGAGTAATAACATTCCTAAATCAGTAAGTGAATGAGAGTGTTGTAGAAACGGAAGAAACAAAAACAAGAATAGAAAAGAGCTGGGAGTGATGAAGTAGAGAATCTATTAAGTTTCAATGGATTTCTGATTTGACTGGACAGAAGGAGGTACAGATTCAGGGTAGCTGAAAATCATAACATAAAAATAAGTTTCGGTCATCTTCCTAACATTAATTTGATGACAGGAGTAAAAAATTGAGAGCTCAGCCTTTGCTAAATTCTTTTAGGTATTCACAGGGTGTTATGGATTGAATCATGTCTCCCAAAAATGTGAATCTACTTAACTACACAATGACTCCCAAGATTGTGTGGTTGTCCATCATTTTGTGATCTGATGTGATTATCCTACAGGTTGTAAATCCTACCTCTGTGATGTTGATGAGGTGGGATAGTGGCAGTTATGCTAATGAGGCAAGACTCAATTTATAGGATTAGGTTGTATTTTGAGTCAATCTCTTTTGAACTATGCAATTCCCTGTGAACCATATGACATAGTTACTTAAGTGTACAAAGACTGGATCATCATCCACATTTCCATTCTTATGTATCAACAGTGAGACATGCACACACATGAACACGTTACACACATATAAATACACATATGCATAAGAAACAAAGTTTATATATTTCAGAAATTTTATTAGCCCTCTGCTCACTTGATTCTGTAATGAAACAGTTAATTTAAAATGCAAAGATATGCCAAGTATGTGTTCGATTCTGTTGTTTCCATTTATTTTTGCATTTCTGTTTGAATGTCAAGACTTGTAATTTTGCACCCAAGCTCTTTACAAATCATAAGAACATTGTGGCAAAGCAGGGATACAATTCCAGAGAAAACTTTAGTAAATGTACTTCATGTCTCACCAAATAGTAAGTTGATGTAGACCAAGATTAGTAACAATGATTTTCATTATTATCAAATCAGTGGTATGCTCACTGATTACAGATCTAAAATGCAAGCTTTTAAGCCAATCATGATTTCTGAGGAGCACATTAATTGTGATCATTTTTTTTGGCACTGTGAATATATGCAAGAAAACCAGATGCTTAGTCATGTGTCTTCCGGGTTTGCTGTCTAACACTGGTATTTTTTCCATATTGTTTTATTTTTTTCATGAGGCAATAAATGCACTCTTGGCAGGCATTATTTTGAAAATGGATCAAGATTTCAATTCATCCAACTTCACTTCCAGAGATAAGGAAGTAAAGTCCAAAAAAAAAAAAAAAGAAGAAGAAATAGGAAGTCACATGCCTCATGAAACCTGGAAGTTTAGATCAAAGTTTCTCGACTTCCTATCTGACATATAAATATTTTTTATTATTGTAAAAAAAAAAAATGCCTCTTTAGAGAGCAATACATCTGAATATTGTGAGGATAAAAAAGATGTTTTACAGGAACAAATTTATTTCTACTTTATAGACAATATTTGTGGATGTCCAGAAGTGTTAAACATAAATCTACCATTTTCTGGATCATTTTATCAACAGTTTAAAATAAGAACAAAGGACAGTAGAAAGGAAAAATTGTCCCCCCTTGAGTGAATTCTTTTTTCTTTTCTTTGAATTGCTAATAGGAAGAGATCAAAGTGACCCTCTTTAGCATGTTTCTAGTTATTTATGTCATTAACCTCCTGGCAGAGAAACTATTGAAGTTTGTCAAGATTTCATTTTACTTGGATCCATGTTTAACACCCATAGAAGCAGATGTCAAGAAATAAAACAATTTATTGCACTGGGAAAATCTGCTCAACAGGCCTCTTTAAAGTGCTAGTAAGCAAAGATGTCACCTTGGGGACTAAGGTGCGCCTGACCTGGGACATGGTGTATTCAATTGCCTCTCATGCATGTGAAAACTGGATGATGAATAAGGAAGACTGAGGAAGAATCGATGCCTTAGGAATTATGGTGTTGGAGAAGAATATTGAATATACTGTGGATTGTCAGAGGAACAAACAAATCTGTCTTGGAAGAAGTACAGCCAGAACGTTCCTTAGAAGCGAAGATGGCAAGACTTTCTCTCGCGTACTCTGGGCATGTTATCAGGAGACACTAGTCCCTGGGGAAGGACATCATGCTTGGTGAAGTAGAGGGTCAGTGAAAAAGAGGGAGACACTTGACGAGATGGGTTGACACAGTGGCTGCAACAAAGGGCTAAAAAATTGCAACAATTTTAAGGATGTCATATTACTAGGCAGTGTTTGTTTCTATTGTATATAGGGTCCGTATGAGTCAGAGCTGATTCAAAGGCACCTAACGACAACCTTCTGTCAAATCATGGAATGATTGTTTTAATTAGAATGGACTCCCAGCTTCAAATGCCAATGTACATTTTCCTCAGCCACCCCTCCTTCTGTGACCTCTGCTATTCCACAGCAATTGAGCCCAAAAAAAAAAAAATTTTTTTTTTTTTTTTTTAGCCAAAGACAAATCAATTTCCTTCTATGGCTGTGCTCTGCAATTCTTCATCTTCAGTCTTTGGAGATTCTGAGTGTCTCCTGCTGGTGGCTCTAACCTTTGATCAGTACAAAGCCATTAGCAACCCCTTGCTCTATACAGTAAACATGTCCAGTAGTGTGTGCTCCATGCTTATGTTTGGGGTTTACCTCGTAGGCATGGTGGATGCTTTGATATATACCACATTAAATTTCCATTTATTTTTCTGTGAGTCAGATGAAATTAATCATTTCTTCTGTAATTTGCCTCTACTTCTCCTCCTTTCCTATTCTGATATTCAGGTCAATGAGCTGATATTATTCACGGTTTTTGTTTCATTGAACTGAATACTGTTTCTGCTGTTCTTGTCTCTTATGGTTGCATTATCTTCTCGGCCTTAAAGATCCACTTTTCTGAGGGAAGGTTCAAAGCTTTCTCCACCTGTACCTCTCACTTAACTGCGGTTGCAATTTTCCAGGGTACTATGCTCTTTATGTGTTTCTGGCCAAGTTCTGCCTACTCTCTAGATGGCATTTCCTTAAAAAGCTAGAAATAGAGATACCATATGATCCAGTAATCCCATGCCTAGGAATCAACCCTGGAGGAATAAGAGCTGCCTCATGGATAGGTATATGCACGTCCATGTTCATTGCAGCACTATTCACAATACCAAAAAAATGGAAACAACCTAAATGACCACCAACAAATGAATGAATAAGCAAATTATGTTATATACATATAATGTAACACTACACAGCAATAAAGAACAATGATGAATCCACAAAATATCACACAACATGAATGAATCTGGTGGAAATTATACTGAGTGAAACAAGTCGGTCTCAAAGGACAAAAATTGTATGAGAACACTCTTATTAGAACTCTAGAAAAGGTTTGCACACAGAAATAAACATTTTTTGACGGATACGAGAATGAGGAGAAAGGGAGAGGGGATATCACTAACTAGATAGTAGACAAGTGTCAACTTCGGTGAAGGGAAAGACAACACACAATTGTAGGGAAAGTCAGCACAACTGGACCAAAGCAAAAACATAGAAGTTTCCTTGACACGTCCAAACACTCTGAGGGACTGAGTACCTGGGTCTGGGGCCTGGGGATCATAATCTTAGGGAATGTCTGGGTCAATTGGCATAACAGAGTTCACAAAGAAAATTTTCTACATCCCACTTTGGAGAATGGCTTCTAGGGTCTTAAAATCTTGCAAGTGCCCTTCTAAGATACAACTATTAGTCCCATCTTGTCTGGAGCAAAGGAGAACGAGGAATACCAAAGACACAATGAAAATATTAGCCCAAAGGTCTGAAGGACCACATGAACCAGAGACTCCACCAGCCTGAGCCCAGAAGAACTAGATAGTGTCCTGTTACCATCATACAGTGCTCTGAAAGGGATCGGAACAAAGAATCCCGCCCAGAATGGGAGAAAAATGTAGAATAGAATCCAAATTAAAAAAAAAAAAAAAACAGACTTACTTATCTGACAGAGACTGAAGGAACTCTCAAGACTGTGGTCTCCAGGCACTCGGCTAACTCAGAACTGAAGCCTGCAGTCTACTACTTTTCAGACAAAAATTAGACAGGCCTATAAAACAAAAATAACACTCATGAAGAACATGCTTCTTAGTTCAATCAAATATACAAGACCAAATGGCCAAAAGCAAGATGACATAGCAGGAAGGGACAGGAACTTGTTAATGGACACAGGGAACCCAGGGTAAGGATGAGTATGCTGTCACATTGTGGGGACTGCAACCAATGTCACAAAACAACGTATATAAATTTTTAAATGAGAGATTAACTTCAGCTGTAAGCTTTCATCTGAAGCTCAATAAAATTAAAAATACATATTTTGGTAAAATGTATATATTTCAAAACATATGCCAAGTAAACAGGTTTTTCATGTACAATTCGGTGACACTTATTATATTAATTATATTGAGAAATCGTCACCAGTATCTGTTGCAAAAAGTAATTTTTAAAAATAAACAGCAGTCACCTATTCAATGTTTATTGCAGCACTTTTCACAATAGTCAAAAGGAGGAAACAACTGAAAGGTTCGTCAACAAATTAACAGATAAACAAATTGTGCTATATACACACAATGGATTACTACTCAGCCATAAAGAGAAATGAAGTCCTGATCCAAGCCACAATATGGATGAACCTTGTAAACCTCATGCTGAGTGAAGTCAGTCAGTCTCAAAAGTACAAATGCTGTATGATCTCATTTATAAGAAAGACACAGGTATATGGAAACCAAAGAGCCCTGGTGGTGCAGTGGTTAAGAGTTCAACTACTAACCAAAAGGTTGGCAGTTCAGATTCACCAGCCACTAGTTGGAAACCTATGGTGCATTTCTACTCTATCCTATAGTGTTGTTATGAGTTGGAACCAACTTGGCAACAAAGAGTTATTTTTTGGTTTCCAAAGATGATTAGTGGTTATCAAGGGTGAGAGGGAAGGTGAAGAGGAATTGAGTTTACGTTAATGGTAGTGGAATGACCTGGAAAGGGATAGTGAGAATGGTTGTACAACTTGAAGAATGTAATTAATTTTACTGAATTATACATTTAGAAATTGTTGATCAGGTATATATTTTGTTATGTATAATTTCGCTACTATATATAGACAGATCAATAGAGAAAGTCTATAGAGATTTTTTTTCTCATGAAAGCATTACCCTAACACATGTGTTTTCTTAAAGTCATTTTTTTAACCTGAACTAAATGAGAAGAAACAGCCCTCAAAGTCTGTTTATTTCTACTCTTTGTTCATTATCCACCAAAAAAAAAAAAAAAAAAAAAACCAGAAGATAATTAAAAGCAAACATTTAATAGTCTATTACTTTTAAAACATCCTTGTTCTAGAGACTGAGAATTTTGGGAGAAACAAATACGAACAGAAAAAAAAAAAAATTAAGATAGAGTGGGTTGTGTGTAATGAATGTTATACAGTCATAAAATCATTGGGTTGGGGGTGGTTGACGTGGTTGGGGGAAGGGAATCAGACTGTGGTTAATGACAATAAAGGACAGCCATTAAAGGGATGTCATATTTCTCAATGAGGAAGTAAAGAAGGTGGCTTTAGAAATGGAAGAAACAGGATAAGCAATGGAAAGGAGGTTAGAGTCATTTAGTAGAGATTCTATCTGAGCTTCATTAGATGTGTGATTTGACAGGAGGATGGTAGCCATAAAGCATGGCATTAGACTCAATTATTGTTATAGGATACTGATCATTTTGAATGAAAACTTCAGGCTTTGCTAAAGTTGCTGCAGACTTCACAGGGGAAAAATACAGAATCAGAAATTTAATCGCATGTTTGTATAACACAGAAAAATGAGGTAGAGACTTCAGAGATTTAAGTCCCAAGTGTCACTAAGTAACAATAAAATGTGACCTTCCTTGTGCTCGCCTACCTAAAACCAGAACAGAAAGACATGCTCATTTCAGGTAGGATTCTGAATTGTCAAATTAAAAGAATATAGAAAAAATTTTTTTTGAAAAATGAGGAATCAAATATTGAGAAATTTGTAAATGAATAATTTTATACTTAATTATCCAGTTAAATAAACTCTGTAATCTAATAGCCAAACCATAATGTTTTATGGTTGAAGCTGTGAAAATTTGACTGACATCATTAGTATGAGTAAATAGATATTTTATTAATTTATATTTTAACTAAAATTCATAAGTAAATTATTAGTTTTATTACTGTTCGAGTGATTTCACTATATACATGAATTTTAGATTTTTCTAGTGCTATTCCAACCATAATTGATGTGTCAAATTAAAAATGCCAATTTGTATAAATTCAAATTCGTATGAACCAAATACTATAATAACTAAGTACAGAAAAAAAAAAAAAAAAAACCTCAGGCTACCATTCGCATTTCGATTTTCATATACCAACCAAAATATTCACACAAACACATACATAGGCACACAAGAAAATGAATCCTTTATAATTCTTAAACATTTGTTATTACTCTTTCCTTTCTTAATTTTTACAGAAAATTCAACTTAGAAATCCAAAGAGATACAAATACATGTGTTAAATTCTGTTTTTCCTGCTTTGTATCACTTCTCTTTAGTTTGTCAGTGGACATATCCTTTGGGTTCAGATCAGTCATATAACTTGGTTGGAAATGCTCGTCACAGAGGAAGTGTGATAGAAAAGTTGAATAAAACATGTTTCATTCATGCTTCATTATTCAGTTAAAATTCAAGGCATCATAGACCGAAACAGTAACATGATCATTTTCATTTGTTAATTTTTATTGTTGCTGAATCTTTAAAGTCAATTGTATTTCAGGACAAATACAGAAAAAGGGATTGCATTTTCCTCCAATGGGTCATTTATCTGTATATGTCCGACGTTGAGGCCTGTGCCCTCTGGCTGTGTGTCTCTGACTACTGTGTGTTTGTGTATCACTCTCAATCTGGAATGGGCCTTAGGTTTATTTCAAACCCGCTGTCTAAGATAAGACAGTAGAGGACGATACAAATGACAGATATCATGAATGACACACGGATTTAGAATCAAAGTTTCCAAAGTTTGTGTTCCAGACATTTTAATTATTTTTTTTTCAATAAAGTAACCCCAGACCAAAAACCCATTGCTGTCAAGTCAATTCTGACTCATAGCTACCCTAAAGGACAGAGCAGAACTGCCCCGTAGGGTTTCCAAGGAGCACCTGGTGGATTCAAACTGCAGACCTTTTGGTTAGCAGCTGTACCTCTTAACCACTGCGCACACCACCAGGGTTTCCAATTACAGTGCCTCTTTAAGAATTACATTTATCTGGGCTTCTTTCTGTGGATAAAGAAGACAATTTACAGAAAGATAATGTGCTGTCTTAAAAGATAATATTTTGTGAATGTCCAGCAGAGTTAAACTCTGATGTATGATTCTCTTGATCGCTTTTGTAGCTGTTTAAAACAAGAACAAAGGAGAATGGATGGAGAAAATTGTTCCTCCTTGACCGAATTCCACCTCTTGGGAATTACTAATAACCCTGAGATCAAAGCAGCCGTATTCATCATGTTTCAGGTTGTTTACATCATTATTCTTGTGGCAAATCTTGGGATGATCATTTTAATTAAAATGGACTCCCAGCTCCAAACACCAATGTACTTTTTCCTCAGCCACCTCTCCTTCTGTGACCTCTGCTATTCCACAGCAATTGGGCCCAAGATGCTGGTGGACCTCTTAGCCAAAGACAAATCAATTTCTTTCTATGGCTGTGCTCTGCAATTCTTCATCTTCTGTGTCTTTGCAGATTCTGAGTGTCTCCTGCTGGCAGTGATGGCCTTTGATCGGTACAAGGCCATTAGCAACCCCTTGCTCTATACAGTCAACATGTCCAGCAGCGTGTGCTCTGTGCTTATGGCTGGGGTTTACCTGGTGGGCATGGTGGACGCTTTGATACACACCATGTTAACTTTCCGCTTATGTTTCTGTGGGTCAAATGAAATTAATCATTTCTTTTGTGATATTCCTCCTCTTCTGTTGCTATCTTGTTCAGACACGCAGGTCAATGAATTAGTGATATTCACTATTTTTGGCTTCATTGAACTGAGTACCATTTCAGGAGTCCTTGTCTCTTACTGTTACATCATCCTCTCAGTCTTAAAGATCCGCTCCGCTGAGGGAAGGTTTAAAGCTTTCTCCACCTGCACCTCTCACTTAACTGCTGTTTCAGTTTTCCAGGGAACTATGCTCTTTATGTATTTCCGGCCGAGTTCTGCCTACTCTCCGGATCAAGACAAAATGACCTCTTTGTTTTACACCCTTGTGATTCCCATGTTAAATCCGCTGATATACAGCCTAAGAAATAAAGACGTGAAAGGGGCTTTAGAAAAACTGAAAAATAAAAGATGGTTTTAAAACATAAAACACACAGTTCTTTTTGTAAAATCATATGGTAGAAAGCTGTATAAGAAACAAAGTTGTCCCAGATACATTAATTTAATAAAAAAAGTATTTTACCTAAAGCCATATCATATGAAAGTTTTGCATTTCCTGAAACATGTCTTGCTTCATGACGTGTCTTAAACTGATGTATGGTAATGCCTCTTTGCGGAGAACTTCACAGGCATTTCTTAGTGTGCTGACTTTTCTTTCCTCATTGTATCATTCATGGATTACTTCAGTTATTCTAAGATTTATTGATTTTTTTCCTAAGTGCTTATTGTGCACTTTTATACACTGTATTTCATGGTGAATCTAGCAGTTTCTATACTAATGAATTTTATAATCTAGTGGAAGTTATGAACATTAATTAAGCATTCAAATAATTTATCATAAATCACAAATCTTCATGAACTAAAAAGACTGGGCACTATTAATCCAGAGCAAAATTCTAAATCTAGTGTGCAGAAGAAAGGCTTCCCCGGAATGGAAGCATTTAACCTCTGATCTAGGAGTCCCGTATGGTATAAATGGTGCTTATTAGACATCAGTCAAAGGCATATTAACTGAGTGTAAAGTATGTACCTTGAATGTATTATCTTTGTAGCTCATGAGTAAGTAATCTAAATTATTGTGGTTACTAGAGATAATGAATCTATAAAGACATGTGTATTCATGACATTGTTGTTGTTAGTAGCCGTGGAGGCAGTTCTGACCCACAGTGACCCTGTGCACGACAGAACAAAACTCTGCCCGGTCCCACAGGATCTCACAATTTTTGCTGTGCTTGAGCCTATTGTTACAGCCACTGTGTCAGTACATCTTGTTGAGGTTCTTCCTCTTTTTCACTGACCCTGTGCTTTACCAAGCATGATGTCCCTCTCCAGGGACTGACCCCTCCTGACAACATATCCAAAGTATGTGAGATGTAGTCTCACCATCTGTTTCTAAGGAGCATTCTGGTTGTACTTTTTCCAAGACAGATTTGTTCATTCTTTTGGCAGCTCATGGTATATTCAATATTTTTGTCAACACCACAATTCAAAGGCATCAATTCCTCTTTGGGCTTCCCTATTCGTTGTCCAGTTTTCCCGTGCATACGATGCAACTGAAAACACCATGGCTTGGGTCAGGTGTACCTTAGTCCTCTAGGTAACATCTTTGCTTGTCAACACTTTAAAGAAGTCTTTTGCAGCAGATTTGCCCAAGGCAATGTGTCTTGATTTTTTGACTGCTGCTTCCATAGCTGTTCATTGTGGATCCAGGTAAGATGAGGTCCTTGACAACTTCAATCTTTTCACCATTTATCATGATGTTGCTTTTTGATTTAGTTGTGAGGATTTTTGTTTTCTTTATGTTGAGGTGTAATCCATACTGAAGGCTCTGGTCTTAGATCTTCATCAGTAAATGCTTCAAGTCCTCTTCACTTTCAGCAAGCAAGGTTGTGTAATTGCATAACACAAGTTGTTATTGAGTCTTCCTCCAATCCTGAAGCCCTGTTCTTCATATAGTCCAACTTCTCAGATTATTTGCTCAGCATACACCTTGAATAGGTATGGTGAAAGGATACAACCCTGACAACATACCTTTACTGACTTTAAACCATGCAGTATCCCCTCGTTCTGTCCGAATAACTGTCTCTGGATCCATGCACAGATTTCTCATGAGCATAATTAAGTGTTCTGGAATTCCCATTCTTTGCAATGTTATCCATAATTTGTTATGATCCACATAGTTAAATGTCTTTGCATAGTCAATAAAACACAGGTAAACATCTTTCTGATACTCTGCTTTCAGCCATGATCCATCTGACATCAGCAATGATATCCCTGGTTCCATGTCCTCTTCTAAATCTGGTTTGAATTTCTGGAAGTTCTCTGTCGATATACTGCTGCAGCTGCTTTTGAATGATCTGCAGCAATATTTTGCTTGCTTGTGGTATTAATGATATTATTCTATAATCTCTGCATTCAGTTGGATTATCTTTCTGGAAAATAGGCATAAATATGGATCTCTTCCAGTAGGTTGGCCAGGTAGCTCTCTTCCAAATTTCTTGGCATAGACAAGAGAGCACTTCCGGCACTGCATCTGTTTGTTGAAACACCTCAGTTGGTATTCTGTCAATTCCTGGATCCTTGTTTTTCACTGATTCCTTCAGTGCAGCTTGGACTTCTCTTCTTTCAGTACCATTGGTTCCTGATCATACGTTACCTCCTAAAATGGTTGAATGTTGACCAGTTCTTTTTGGTATAGTGACTCTGTGTATGCCTTCCATCTTCTTTTGATGCTTCCTGTGCCATTTAATATTTACCCTGTAGAATTTTTCAGTATTGTAACCTGAATTTTTTCTTTAGTTCTTTCAGCTTGAGAAATGTCTTCTGTATTCTTCCCTTTTGGTTTTCTCTCTCCAGGTCTTTGCACATGTCATCACAATACTTTATTTTTCTTCTCAAGCCGCCCTTTTAAATCTTCTGTTCAGATATTTTACTTCATTTTTTTTCTTTTGCTTTAACTACTCTATGTTCAAGAACAAGTTTCAGAGTCTCTTCTGACATCCATTTAGGTCTTTTCTTTCTCTCCTGTCTTTTTAATGACCTCATGCTTTCTTCATATATGATGTCCTTGATGTCATTCCACAACTGGCCTTAGGTTATTAGTGCTCAATGCATCAAATCTATTCTTCAGATGGTCACTAAATTCAGGTAGAATGTGCACAAGGTCATACTTTGACTCTTGGGGACTCGTTCTAATTTTCTTCAGTTTCAACTTGAACTTGCATATGAATAATTAATGGTCTCATCCACAGTCATCCCTTGCCTTGTTCTAACTAATGATATTGAGCTTTTCCATGGTAGTCTCTTTCCACAGATGTGGTCAATTTGATTCCATCTGGCGAGGTCCATGTGTATCATTGCCATTTATGTTGCTGAAAAATGGTATTTGCAATGAAAAAGTCATTGGTCTTACAAAATTCAGTCATGCTATCTCCAACATCATTTCTATCACCAAGGCCATATTTTCCAACTACTGATCCTTCTTCGTTTCCAACTTCTGCGTTCCAATCACCAGTACTTATCAATGTATCCTCATTGCATGTTTGATCTATTTCAGACTGAAGTTAGTAGAAATCTTCAGTTTCTTCATCTTTGGCCTTGTGGTTGATGGGTAAATTTAGACAATATTCATATTAACTCGTCTTCATTTTAGGCTACGGATATTATCCTATCACTGAGAGCATTGTAGTTACAAGGTAATTAAAAATCATTCATCTAGGTAAAAAAAAAAAAAGTCAAGTTGACTCTGACTCATGGAGACCCCATATGTGTCAAAGCAGAGCAGTACTCCATGATGTTTTCAATGGCCAATTTTTCAGAATTATATCTCCAGGCCTTTCTCCCAAAGCACCTCTGGAGAACTCAAACTTCCAATCTTTCAGGTACCAGCCAAGTACATTAACCATTTGTACCACCCAGAGATTCCTTCATCTAAATATTTTCTTGATATTTACCTAAATCATCTCTGCTCTAATTTTCTGTTGGCAAAACATTGATTCAGCTTGTTCAGAAAACATGCATATGGTCACATATTTGAAGACTATATAAAACTCAAAGACATGGTTAATTATTTATTACACTTTTAGAAGCCTAAACCATTGAATGTCTAAGCTATACAGCTGCCATGGTAAAATTCTCTTGTGAGAAAACATTTCTGAATTCTGGTAAATCCTAAAAGCCCCTCTGCTTTTCTAGGTGTCATTTCCTTGTGGAACACTGTGACATGTTAGGGGAAGATATGTTAGAAAAATCCTGTGGAATATCCTTGTTTTAAATGAGTTTTATGATTTTCTCCTCCACCATGTTTTCTCAATTACCAATGTTTTTTGTCAAATTGGTGCTTATAAACAAGTACTCAGGGAGTCACTGCATTATCTCTACTTCAGAAGATGCAAACATGACGTATAATTATCTCCTTTCCATAAGACCGTTTTATATTACACTATCAAAAGACTGATTTTATTTGCATAATGTCCCTTCTAATCACACCTACTGGGTGTGATCTATAGTGAAGGAAATTTTAAGCTCAATAAATGAGAAATTTGAACTTCAGTAAATGGATATCCAAAAATGTAATAAATCAACTTAATTAATTGCAGCCTAAATCTCCCTAAAACCACTTTCTGGGATTATAGTTTGAGGGTTTCATGGTTCTGCCATCTGGGCCAGATGGCCTGAACTGACCCTTCTATCTTGGGATTCCATGCAAATGGAGAAAACATAACATTAATAAACTTTTAACAATACAAATCTGTCTACTTCAATTCTAACAGCCCCTGTGTGTAGTTACTGAGTTTTATAAGCAAATTCCTCAATCTTCTCTCTTTCCTTCGTCCTCGACACTGAAATTCCTAAACATGAATTAGGGTAAGCATATAACACAGTGAACATATAAGTACATACTGGTGCTGTTATCTTTAACTACATTTGTATGGATAAAGCAGAAGTAATGCTCAATGATCCAGAAAGATGGAGGTCGTATGTTAAAGTCAGAGACAGCAATCTTTAAACTCCCCGGAAACTCCTTTCCAGAAGCATGTTATGAAGAGGGAAACAAAAGCAGTCTAAATCACTGGGCCATTTAAGAAGTCACTATTCTTCTTCACCAGCTCTTAGGGCCCTGTATGTAATCATTCCTGTAGGTGGATGATTAGGGTGTACACAGAACCTGTCTCCCCTATTGGAGAGGTTATGAAAAAGAAAATAAGTTTTGTGGCTCATCTTCATTCAAAAGGATTGCACTGTGTCTCTAGGCTGAATAACCTGAAATGTCAGTAACAATGATGCCTGGCTAGATATGATGAGGTTCAGAAGGCCAGATACTTATAAGTACAGCCCTTCTGATACCCTCTTATTCACATTCAGACTCTCATAAACAATAGAAATAGATATGCAACTTTATTAGTGCTGAAGTAAATAGAAGTTAAAACACCTGTGTATAGCTCACCTACAGAACAGCCAAAACAAAAGTGATGGACAACACCTAGCATTGGTGGGATAATAAACAACTGTAGCTCTCATACCTTTTTATTAGAAGTAGGAATTGGCATCCTTGGTGAGCTGTATGGAAGTATCTACTACAGCTGAACATACAGTTTTATACTCAAGAGAAATCAGGGTACATTGACGTTTGTATCTGTCAGGTCAGGGTACAAATATGGTGTCCAGACATGGACCAATAACTTTAAAATCCCTTCCAAAATTGGAGGGTGCCAAGGGATTAAAGATAGAGAAGGGCAACTCCAGTGTGGGCTCGAAAGAACTTTACTTGTTGGAGGCAGAATTAAAGCAGATCTCCCTATCAAGCAGTAGAAGGTGAAGGTTTTATAGTGGTCAAAGTCACAGTGGCTACACACCAGGTAGTTACATCAGACTGCTTCAGCAAGGTCACATGACGGGGCTTGGAAAACAGCAGTGAACTAACAGACACAGTGCTGAACTAACGGAAAGCATGAGGGCAGCCATGACTGGCCGCTGGAAGCCTGTTTTCCACTTCAGACCACCTCTTGAGGCTGGCTCTTACAATTTGATGTGTTCCTTCTCTTCTGCAAAGTCCCTGAGGGCCCCAAAAGGAGATGTCACTGTAGTGACGGACAGCACTGTTGTAGCTGGAGGCACAGACCATACAAGCAGTATAGGAAAACACAGCAGACAATCCCTACACCCAGGAAAATACCAAGACCCATCAAAATACCATGCCAACTACAGAGTTGCCTAATCGATTCATATCAGGGCACCACTCTCCAAGGCGTGCTTTCAGGGCTTGAAAAGGGGAGTTTCCCATGGACCCAGCACCTTCTTTTGTTGTGGACTATGATGAATCCATGAGCCCATACTAGGAAGATATTGGCTGCCTCAAAGTGAAGAAAGAAGAGTAGGCCATCTGTGTACCAGGCATCTGCTGGCAGCGGGTCTTCTTCTCTTGGAGGAGAGGGGAGGTGACTCTGGTGGTGCACTAGCCTGTGTGGGGGGACGGGAATAATCTCGATATGCCCCTGGACCAATTACAGCCTGTAAATCTTGGGACAACAAAATGGCAGCAAGGGCACTGCCCTGTTGAGGTATACATGCCATCTGGTCAGCATAGCTATCAGGACATAGCTATCTGGGCTATAGCTGATGATGGAATGAAATACAGCCCACTGAACCACTCATTTATGGGCAAAGCAGTGCAAACAGTGACAGCTATTGTCTCTGCTACTGACTCTACCTGGCAGAGAGTGTCACAGGCTGCTAACAATTGCTTCTTCATGGGATTGTATCAGTTTTCTGTCCCCTTCCACAGTTGAGACCAAAAACCTAGGGGGACTAGTTTCATCCTGGTCTTGCCACAAGGCCCAGCAAAGGCTATCCTTGGTGCTGCTCATATCTCCAGAAGGATTAAAACTTCCCGTATTGTGCCCAGCTCTTTCACTTGTACAATCAGCATCTTTTCTTTCTCAAAAGCTTGCTGCTGTTCATCTAATCCAGTTCCAAGATGTACCCTTTTTACCAGTCAATAAAGTAGTCTCGACCACTGGGCCAAGTGAGGAATGAATACTTTTCAATACCCCAAAAGACTCACGAAGCCTGCACTTCCTTTGGCATTCTAGAGGTGGGGAAAGCTTGTATCATATCAACTATGGCTTCAGGCAACACAAGGTTCTTACCAGGCCAGATGACCCCTAGGAATTTTACTGATGTTCATGGTTCCTGCACCTTATGTGGATTTGCAACCCATCCTTTCCCCCATAGGTGGCTAATTAGGGTGTCCAGACACTACTGTAACAGAGAAACATCTTCAGTAGTTAACATGATGTCACCAAGGTAATGAAATTGATGGACAGCTGTGAGGAAGGTGAAAAGAGCCAGATCTCTAGCCACCATATCAAGGCAAATGGTGGAACTATGTAAATATCCTTGATTAAAAAAAAAAAAAAAAAGAAAAAACTTTTTTTTTTTTTTATCCTTGATGGAGCACTTGAAATGTCCATCGCTGCCCCTCCCAGGTAAGACAAGCTGGTCTTGGGCAGATAGGGCCAGAGCTAAAGAATGCATTGGCCAGATCTAACACAGCATGATACATGCCTAGGTCTCTACTAAGGGTTTCTAACAAAGAATCTATGCTTGGAACTGCAGCATATAGAGGAGGAATCACTATGTTAAGTTTCTTATGATCCACAGTCACACACCAGGACACATATGGTTTCTTCACAAGACACACAGGGCTATTAAAAGCACTGTGGGCTTCCTGGAGGATACCTATACTTTTTAATTCCAAAATAGTTTCACTAAATTCATTGTCATCCAGGCAACTTATACTGCTTAATGTCTACCACACTTGGTGGTAAGGACAGGGTAACTGGTTGCCATGCCATGTTTCCCTTCAGGACTGTCTTTACTATCCTCACTTGAAGCTGGAATTCTCCCACAGATGTGGTCAAAGTCAGTCCCATGATGGTCTCCACCCCTAGAATGTATTCTGGTACTGGGGAAATATGAACTTGATATGGTGCAGGGGAATGGGCTCTACTGCAGGGTCAGAAGTACCTGTTATACATGGATGGACTTTCCTTCTTACCCACCAATTGCCAAGGGGGCTCTTGAAATGACTCAGGTTTTCCAAAGATAAGGGTGTACTGTTCCTGAGTATCAACCAGAGCTAGCACCTGCTGTCTGTTTCTTCTTGACCAATGATCTACAGGTGATCTTAACCCCACCCCTAGTCCCAGAGGGTAGGTAAAGTCCATCTGGTGGCAAGAGGTAGTTCCCCATGTGGGGCAGTAGGACACAGAGGGTGATATTGTTGCTCAGGCTTTAGTTCCTTCCAAAGACTTACCAAAACAACATTCAGTTACTTATCTACCTTGTGCACTGCCATTCTGGTGACCACTAAGTTCATCCACGTCTGCTTTTGGGTTACTTTCAAGAAGCCCTTAGATGATAGTCTTGCAAGTTTCTCAGTCTTTTTTTTTTTTTTTTTCTCTCTCTCTTTTTCTAAGTTTCACACTCCTTCTCTCTAGCCTTCTCAGTTTCACCCAAATCAGCCACAGCTTGTCCCACCTGGTATTATAGTGACATGTCCAAAGATCTGATGATGGAAAACCAAAAGGAAAGAACACACTCCACATTTCTCAAACTAAAAAAAAAAAAATGAAGAAAAATTCAAGCCTGAAGTTGCAATATTAAAGGGTTCTACAGGGAAAGTATTAAACAATACAGGAAGCATCAAAAGATGATTGAAGAAACACAGTGTCATGTACCAAAAAAAAAAAAAAAATTTGACATTCAACAATTTCAGGAGGTAGCACATGATCAGGAGCCAATGGCACCAAAGGAAGAGGTGCAAGCTGCACTGATGGCATTGGTGAAAAACAAGGCTCCAGAAATTGACAGAATATCAATTGAGATATTTCAACAAACAGTTACAGTGCCTGCCGTGTTCAGTCCCCTATGTCAAGAAATTTAGAAGACAGCTACCTGGACAAATGACTGGAACATACTCATATTTGCTCCCATTCCAAAGAAAGTAACCCAACAGGATGTGGAAACTATCTAACAATATCATTAATATCACCCACAAGTAAAATTTTGCTGAAGATCTTTCATAAGGGATTGTAGCAGTATGTGGACAGTAAACAGCCAGAAATTCAAGCTGGATTCAGAAGATCACACCGAATAAGGGATAGCATTGCTGATGTCAGATAGATCATGGCTGAAAGCAGAGAATACCAGAAAGATGTTTACCTGTGTTTTATTGACCATGCAAAGGCATTTGACTGTGTGGATCATAAAAAATTATGAATAACATTGTAAAGAATGGGAATTCCAGAGCACTTAATTTTCCTCTTGAAGAAACTGTATATAGACCAAGAGGCAGCCTTTTGAACAGAACAGCAGGATACTAAGTGATTTAAGGTCAAGAAATGCATGAGTTACGGTTTTGTCCTTCCACCAGACTTACCGAATCTGTATTCTGAGCAAATAATATGAGAAGCTGGACTATATGAAGAAGAATGAGGCTTCAGGATTGGAAGAAAACTCAATCACAACCTTCGATATGCAGATGACACAACCTTGCTTGACAAAAGTGAAGAGGAATTGAAGCACTTACAGATGAAGATCAAAAACCACAGCCTCCAGTATGGATTATACTCCAAAATAAAAAAACCCTCACAACTGGACCAATTAGCAACATCATTATAAACGCAGAAAAGATTGAAGTGCCAAGGATTTCATTTGACTTGAATCCACAATCAACTTTCACGGAAGCAAAAAAGAAAACAAATGGTGCATTGTATTGGGCAAATCGGTTGCAAAAGATCTCTTTAAAATGTCATTTTAAGGACTCAGGTGAGCCTGACCTAACCATGGTGTTTTCATATGCATGTGAAAGCTGGACAATGAATAAGCAAGAGGAAAGAAGACCGATGGCTTTGAATCAGATGTTGACGAAGAACACTGATTATACCGTGGACTGCCAGAAGATACAAATCCATCTTGAAAGGAGTACAACCAGGATTCTCCTTAGAAGCAAGGACAGTGAAACTACATCTCACTTACTTTGGACATATTATCAGGAGGGGCCGGTCCCTGGAGAAGGACATCATGCTGGGTAGAGGGTCAGCGAAAAAGAGGAAGACCCTCAATGAGATGGATTGACACAGTGGCTGCAACAATGGGCTCAAGCACAACAAAGATTGTGAGGATGGTGCACGACCAGGCAGTATTTTGCTCTATTGTACATAGAGCGTTGCTATGAGTCAGGACTGACTTGATAAAAAAAAAAAAAAAAAATTTTTTTTTTTTGATAGCACCCAACAACAACAACTCGTCCCTGAGATCCACTATAATGTTTTGTTTCTATGTATTTGCTTGATTCATATTAATGAGATCATGCAGTATTTGTTCTTCTGAGAGTGACTTATTTTTCTCAGTAGGTTTTCATTATAAAAATGTGGAAAGTGATATCCAGAGGTAATAAATAACCATGTGAATTCGAGCTTGCTCTCAATTGGTCCCTGACTACAGTGTAATAAACAAATCTTTCTTTGCTACTCATGTGGAACGTTACAGTGTTTTTATGTTAAAACCAAGTTTGGAAATACACAAAAATAGCAATGCACAGATTTTCAGAGAACTTAGGTGTCATCTAAGTCCTACTTTTAAACCATGACAGGGTTCTAGCAATGCTTGAGGCCCAAGAAGAGCAAATAGAAAGTGTCAAAACACTTGAAACATAATTTGTTTTATTTATCTTAGCTGAACACTTCAACGTTATTAACTTTGATGTGAAATGGGTGACTATATTGCACAATTCCTGGGAGGCCATAGAAAATAAAAACAGTGTCAGCTAAAGTTGGGAAGATGGCAGTCCTATGGACAGCTTACTATATTGGCTTTGGTCTGAGTAAAATTTGATAATTGTGAATTGTTACAGGACACTGAAAAGTACAGATTTCTATGTTTATTAAACATCTACTTTCAACTGATATTTTAGGTTATGCATAATAATTATGCACATCCATGGTACCTTACATCTTAATGCAAATAAGGTATATGGAGCCTGTGATGGTCTGGGTATGTGTTAACTTGGCTAGGCCAAGATTCTCAGTATTTTATAGCGTCCTCCATTTTATGCGTTATAAATCCTAACCTCTACATGTTAACGAGGCAGGATTGTTGTGGGGTATATCTTGAGTTACAGCCTTGCAGAAGGGGGTGACTCAATTTCCATGTCACGCCCTTCTCTAGGATGTGGCCTGCTTCTGATGTGTATATAGGGGAGCCCCAACAAGGCTCTCTCTCTCTACATCTGGATTCCATGTCCAGTTCATGATTATCTAACTTCTGGTTTGGGAGACTAGAGACAGAGGCCTGCTGTCTGACCTGCTGATGTTGGGACTTGCTAGACTTAGCAGCCCTGTGGGGCTGGGTCCTATTGTCTGACCTGATTTGCGAACTTCTGAAGGCTTCTGAGCCAGCAGCCCATGGTCTGACCTGCCAGTTTGGGCTTACTAGCCCCTGCAGCAACGTGGATTGGGAGAAGCTTAAGCCTGGCCCACGAATTCGGGACAGTGTCGTACTTCAGGATAGATCCTGAAGTGTTCTTTTTGACCATGGATGCAAAGTCATCCCTCTTCAATATGTTATTCCAGGCATAGTAAACCATATGTTTGTCTGATTCAAATTGGCCAATACTAATCCGTTTCAACTCACTAATGCCTAGGATGTTGATGTTTATGCATTCTGTTTCATTTTTGACTATTTCTAATTTTTCTAGATACATACTTTGTATGTTCCATGTTCCGATTATTAATGTTTGTAGCTGTTTCTTTTCATTTTGAGTCTTGTGAGAGAGAAAAAGAAAGAGGGAAGGGGAAAGACAGAATTTTTGTTTAGAGGGTATCTTAGTTATCTAGCACTGCTGTAACAGAGATACCACAAGCGGATGGCTTTAGCAAACAGAAATTTATTCTATCACAGTCTAGGAGGTGTCTGAATTCAGGGTGCCAGCTTTAGCAGCAGGCTTCCTGTCTTGGTCAGCTCTAGGGGAAGGTCCTTGTCATCAATCTTCACCTGGTCAAGGAGCTTCTCAGTGCAAGGATCCCAGGTCCAAAGAGCATACTCTGCTCCTGGCACACCCTGGTGGCTTAGTGGTTAAGTGCTACGGCTGCTAACCAAAAGGTCAGCAGTTCAAATCCGCCAGGCGCTCCTTACAAACTCTATAGGGCAGCTCTGCTCTGTCCTACAGGGTTGCTGTAAATCAGAATTGACTTGATGGCAGTGGGTAGTAGGTATTAGGTCCCTCTCCTCTCTGTTCAACTCTCTTTTATATCTAAAAAGGAATTGACTCAAGATACAACTTAATTCTGTATAGAGTCCCGATTCATTAGCACAACTGCCTCTAATCATGCCTTATTGATATCAGAGAGGTGAGGATTAACAATGCATGCAATAATCACATCAGATCACAAAATGGTGTACAACCACACAATACTAGGAATCATGGGCTTGCAAAGCTGATGAATATTTTTGGGCAATACGATTCAATCCATGACAGGGGTCATCGAGTTTATGTTAACGGTGGTGGAATGATTTGGAAAAGAATAGTGACAATATTTGCACAACTGGAAAAACATAATTAATTTCATTATTTGAATGTGCGGAAATTGTTGACTTTTTGTATGTTTTGTTATATGCAATTTCACTACTATATATACATACATAGAGTGGGAGAGAAAATAGAACTAAGTTTCCTTTTTCTTTTTGTTTATTTTTATTGTGCTTTAGATGAAGGTTTACTGAGCAAATTAGTTTCTCATTAAATAATTAACACACTTACTGTTTTGTGACATTGGTTGCCAACTTGACAACATTCTCCCCTTCTCAATATTGGGTTTCCCATTTCCGTATGTCCAGCTTTCCTGTTCTCTGCTGTCTTCTCATCCTTGCCCCTGGGCTGGGGTGCCCATTTAGTCTCATACATGATTGAACTACAGGTATTATTGTTTGTTTTATGGGCCTGTCTAATCTCTGGCTGAAGGGTCAATCTCAGGAGTGACTTCTGTACTAATTAATCAGTACAACACAAAAAATCGAGGCCAGAGGCTTTAGAGATTTAAGTCCCAAATGTCACTCAGTAAAGATAAAATGTGACCTGCCTAGTGTTCACCTACCCAAAATCAGGAGAAGAAAAATATGCTCATCTCAGGTAGGATTCTTAATTGCCAAAATAAAAGACTATAGAAGAAAAATATTTTTTTTGGAACCAAATATTGGTGAATTTGTAAATGAATCATTTTATACCTACTTATCCAGTTAAATAAACTCTAAACTATATAAAACCATAATATTTTATGGTTGAAGCTGTGTGAATTTGACTGACTTCATTTGTTTGAGTAGATATTACATTAATTTATATTTTAACTAAAATTCATAAGTAAATTATTACTTTTTATTACTGTTCAAATTCTATCACTATAAATATGAATTTTAGATTTGTTCTAATGTTATTCCAACCATAACTGAGATATTAAAAATACCAGTAAGTATAAATTCAAGTTCATATAAACCACATACTATAAAATCTACATATAAAAAAAAAAATTTTATAGGAAAAAAAAGACCATAATTGACATTTCAGTTTTTATATACTAACATATTCACACACACATAGAAAATGAACCCTTTATATTTCTCAGTTATTATTTATTATTCTTCTCCACATTTTCTTTTTCTTTTTTGGAATATTCAATTTAAAATCCAAAGAAATGCAAGTATATGCATTAAATCCTGTTTTCCCCAGTTTTATCAGTTCTCTTCAGTTTGTCTACAGACTTATCTTTGGGTATCAGATCAGTTAATAGAACAGGGTTACAGACAGTAGGAAAAGAAGAGGCGAAGTGTGGTAGAAAAGGTGAATAAAATGTGTTTCTCTCCTGTTTAGCTGTTCATTTAGAACTCAAGACCTCAGAGACCAAAACAGTAACGTGATAATTTCCATTTGTTAAGTTATACACACTCTCGCTCATTGTTGCTGAATCCTTAAAATCAGTTATATTTCAGGAAGAATCCAACGATGGCGGTTTTTTGTGTCCGGCGGAGGATTTCCCTTTACCCACCGGGAGCCGAGGCCCGCGTCCTCCGGCTCTGTCTCCCCACCTCGGATTATCGTTATTAGTTTAATGCCGTTTTGAATCTGGATGAGCTTCAGGTTCATTCAAACCTGCCGTCTAAGGTGAGACAGACAGGAGAAGACAGCACAAATGACAGACGTTAAGAATGACATCGATTTAGAATTAAAGTCCCTGAGCTTTGTGTTTGAAACACTTCAGTTTTTTTTCAGTAACATAACGGTGCCTCTTTAATACTGACATTTGTCTGGGCTCATTTCTGTGGATAAAGGAGACAATTTACGGAAAGTGTTCTGCCTTAAAGACAATACTTTGCGGGTGTCCAGCAGAGCTGAACCCTGATCTGTCATTGTCTTGATCACTTTTGTAGCCATTTAGAACAAGAACAAAAAAGAATGGATGGAGAAAATTGTTCCTCCTTGACTGAGTTCCACCTCATGGGAATTACTAATAAGCCTGAGATCAAAGCCACCATATTCACCATGTTTCTGGTTGTTTATCTCATTATTCTTGTGGCAAATCTTGGAATGATCATTTTAATTAGAATGGACTCCCAGCTTCAAACACCAATGTACTTTTTCCTCAGCCACCTCTCCTTCTGTGACCTCTGCTATTCCACAGCAGTTGGGCCCAAGATGGTGGGCCCAGGATGCTGGTGGACCTCTTAGCCAAGGACAAATCAATTTCCTTTTATGGCTGTGCTCTGCAGTTCTTCATCTTCTGTTTCTTTGCAGATTCCGAGTGTCTCCTGCTGGCAGTGATGGCCTTTGATAGGTACAAGGCCATTAGCAACCCCTTGCTCTATATAGTCGACATGTCCAGCAGGGTGTGCTCTGTGCTCATGGCTGGGGTTTACCTGGTGAGCATGGTGGATGCCTTGATACACACCACGTTAACTTTCCACTTGTGTTTCTGTGGGTCAAATGAAATTAATCATTTCTTCTGTGATTTACCTCCACTTCTCCTCCTTTCCTGTTCTGATATTCAGGTCAATGAGCTGGCATTATTCACTGTTTTTGGCTTCATTGAACTGAGTACCATTTCAGGGATTCTTGTCTCTTACTGTTACATCATTCTCTCAGTCTTAAAGATCTGCTCTGCTGAGGGAAGGTTCAAAGCTTTCTCTACCTGCACCTCCCACTTAACTGCTGTTGCCATTTTCCAGGGAACAGGACTTTTCATGTATTTCCAACCAAGTTCTGTCTACTCTCTAGATCAAGACAAAATGACCTCATTGTTTTATACCGTTGTCATCCCCATGTTAAACCCACTGATTTACAGTCTACGGAACAAGGATGTGAAAGAGGCTCTTAAGAAAATTAAAAATAAAAGATGGTTTTATTGAAAAATTATATATGTATTTTCTCATAGTGTTTCACTATAATATGTGGAAATCATATTTGTTTCAACTAATTTGGTATATTCTAATAAGTATTTATATTGTACCCCACGTGTATACCCCCTACAGTCACCAGATACCCAGTGTACCATTACATGCCTTGAGTTGATAAGTATATGTATAAGTATAAGTATAAGTATAAGTATAAGTATATGTATATGTATATGTATATGTATATGTATATGTATATGTATATGTATATG
Organism: Elephas maximus indicus; assembly: GCF_024166365.1. NCBI lineage: Eukaryota > Metazoa > Chordata > Mammalia > Proboscidea > Elephantidae > Elephas > Elephas maximus. The sequence continues at coordinate 105,556,108 of NC_064825.1, read as the reverse complement.
TATATGTATATGTATATGTATATGTATATGTATATGTATATGTATATGTATATGTATATGTATATGTATATGTATATGTATATGTATATGTATATGTATATGTATATGTATTCTTTCTTTGTGGAAAACTTTCATATTTTTTCTTAGTGTGTCAAGTTTTTATTTGTTCAAACTTTTATTCATGCATTAATTTACTTTTCCTAAAATTTATCAAATGTTGGCTAAATGCTTATTACACATGTTGGTGCTTTGAATTTTATGGTAAATTGAGTAGATTTTTATAATAATGAATCTAAGTATCTAATAGAAATTACCAACATTAATTAAATAACTTAATCATTGAAATTATTTAAGTTATTTATTAATAATAATGCCACGAAGTAGAAAGACTGAGCATTACAAATATAAAGCAGATTAATCAAATCTGGTACGCATAGTTAATAAGTCCTCCACTGAAATGGAGGCATTTAGTCTGGTATCTGAACAATGGGTAGGCATTAACTGAGATGCTAGTGGTAGTAATAGTTGAACCAGCAATTGGACAGGTCTTGAAGTGAACAAGATTGTGCTATTTCTGCAGAAATTAAAGAAGGTCAACATAACTAGCTTACAGAGAGCGAAAGTTAAGTCCTTGTACTGCTGTTCTCAACTCAGTCAGTTCCTTCAGGGAACATTTCTTACCTCTTGAATCCTCTAAGCCCTGATTAAATATCCCTTTCTTTGGTTCACACATCACCATGTGCCTCAGGATATTGTTGAATCTATGACTCTGTTTTCCAAATCATTATCTCCAGTTGGGGGTTATGGAAACTCTGAGGTCAAGGACCATGCATTGTATCTCCTTTACTCAAGTACTAACATAACATCTGAGTAAACATATAAATAAAACAAGAAATCACCTAATTTTTGTTGAGTGTTCATTACCTATAAGGCAAAACAGGAAATATCACTAAGGGTCTATTATATGCCTTGAATATAGTTTTTGTGTCTTATGAGTAATTACATAAATAGGTGGTGAATACTAAAAGCAATGGAACTTTTATTGTTTTTGTCAGCTGTCAAGTCAGCTCCAAATCATCGTAAATACAAATTATTATTTAGAAAATAAATAAAAGATCATTTACAAGATAACTGAAATCTTCATATGGATCTACTCTATTTTTCTGATGGCAAAAGCCTTAGAACATGAGATTGTTCCGTAAAGAAGGATATGGGCATGTGCTGGGAGGATTTCAAAAGAATCAAGGACACTTAAAATTTTGCAGCAATTATACAAGCAGAATCACATTCAGTATCTAAGACTATCTCGTTTGCACTGAAAAATGCCTTTGAGTGAAAGCATTTCAGATTTCCAGGAAAGCTCAAGAAGGACAATGTGATTCCTTTGCTCTCCAAGGTGACAGTTTTTATGGGATCCTGTGACACTGTAGGGTAAGTATAAAGGTAGAGAAAAAAAAAATTAGGGTGGGTAGTGCTTATTTTGGACATAATCTCTTCTCAATTAATCCACGCTATTTTGGAAATTTTACCAATGAACTAGTTGCTATCTTAAATAGCAGCAAGGCAGGAGTGCATTTGAATCATATTAAACCTCAAACAAAGAAAGTTTTAAGTGGGTTCCCATATCTCAGAAGGTACAAAGATACCACCTAGCTAACTCATAGTTATCCCATATGGTGATTTTTATGAATTTAAGGCAAATTTGATCTGCATACCGGCCCCTATAAACAGATGTAATTATGATGATGAATTCTAATTCTAAAGAGGATATTTCAACTTCATTCATAAGCATTCAAACCTCAATAAAAGAGAAGAGTGCCTAAATGGAATAAACTGATGTATAAAATGTATAAGGCCCCTGTGCCTAAATTCGTGCAAGTATAGGATGAATAACCCCTCATTAGGCTCATTGTTTGGGAGATTCATGATGCATCTAGGGGTTTAGACTGATGACCTGTAAGAATTTTCTATCTTGGCCTTCTGTAGGGAAAGCTAACACTGAAATACTTTATACTACTCTGTCTAATTCAAACCTTCCCTTCCCTTTACTCCTGCCTCTCCAACTCATACACTTCTCATATATCCACCATGAAACTATTATTATCCAAATAAGATATTTCTCAATGTTTGTGTATATAATGAATTAATATTATAGCCCCCCTCTCTCTTTTTTTATTTTTGTTATCTCTTTCAGCCCAGGCTCTGGTATCCCTAAACGCATGCATAACAAAGTGATCAGAGGTTAGAGTACATATATGTTAATACCAACAAGTAGCTCCATACTGTTGATAAGCTAGCTAGCAAAATTTGATAAACTGAAAAAGGTAATAATGTTCAATAGTCCAACAGTGGAATTCTTTCTTAACAAGCAGCAAATTTTAACCTCATTTTAAATTTACTCTACAAATGTGTTATGAACTAGGGAAGTAACAAGAAGGAAAAATAGGCCTGAGTCTCTACTCTAAACTTACAGTAAGTGTGACTTTAACAAATCACTTTTTTCTTTGAACTTCAGTTCCCTTTCTGTGAATAGATAGGCCCTAACTAGATAATCTTTTTGTGCTTTCCAGCTGGCATATTCTGTGTCTATATACACATGATTCTATTGCTGTCTAAACTTATTTTAAAGGAAAAAATAAAATAAAATAACAGATGGGTGGTATGATATTTATCCAAAGGACTGTGTTATGACTCTAGACCAGTTTTACCTGAAATGGAAGTGACAATGATGACAGTAAGATAGCATGTGATGAATGATACCCAGTACCACTAAGATGGACTTGTTTAACTGCTCTCTTACCTGCATTTTTATTTTAATAGACACTTCATAAAATTGAGCATAAATCTCCTGAATCATGAATAAAATGACATACTCTACATAATGGCTAAAATTAGAATGACAGAGGTGGTGCCAATATGGTGCTACAGACAGAAGCACCATTCCGTTATTCTGCAGCAAAGACAGGAAAAACTAAGTATAAGAGATACAGAAGTCACACCTGGAGTTCTAAGCATCAATGACAGGATAAAAATGGAATGCACTGAACAGAAGAAGAAACAGACAGAGAATGAGAAGAGCTACAGAGCATAGGTCCCCTGTCAGCTAATAAGGCACGACTTCACTATCTTGGAGCACAGCCAACAGTGATCCCAGTCAGGGAGTTTAGGATCTGCATACTGGCCCCTATAAACAGATGTATTCATGATGATGAATCCTAATTATAAAAATAGTATTTTAACTTCATTCATAAGAATTTTAAGCTCAATAAAAGAGTGTCTAAATGGAATAAACTGATTTGTAAAATCACTAACCTTCCAACAGGAGACAAAGCACCAGGTAGCCAAAGAAACATGGATTCTCACCCCTCATCCTTCTGTCTTATCCACTGCCTCCACTGCTTCCCAAAAGGGCACTATCACCCAGTCGGAGAGATAGCACTTCCCTACTCCCCTGGGTTTGTCCTGCCCACACCAGCTGGCTCCTTTGGCACATTTTTTTTCTCTGTCTTTTTCTTCCTTTTTTTTTCTCCCTCCCATATAGCTCTCTGTACTGTTTTCACCCCATCCTTACAAGCCATGCTACACTGCTTGGCTGGAGAAACACCAGCTTGTACTCATCCTAGATCTGCCACAACCCTACCAGCAGGCTCCCTCAGTGCCATTTTTTTTCTCTCTGTTTCTCTTTCTTCTTTTTCATTCTCCCTTCCACCTAACCCCATATGCCACCTATGCCCCTTCCCAATGAGCCATGTTGCACTGCCCTGCAAGACAGACACCAGCTTACAGCCACTCCAGTTCTACCACACCTTCACTGACCAGCTCGCTCCATGCTGTATTCTTTTTTCTTTTTCTCTCTCTTTTCGTTCCTTTATTTTCTTTCTCCTTCCCATCTAGCCCTGTGTGCTGCCTCCACCCCTTCTCCACAGGCTGTGCCTCACCACTCATTAAGAGAGCCACTGTCACAGGCCTCCCCGTGTGTGTCCCGACCCCATGCGCTGGCTCCCACTAAGCTGCCATTTTTATTTTATTTTATTGCTTTTTTTGCTCTCTCTTCTTTTTTTTCTTTTCTTGCTCCCACCTAGCTACACACATCAAAACTCCACCTTTCCAACTGGCCCTCAGGCCCCCACTCCCACCAGTTATCTCCCAATGAGCCATCTTTTTTCTTTCTCTTTCTTCCTCTTCACTCTCCTTCTTACCTAGACCTATGTACCATCTCTGCCCCTTCCCAAAAAGCCACACCTCACTGTCCAGCAAGAGAGACACCAGCCCACTGCCACTCAGCTTTCACCCCCCCAACAAAGAATGGTTCCTTCAGCATCATATGTAAATTTTTTTCTTCTTTTTCCCTTTCTTCCCATGCATCACCTCTGAACCTTCTCAGTGGTCCGTGCTGAACTACTCAGCTAGATAGCCACCAATACATAGCCTCCCCAGGTCTTCCCCACCTCCACCCATCAGCTCCTGTCATGTCACCATTTTTTCCTTTTCTCTATTTCTCTTTTTTCAGTTTCTTTCTTGCTCCTACCTAGCCCCATATGCCACCTCCATCCCATCCTACCAGGAGAAACCTCAGTACCTCCCTATCACTACCCATTGGTTCCCACCACACTGTCATTTCTTTTTTCTTTCTTTAGTTTATCTCTCTTCATTCTTTTCTTTCTCCCTCCCACCTAGCTCCACACATCACATACCCCTTCCAATCAGGCCTCGAGTACTCCCCACTCCCTGTCATTGGCCCCCACCTCACTGCCAGTTATTTAATTAATTAATTTGTTTGTTTTCAGACCCAGCTGAAATAAAAGGGATCATAACAGAGTACTATAAAAAACTATGCTCCAACAAATTTGAGAACCTAGAAGAAATGGACAAATTTCTAAAAACTCACTACTTACCTAAACTAACACAAACGTATAATGAGACGTATAACTGGACATATAACAAGAGATTTCAGAGGTAATGAAAAGAACAAAACAAAACAAAATCTCCTCTCCAAAAAAAAGCCTGGCCTGGATGGCTTCCCTATGTTTTTTCCTATATAACATTGTGCTGAAGTCCTAGCTAGAGCAATAAGGCAAGGAAAAAAATCATACTAAAAGGCCATCCAAATTGGAAAGGAAGAAGTAAAACTATCCATATTTGCAGATGGTATGATCCTATACAAAGAGAACCCCAAAGACTCCACAAGAAAACTACTGCAACTAATAGAAAGATTCAGCATAATAGCAGGATACAAGACTAGTACACAAAAATCATTTAAATTCCTACACACCAACAAAGAGAACTTTAAAAAAGAAATTAAGAAAATAATACAATTTGTAATAGCCCCTACAAAAATAAAATACTTAGGAATAATTCTGACCAGGAATGTAAAAGAACTATACAAAGAAAACTACAAAAACACTATAGCAAAAACAAACAAACAAAAAAAAAAAGACCTATATAAATGAAATAACATTCCATGCTCATATATAGGAAGAGTAAACATTATGGAAACATCAATTCTGCCCAAAGTGATTTACAGATGTAATGCATTTCCAATCTAAATTCCAACAGCATTTTTTAATGAGATGGAAAAACTAATCACTAACTTTATATAGAAAGGAAAGAGGCCCTGAGAGAGCAAAGCTTTATTGAAAAAGAACAAAGTAGGAGGCTGCACACTACCTGATGTCAGAACCTACCATACAGTCACTGCTGCCAAAACAGCCTGAGAATGGTACAACGACAGACACTTAGACCGATGCAAAGAGTTGAAAGCCCAGGCATAGTGGTGAAGTGCTACGGCTGCTAACCAAAGGTCGGCAGTTTGAATTCACCAGGCACTCCTTGGAAACTGTATGGTGCAGTTCTACTCTGTCCTATAGGGTCCCTATGAGTTGACTCAATGGCAACAGGTTTGTTTTTTCTTTATGGTCATCCCAAAGTCCATTAAATGGGGAAAAGACAACTCATTAACAAATAGTGCCGGCAAACAATTGGACGTTCATCCATAAAATTGAAACGGGACCCATACATCACATTATACACAAAAACTAACTCAAAATGGATCAAGACCTAAATATAAAACCTAAAACTATAAAGATGATTGAATAAAAAATAGGGACAATGCTAGGGGCCCTAATATATGCCATAAATAGAGTAGAAACCGTAGCTAAAAATGCACAAGCTCTAGAATATAAACTAGATAACTGGGAGCTTCTAAAAATTGAACACTTAGGCTCATCAAAAGACTTCACCAAAAGAGTAAAAAGAGAATCTATTGACTGAGAAAAAAAAAAAAAAAATTGGACATATTCCATAAGGGTGTAATCTCTAAAATCAACAAGATACTGCAACACTTCAACAACGAAAAGCCAAATGATCGAATTATAAAATGATATGAAAAAACACTTCAACAAAGAAGACATTCAAATTGCTAACAGACACATGAGGAAATGATTGAGGTCAATAGCCATTGGAAAAGTGCAAGTCAAAACTCCATTGAGATATCATTTCACCCCGAAATTACTGGCATTAATCACAAAAAAAAGAAAATAACAAGTGTTGGAGAGGTTATGGGGAGATTGGAACTCTTATTCACTGCTAGTGAGAAAGTAAAATGATCCAACCACTATGGAAAACAATATGGCACTTCCTGAAAAGCTAGAAATAGAAATATCATATGATCCAGCCATCCCATTTCTAGGAATATATTCTAGAGAAATAAGAGCCATCACACAAATAGACATGTGCACACCCATGTTCACTGCAGCATTATTCACAATTGCAAAAATGGAAACAACCTAGTTGCCCATCAATAGATGAACAGATAAATTATGGTACATGCACACAATGGAATACTATGCATTGATAAAGAACAATGATGAATATGTGAGATATCTCATAAAAAAAAATTTTTTAAACATGGATAAATCTGGAAAGCATTATGCTGAGTGAAATAAGTGAATCACAAAAAAATATACTGTACGACATCACTATTAGAAAAGCTCAAGAAAAAGTTTACACACCGAAAGAAAAAATCTTTGATGATTACAAAGGAGGGAAGGGTCGAGGAAAGGAAACCATTAATTAGATAGTAGATAAGTGTTGACTGTGCTGAAGGGAAAGAAGTTCACAATATAGAGGAAGTCAGCACAACCTGACCAAGGCAAAGTCATAGAAGCTTCATAGACACATCCAAATACCCTGACGGACTCAGTTACTGGGGCTGAGGGCTGGGGATCATGGTGGTGGGGGCCATTAAGTCAATTGGCATAACAAAGTTCATAAAGACAATGTTCTACATTCAAATACAGTGAGTAGCATCTGGTCTTAAAAGCTTGCCAGAAGCCATCTAAGATATATCTACTGGTCCCATCACTTTTGGACCAAAGGAGATGAAGAAAACCAAAGATACAGGGGAAACACTAGTCCAAAGGACTAATGAATCATGAATACCACAAGTTCCATCAGCCTGAGCCCCGAAGAACTAGATGGTGCCTGGCTACCATCACCAACTGCTCTTACAGGGTTCACAACGGAGGATCCCAGACAGACCAGGAGAAAAAAAATTCCAATTCACACATAAAATTATGATCAGACTTACTGGTCTTATGGAGACTGGAAGAGCCCCCAAGAAAGACTGTGGCCCCCAGACACCCTCATAACTCAGAACTGATGCCTACAGAAGTTCACCCTTCAGCTAACCTTTATGTGTCAGAATCGGCTCAACAGCAATGGATTTGGTTTGATTTTTTGTTATAAAAAAACAGTAGCACACATGAGGAACATGTTTCTTAGTTCAACATGTATATGAGACCACAGGGCAGCACCTGCCCAAAAGCAATGATGAGAAGGCAAGAAGGGACAGGAAATGGATGAATGGAAATGGAGAACTGGGGTGTGGTAGGGGAGAGTGTTGACACATCGCGGGGATTACAACGAATGTCTCAAAACAATTTGTGTATAAATCGTTGAACGAAAATCTAATTTGCTCTGTAAAGGTTCACTTAAAGCACAATTTAAGAAAGAAAAGAAAGAAACCCGTGTGGACTAGTTCTACTCTGATGCACATGGGGTCACCGTGAGTTGTAGTTGACTGGACAGCAACTGGTGCTGGTGAATATGGAGACCGGGGCAGATAATACTGTGTGTAAAACTTTTAACTCATGGAATTTGGTGCATTTTTTATCTTAAATGTTAATCTTAGATTAGCATTTTAATGAAAACCCAGCCAATTAAGTGATCTGAGTGCCACGTTTTTGTTATTCAGTTAAAGATTTAAAAAATGTTTCAACCATCTGTTTTTCATTCAACTTTCTGCTTATCCCTAAGGGTGTGCACAGGATCTGTGCTTGCTGATGGCTGGTCCTCCTCTTCTCCTGGCACATCAGAAACTGAATGAACCTCCTGGATCCCAGTGGTTAGATGCAGATATTAGACCAGTTGGAAGGTGAACAGTCTTCCAGAGCCAGAGATTTACTTGCCAGTGCAAGAGCCTTTAAAAGTTTCCTTCTTCAGGCCACAGACGTTGTGGATCCACATGTAGAGAAAGACCCCAAATCTACCTGGGTCTCTGAATGACTACAATGAGCAGAGCCCACTGCCGACCCTTTCTGGACTTTTAACTAGAGGATAGACTTTGTTATTATTATTATTATTATTGTGTTTTAAGTGAAAGTCTACAATTCAAGTCAGTCTCTCATACAAAAACTTATAAACACCTTGCTATGTAACTCTAGCTGCTCTTCCCCTAATGTGACAGCCCCCTTTTCCTCTCCAACCTGTATTCCCTGTGTGCATACAACCAGCTCCTGGCCCTCTTTGTCTTCTCGTCTTGCCTCCAGGCAGAAGCTGCCCACATAGTCTCGTGCGTCTACTTGAGCCAAGAAGGTCACTCCTCACCAGTATCATTTTCTGTTTTATACTCTAGTCCAATTCCTGTCCAAAGGGTTGGCTTTGGGAATGGCTCCAGTCCTGGGCTAACAGAGGGTCTGGGGACAATGACTTCTGGGGTCCCTCAGTCTCAGTCAGACGATTTAGTCTGGTCTTATTATAAGAATCTGAGGTCTGCATCCCACTGTTCTCATGCACCATCAGGGATTCTCTGTTGTGTTCCCTGTCGGGACAGTCATCAGTGTTAGCTAGGCACCATCTAGTTCTTTCAGTCTCAGGCTGATGGAGTCTCTGGTTTATGTGCCCTTTCCAGAATTTGTTATATTAAGCCACTTATATTTGGGGAATGTCTTTATAACACAGTATATAACACAGGACCGTTTGGGACTCCTGGACAGTTCGTTTACACTATACAATTGGGTGATGGTTTAAAAAAAAATTAAGGATTGGTGAAAGTGTTGATCAACAAGGTGTTTCATACTTTGGTGAGATGTCTACTAACTAGGAAAACAGTTTGGCAGTACCTACTACACCTGAGGGCATATATCATTTTCCAATTCTTAGTTTACTACCAAAGAGAGATTAGTATATATCTGCACAAAAAGACATGCACAAGAAAGTTCACAGTGATATTATTGGTAATAGCAAAAGAGAAAACAACTCCACTCCCTATCAACATTAGAATAGACAAATAAATAATATATTCATACAATGGAATACCACACAACAATGAAAATTAGTGCCCAGAAACTGCATACAGCTATAAGGATGGATCTCACAAATCTGTTATTGAAGAAAACAGTACATCCTCTCATGTATTGGTCAAAGAAAAAAAAAAAAAAAAACACAAGTATTCACTTTTCAGAAGTATCCACTCAAGTATGGGTCAAAAAAAAAAATCTATAATAATAAAAGTTAGTAAACCTGGGGGTAATGGGCTTATATGTTATAAGTAGCACCTAGAAGGCTCTAAGGATTCTGGTAATATTCTATTTCTTGGTATGGATACTAGTTTCAAAGGTGTTTTTATTTTGTGAAAATTTGTTTAACAGTACACTTATTGAATATTCTCTACATACATTACACACCAAAAGGGTTTTCTAAAAATAGTCTATTCACCATTTGACTGTAGGAGATTTCAGAATTTTAATATTATAAATTTAGACTTTTAACAATGCCTTGTATAGAATAGAGTGCAACGTATCTTGTGTACAATAATAGAGTTCAACATATTTTTTGTAAAATTAAAGGTGCAACTTTCATCAACTGGTCCTATCCCTTTCAGACCAAAGGAGATGAAGAAAACCAAAGATACAAGGGAAATGATAGTCCAAAGGACTAATGGATCACCAGTACCACAACTTCCATCAGCCTGAGCCCAGAAGAACTAGATGGTACCTGGCTACCATCGCCAACCGCTCTTACAGAGTTCACAACAGAGGGCCCTGGACAGAGCAGGAAAAACAAAATTCAAATTCAGACAAAAAAATATGACCAGACTAACTGGTCTTACGGAGACTGGAAGAACCCCCAAGAAAGACTATGGCCCACAGACTGTCTTATAACTCAGAACTGATGATTTTGATGAGTTATATTCTTTTTATTATTAAAATTTGCTGTCTTACGAGGAGACTTAAGGTACACTGATACCAGTAAACGCACTGAATTTATTTGGTAATAGCCCATGCCTCAAGGCAAGATAACTACTTTCTGAAGGAGATAGGTTTATAAATAGAGAGTTGTCTACATAGCATTAAGTTAGAGGAACTAAAAAAGTTGTTTAGATACACACACACAAACATATGTATATGCTTTTTTTTTCCCTCACTTGTCTCTGGTGTCTTAACTTCCACATTATGACATATTTTTCCCATGCTTTAAGGAATCCATCTTTAATTAAACATGAATTCCTTTGGGAAGTTAGGGTATCCAATTTTTAATAGGAATATGGCCACCATGGCTCAGGTTTTACTGGGGAGAGTGGAAAGGAAGTTAGAATACATGGTCCAGAGGGACAGCCATGTTTTGGTAGGAATGTCTGCATCTTGCCTAATCAGAGTGTTACCAGTGAAATTTGGCATCCCAATACACAGGGAACCACTTGAGGGGAAAATTAGTTTTGAAAGAAATCAGAAGAAAGTGACCAAGAATGACATTACTGCCTTTAAACATGCAACATTTTTTTCTATATATGCAAATTTTGCAATTTTTTTTTTTTTTGTGTGTGGTAAAGAAATAAATGAACTGCATTAAGATACACCCTACTGAAGGCGGGGCCAAGATGGCGGAATAGACAGACTCTTCTGGTGAGCCCTCTTACAAAAAAGACCCAAAAAAAAAACAAATGAAAGCAGTATATTTATGACAAGCTAGGAGCCCTGAACATCAAAGGCAAAGTTAGAAAACGAACTGAGCAGCTGGGGAGGAAGAAACGGTTCAGAAGCAGAGAGGAGTTAACAGACCTGAGTCACCGGGAGCCTTCAGGCACCATCCCCGGAAGTGGCTGCAGTGGGCCGATACTAGCGTTCAGCTGCAGTTTCCTCGGGGAGAATCAGCCAAACACACGGCCTACTCACACCTCCAGAACCAGAGAAGAACAGTGCTCTCAGCAAAAGGTAAATACTTGCATATATTTTACCACATCCCCCACCCCCAAGCAGGCTTCATTGGCTGTTGATTTCCCCGGGCCTGAGATAGACCCTGTTGAGTGCCTAGAGCCATCCTCCTGGCCTTGGAGAAGGGATAAAATCATAGTTGGGGGAAACGATAACCTGGGGAAAGGTAACCCGGGGAACTCAGGACAGAAGCGGCTCCTGTCCAGGCATAACCAGTCCATGGGCTTTTAGTACCTTTCCCCCCTGCATGGACTGTGTGGGCCTATTTCAGGAGAATAGGCCCTTGTTGGCAGACTACAACAGTTTCAGCTGTGTGGTGGAGAGGTGGGTGTTTGATATTTGACACTGATTTGCCTATTAAACTGGGTCCTCACCTACCCACATCAGGGGCCTAAGGACTGGTGGCTCCACTCAGGTCACCCAGCCACCTGCGGCAGGGATCCAGGGATAACTGGTACCTCCCAGGCCTTACAACCAAAAACATTAGGTGCCTATGCTCTGTCTGCAGAACCCACCTGCTTGTACACTCTAGGGAAGAAGGACATGCTTTCCTCAGAGACATTTGGGGGACAGTTATCAGACCTGTGCCTTGTTCTGAGTGTGACTCCCTGCTGCAGCCAGATACTGGTACCTACACCAATCACCCCTGCTCCTCTAAGACTATCAGACAGAGCCTGTACCACACACTTGATGAGCAGTTATCTGGACACCTGAGCTGAATCCATACAAGAAAAGTGAATGGATTCCTAGACTGATATACCTGGTAACAGCTCTAGCCATCTGGGGACAGGACATCAGAGCTTCGAGGTGAAAATAATCAAGCTACCTTACTCAAACAACCCATTTGAGTATATCAAAACAAAACAAAGCAAGAAGCTAGGATAAGTAAGCAAACATAAAATAAACTAATACAATAACTTATAGATGGCTTGGAGACAACAGTCAATATCAAATAACATAAACAGACAGTGATCACTTCAACAAGCCCTCAAAACAAAGAATCAAAGGATCTTCTAGATGAAAGTACCTTCCTGGAATTACCAGACACAGAATACAAAAGATTATTATAAAGAACACTTCAAGACATCAGGAAGGAAATCAGAAAATATGCAGGACAAGCAAAGGAGCACACAGATAAAGCAGTTGAGGAAAACAAAAGGTTATTCAGGAACATAATGAAAACTTTAATAAGCTGGAAAAATTCATGGACAGAGAGCAATCAGAAATTCAGAAGATTAACAATAACATTACAGAATTAGGCAATTCGAAAGAAAGTCTGAGGAGCAGAACTGAGCAAGTGGAAGGCAGAATTTGTGAACTTGAAGATAAAGCACATGGCACCAACATTTTTGAAGAAAAATCAGATAAAAGAACTTTAAAAAATAAAGAAAACTTAAGAATCATGTGGGACTCTATCAAGAGAAATAACCTAAGAGTGATTGGAGTGCCAGAACAGGAAGGGATAACAGAAAATACAGAGAGAATTGTTGAAGATTTTTTTGCCAGAAAACTTTCCTGATATCGTGAAAGATGAGAAGATATCTATCCAAGATGCTAATCGAACTCCACATAAGAAGGATTTTAAAAAGAATGTCACCAAGACATATTATAATCAAACTTGCCAAAACCCAAGATAAAGAGAGAATTTTAAGAGCAGCTAGGGATAAACAAAAAAGTTACCTACAAAGGAAAGTCAATAAGAAAAACCTTGGACTACTCATCAGAAACCATGCAGGTAAGAAGACAATGGGATGACTTATGTAAAGAATTGAAGGGAAAACATTGTCAGCCAAGGATTATATATCCAGCAAAACTGTCTCTTAAATATGAAGGTGAAATTAAGACATTTCCTGATAAACAGAAGTTTAGGGAATTCATAAAAACCAAGCCAAAACTACAAGAAATACTAAAGAGAGTTATCTGGTTAGAAAATCAATATCAGGCACCGGAAGGAAACAAATAATAAAAATTAGAGCAGAACTAAATGAAATAGAAAACAGAAAAGCAATTGAAAGAATTAACAAGACCAAAAGCTGTTTTTTTGAAAAAATCAACAAAATTGATAAACCACTGTCCAAACTGACAAAAGAAAAACAGGAGAGGAAGCAAATAACCCAAATAAGAAATAAGATGGGTGATATTACAACAGGCCCAAATGAAATTAAAAGAATCATATCAGATTAGTATTAAAAATTGTACTCTAGCAAATTTGAAAACCTAGAAGAAATAGATGAATTCCTAGAAAAACACTACTTACCTAAACTAACACAAACAGAGGTAGAACAACTAAATAGACCCATAACAAAAGAAGAGATTGAAAAGGTAATTAAAAACTCCCAACAAAAAAAACTCTGGCCTGGACAGCTTCACTGCAGAGTTCTACCAAACTTTCAAAGAAGAGTTAACACCACTACTAGTAAAGGTATTTCAGAACATAGAAAATGACGGAATACACCCAAACTCATTCTATGAAGCCAACATACCCCTGATGCCAAAACCAGGGAAAGACACCACAAAAAAAGATAATTACAGACTTATATTCCTCATAAATGCAAAAATTCTCAACAAAATTCTAGCCAATAGAATTCAATTTCATATCAAAAAAAAAAAAAAAAAAATTCACCATGGCCAAGTGGGATTCATATCAACTATGCAGGGATGGTTCAACATTAGAAAAACAAGTAATGTAATCTATCATATAAATAAAACCAAAGATAGGAACCACATGATCTGATCAACTGATTCAGAAAAGGCATTTGACACAGTCCAACACCCATTCATGATAAAAACTCTCAGCAAAATAGGAATAGAAGGAAAATTCCTCAACATAATAAAGGGCATTTATACAAAGCCAACAGCCAACACCACCCTGAGTGGAGAGAGTCTGAAAGCATTCCTCTTGGGGTCAGGAACCAGACAAGGATGCCCTTTATCACCACCATTATTCAACACTGTGCTGGAGATCCTAGCCAGAACAATTAGGCTAGATAAAGAAATAAAGGGCATCCAGATTGGCAAAGAAGAAGTAAAACAATCTCTATTTGCAGATGACATGATCTTATACACAGAAAATCCCAAAGAATCCTCAAAAAAAAACTACTGAAACTAATAGAAGAGTTCAGCAGAGAATCAGAATATGAGATAAACATATAAAAATCAGTTGGATTCCTCTACACCACCAACAACCAAAAAAAATAAAAGAGGAAATCATCAAATCAATATCATTTACAGTAGCCCCCAAGAAAATAAAATACTTAGGAACAAATCTCACCAGAGATGTTGAAAGACTTATACAAAGAAAACTACAAAATGCTACTATAAGAAACCAAAAGAGACCTATATAAGTGGAATAACATACCTCCTTCATGGACAGGAACACTTAACACTGTAAAAGTGTCTATTCTACCAAAAGCATTCTATAGATACAATGCAATTGCAATCTGAATTCCAAGGACATTTTTTAATGAGATGGAGAAACAAATCACCAACTTCATATGGAAGGGAAAGAGGCCCCAGATAAGCAAAGCATTACCGAAAAAGAACAAGGTGGGAGGCCTCACTCTACCTTCTCATCCAAAGAAAAAAAAAAAAGACTTCACCAAAAGAGTAAAAAGATTACCCACAGACTGAGAAAAAGCTTTTTAGCTATGACATTTCCGATCTGCGTCTGATCTCTAAAATGTACATGATATTGCAAAAAATCAACTACAAAAAGACAAATAACCCTATTAAAAAAACGGGCAAAAGATATGAACAGGCACTTCACTAAAGATGACGTTGAGGTAGCTAACAGATACATGAAAAAATGCTCATGATCATTAGCCATTACAAAACCAGAAAACCAAACCGACTGCCTTCGAGTCGATTCCGACTCATAGCGACCCTATAGGACAGAGTAGAACTGCCCCATAGAGTTTCCAAGGAGCGCCTGGCAGATTCGAACTGCCGACCTTTTGGTTAGCAGCTGTAGTACTTAACCATTACGCTACCATTAGCCATTGGAGAAACGCAAATCAAAACTACAATGAGATTCCATCTTCAACAAGGCAGGCATTAATCCAAAAAACACAAAATAATAAATGTTGGAGAGCTTGTGGAGAGACTGGAACACTTACACACTGCTGGTGGGAATGTAAAATGGTACATCCACCATGAAAATCGATTTGGCACTTCCTTAAAAACGTAGAAATAGAACTGCCATACAATCCAGCAATCCTACCCCTTGGCATATATCCTAGAGAAACAAGATCCTTTACACGAACAGGTACATCCACACCCATGTTCATTGCAGCACTGTTTACAATAGCAAAAAGTTGGAAGCAACCAAGGTGCCCATCAACAGATGAATGGATAAATAAATTATGGTATATTCACACAATGGAATACTACGCATCAATAAAGAACAGTGATGAATCTGGGAAACATTTCATAAAATGGAGGAATCTGAAAGGCATTATGCTGAGTGAAATTATCAGTTGAAAAAAGGACAAATATTGTATAAGACCACTATTATAAGAACTCAAGAAATAGTTTAAACAGAGAAGAAAATATTCTTTGATGGTTGGGGGGGAGGGAAGGAGGGAGATGTGTATTCACTAATTAGATGTAGATAAGAACTATTTTAGGTGAATGGAAAGGAAACACATGACATAGGAGAGGTCAGCACAACTGGACTAAACCAAAAGCAAAGAAGTTTCCTGAATAAACTGAACACTTCGAAGGGGCAGGGGTTTGGGATCATGGTTTTGGGGAACATCTAAGTCAATTGGCATAATAAAATCTACTAAGAAAACATTCTGCATCCCACTTTGGAGAGTGGCATCTGGGGTCTTAAACTCTAGCAAGCAGCCATCTAAGATGCATCAGTGGGTCTTAACCTACCTAGAGTAATGGAGAATGAAGAACACCAAGGACACAAGGTAATTATGAACCCAAGAGACAGAAAGGGCCACATATATCAGAGACTACATCAGCCTGAGACCAGAAGAACTAGTTGGTGCCCAGCCACAACCAATGACTGCCCTGACAGGGAACACAACAGATAACCCCTGAGGGAGCAGGAGAGCAGGGGGATGCAAACCCCAAATTCTTGTAAAAAGACCAGAATTAGTGATCTGATTGAGACTAGCAGCACCCTGGTGGTCATGGTCCTCAGACCTTCTGTAAGCACAAGGCAGGAACCATTCCCTAAGCCAACTCTTCCGACAGGGATTGGGCTGGACAAGGGATAGAAAATGATACTGGTGAAGAATGAGCTTCTTGGATCAAGTAGACACATGACACTATGTTGGCATCTCCTGTCTGGAGGCGAGATGAGAGACCAGAGGGGATCAGAAGCTGGCTGAATGGACACTAAAAGAGAGAGTGGATGAAAGTAGTGTGCTGTCTCATTAGGGGGAGAGCAATTAGGAGTATATAGCAAAATGTATATACATTTTTGTGTGAGAGAATGACTTTGATTTGTAAACTTTCACCTAAAGGACAATAAAAAAAGAAAAAAAAGATACAACATACCATGAGTATGCGTAATTATTATTCGTTACCTAAAAGTATCAATAGTAGGTGTTTAATAATCACAGAAATATATTCTTGTCAGTATCCTGCAACAATTCACATTTATCAAATATCACTCAGAATGTGGCCAAGCAGTGAACTTCCACAGGTCTACCACCTTGCACAACTTCGGGTGACACCAATTTTCTTATTTTCTACCACCTCCCTGGAATTGTGCAATATAGTAGCCCATTCCACAACAAAGTTAATAATGTTCAAGTGTTTGTCTAAAATAGATAAAACAGATTATGTTTCAAATCTGTTGACACTTTCTATTTGCACACCTCTGTCCTCTATTATGGCCGGAATTCTGCCTGGCTTTAAAAGTGGAACTTTGACGATCTATAAGTTCTCTTAGATTTCTAACAATCTGTGGATTACTATTTCAGTGCATTTCCAAATTTGGTTTTAACATAAAAGCACTATAACGTTCCAAGAGAGTAGCAAAGAGATTTTATTTTTTAAAGAATGGTTTGTTTTATAAGACTGTAGTTAGGAATCAATTGAGAGCAAGTGTTCTGGAGTCAGATAACTTAATGTCCATGATCCTCCAGGTGTTTAGTTATCATTTCTGGGTCTTACTTTCCACATTTATATAATGAGATTGCTAGAGAAAACTCAGGATGCACAAGATAATACAATAAATAATGTATGGTGATAAGTTAATATGTGAAAAATACCTGGCATTTAGTAAGGAAGCTACGATGGACTATATTTAAGTCCATACTTGTGCCCCTGAAAGCCCATTCCTGAACAAAAAGGTACTTAAAACACATGGGAGGAAGAGTGGATGGATATTTTTATGTTTCAGAACAAGGTGGAAGCATGATTTAACTCTGGGCCCTGATGAAGAAGTCCGATCAAGCCAAGATGGTAGACTAAATTTTAGGGAGGGTGGCGTAGTACACTGATATCTATGGGGTTAGGGGGAAGGTTGAGTGGGAAAAAAAATCACATGTCCAGTATCCAGCAATTTTCAGTGTACTGCCATAAATAATTGAACACAAAAGTTAAGTTTTATGTATAATTTAAGTAAAATTTATTTTGGTAAAATATGTGTATAACAAAACATATGTCAATTAACTTTTTTCAGTTACAATTCAGTGACATCCATTGCGATAATTATGTTGTGCAACCATCACCAGTGTGTGTTGCTTAAAGATTATTTTTAAAATAAACAAAATGTAGATAAACAAAATGTGGTACGTACACAATGGAATACTAAACCCAGTGCCGTCAAGTTGATTCCGACTCATAGCGACCCTATAGGGCAGAGGAGAACTGCCCCGTAGAGTTTCCAAGGAGTGCCTGGTGGATTCAAACTGCCGACCCCTTTGGTTAGCAGTTGTAGCACTTAACCACTACGCCCCCAGGGTTTCCAATGGAATGCTAGTCACCCATAAAGAGAAATGAAATCCTGATGCATGCTACGACATGGATGAAACTTAACATCATTCTGAGCTAAATAAGTCAGTCTCAAAAGAACAAACACTGTATGATCTCATTTCTATGAAGTAAGCAAATATATAGAAACCAAAGATTATTTAGTGGCTATCAAGGGTGAGAAGGAAGGGGAGAGAGGGAATTTTTTCTTAGGGAATATTGAGTTTATGTTAATGGTAATGGAATGATTTGGAAAAGGATAGTGAAAATGGTTGCATAACTTGAATAATATAATTGCACTGAACTTTGTACATAAAGAAATTTTTGACTTGCTGCATATTTTATGTATAATTTCAGTATTAGAGAAAGAGAGAGAATAGAACTGAGCTCATTTTTTCTTGAAAGCATCCTTCTATCACATGTGTGTTCTTAAAAAGAACATCCTCACAACTATCAATTCTATGAGAGAAACAGCCCTTGAAGTCTGATTATTTCTAGTCTTTGTTCATTTTTTCCAGACAACCAGAAGATATTTAAGACCAAACAATTAATGATCAATTACTTTTGAAAACTTTTGTTCTAGAGACTGTAAGAATGTCAACTATAAACAGAAAAACGTAACAATTCATGACATAGTGGGTTATGTGTAATGAATGCTATACAGTCATAAAATCATTGGATTGGGGATGGATGGTATGTAGTTGGGGAGAGTAAAACAGACAATGATTAATGAAAATAAAGAGTAACCAAATAAGAAAGATTATCTTATTTCTAAACGCAGAAGTGAAGATCTTTGTCTCAGAAATGAAAGAAACAGGGTGAACAATAGAAACAAGATGAAAATCATACAGTAGCAAGTCTATCCGAGCTTCATTAGATGTGCGATTTGACTAGAGGAGGGTGCAGAGTCAAGGTAGCTATAAAGCATAGCGTTAGACTCAATTGTTGTTACTCAACATTGATCACTTTGAATGAAAACTTCAGGCTTTGTTAAAAAAAGGTGCAGCATTCACAGGGGAAAGATGCAGATCCAGGGACCTAATTAGTCACATGTTTGTATGACACAAAAAATGAGAGCAGAGCCTTTAGAGATTTAAGTCCCAAATGTCACTAAGAAAAATAAAGCGTGCCCTGCCTAGTGTTCACCTACCCAAAATCAGAAGAGAAAGACATGCTCATCTCAGGTAGGATCCTGAATTGACAAATTAAAAGACTGCAGAAAAAAAATTTTTTTGAAAATTGAGGAATCAAATATTGAGGAATTTATAAATAAATCATTTTATACCTACTAATTCAATTAAATAAACTCTGCAGTCAAACAACCAAACTGTAATATTTTATGATTGAAGCTGTGTGAATTGGACTGACCTCATTTTGTATGAGTAAAGGAGATATTTTATTAATTTATATTTTTACTAAAATTCCTAAGGGAATCATTACTTTTTGTTACCACTCAAGTGACATCACTATACATGTGAATTTAAGCTTTCTTTTAGTGTTATTCCAACTATAACAGAGGTATCACACTAAGAATACCAATATGTATAAATTCAAGTTCATATGGACCATACAAAATAATACTGAAAAAAAAAATACTGAAGTACAGAAAAAAAAAATCAGACTACCATTCACATTTCAATTTTTATACACCAACAGACATTCACACACACAAACACATAAACAAGAAAATGAACCCTTTATAAGTCTGAAACATTTATTACCCCTCTTCCCATTTGCATTTTTTATGGAAAATTCAATTCAACAATCCAAAGAGATGCAAATGTGTGTTAATTCTGTTTTTCCCTTTGTATCACTTCTCTTCAGTTTGTCAATGGACTTATCCTTTGGGTTCAGGTCAGTCATATAACTGGGTTGTAAAAGTTCAGCAAACCAAGATGAAGTGTGATAGGAAAGTGGAATAAGACATGGTCCATTCATGTTTAATCAGTAGAATCAAAAGACATCATAGAGAAAAACAGTAGCTTAATCAATTTCATTT
Source organism: Elephas maximus indicus (assembly GCF_024166365.1). Taxonomy (NCBI): domain Eukaryota; kingdom Metazoa; phylum Chordata; class Mammalia; order Proboscidea; family Elephantidae; genus Elephas; species Elephas maximus. The sequence continues at coordinate 105,535,681 of NC_064825.1, read as the reverse complement.
ATTAGTTTATATGGAGTATTACTTATTGTTGTTAGATCTTAAAATCAATTATGTTTCTGGATGAATACAATAAATGTGAATTTTTTTTTTTTTTTTTGTCCAAAGGGGTATTTATTTTTACCTGTCAGACTGTTAGGTGTGTGTCTTCTGGCTTTGTGGCTCTAACTTTAGTGTTTCTTTAATATTATTTTGAATCTGGACTTAGCTTTAGATTTAATCAAAGCTACTGTCTGAGCTAAGACAGGAGAAACTAACACAAACGACATACGTCAAGACTGATATACAGATTTAGATTTAAACCTCCTGTTCCAGGCATTTATTTATTTATTTTTCAATAACATAACAATGTCTGTCTAACAGTGACATTTATCTGGGTTACATTCTGAGGATAAAGAAGACAATTTACAGAGAGAAAGTGTTCTGCCTTACAGACAGTATTTTACGTATTTTTTTTTAACATAGTTAAACCCTGATCTATAACCTTCTTGTCATTCCCGTAGCAGTTTAGAACAAGATCAAAGAAGAATGGATGGAAAAAATTGTTCTTCATTGACTGAATTCCACCTCTTGGGAATTACTAATAACCCTGAGATCAAAGCAACCATATTTGCCACATTTCTCGTCATATATCTCATTATTCTTGTGGCAAATCTTGGAATGATCATTTTAATTAAAATGGACTCCCAGCTTCAAACTCCAATGTACTTTTTCCTCAGCCACCTCTCCTTCTGTGACCTCTGTTATTCCACAGCAATTGGGCCCAAGATGCTGGTGGACCTCTTAACAAAAGACAAATCAATTTCTTTCTATGGCTGTGCTCTGCAATTCTTCATCTTCTGTGTCTTTGCAGATTCTGAGTGTCTCCTGCTGGCAGTGATGGCCTTTGATCGGTACAAGGCCATTAGCAACCCCTTGCTCTATACAGTCAACATGTCCAGCAGGGTATGCTCCGTGCTCATGGCTGGGGTTTACCTGGTGGGCATGGTGGACGCTTTGATACACACCACGCTAACTTTCCACTTATGTTTCTGTGGGTCAAATGAAATTAATCATTTCTTCTGTGATTTACCTCCACTTTTCCTCCTTTCCTGTTCTGATATTCAGGTCAATGAGTTGGCATTATTCACTGTTTTTGGCTTCATTGAACTGAGTACCATTTCAGGGGTTCTTGTCTCTTACTGTTACATCATCCTCTCAGTCTTAAAGATCCACTCTGCTGAGGGAAGGTTCAAAGCTTTCTCCACCTGCACCTCTCACTTAACGGCTGTTGCGATTTTCCAGGGAACTATGCTCTTTATGTATTTCCAAACAAGTTCTGCCTACTCTCTAGAGCAAGACAAAGTGACCTCATTGTTTTATACCCTTGTCATCCCCATGTTAAACCCTCTGATTTATAGTCTATGGAACAAGGATGTGAAAGGTGAAAGAGGCTCTGGAAAAACTGAAAAATAAAAAGCTGTTTTAAATAGTTATACACACACATAAACAGTTGTTTTCTTCAAATCATTTAGTATAGAACAATGTGATCTCAAATACTTTAACACAATGAGTATTTATATAAATTCTCAACTATACCAGATGTTAGGTAGTTTCCTAAACATTCTATAATTTTTATGTGTTTTCAATTTAAGCACAGTACTCTCTAATTTTGCAAACAGTTTTGTCTCCTAAGTGTGCCAAAGTCTTATTTGTTCAATGTTTCTGTCCTAGTTAACTGGTGTTGCTATAACAGAAATACCACAAGTGGATGACTATAACAAAGAAAGAATTATTCTCTCACAGCCTAGAAAGGTAAAAGTTAGAATTCAGGGTACCAGCTCCAGGAGAAGTCTTTCTCTTTGTGCCGACTCTGGAGGAAGGTCTTTGTCATCAGTATTCCCCTGGTCTAGAAGCTTCTTAGCACAAGCACCCAGGGTCCAAATGACACTCTCTGCTCCTTTTTTCTTGGTGGTAGTAGTTCCCTCTCCTCTTGATTTTTATCTCAAAAGAGATTGACTGATGACACAATCTAATCCTGTAGATTGTGTCCTCCTCATTAACATCATAAAAGTTAGGATTTATAACACAGAGATAATAACATTAGATCACAAAATGGAGGACAACCACACATACTGGGAATCATGGCCTGTCCAAGCTGATACACATTTAGGGGGATACAGTTCAAACTATAATAGTTTCTTTCTTGCATTACCTGAATTATTCTTAAAGCTGTGTGTTTATTTAGTGCCTATTGTACTTCTTGGTGATTTGTATTTTATGATCAATTCAATAGTGTCTGTACTAATGAATCCTATAATCTTGTGTAACTGACAAACAGTAATTAGATAATTATTCACAGAATTTATAACAAACTGTAAAACGTTAAGAAATAAAAAGGTAAGGTGCTCTTAATCCAGAGTAAGATGTCTAAATCTACTCTGCAAAGAAGAAAAGAGTCTTTGAAATGGGGACATATAGTTTCTGATCTAAATTATGAATGGACATGTCAATTGGCGAGAGGAAAGTATTTGAGGAAGAAGGATTGGCAATTAGTGATGATGAAGTGGATATGACAATGTTTTTAGAGAAAATGAAGCCCCAATTTATTAGATATGAAAAAGCAAAAAGAAAGACTTGGTGAAGTTCATCCTTGTGCTGTAGCTCTTAACTCTCCCCATCCTTCATCTAGGAAGACTTCCTTTCATCCCCCCTCCCTACTCCACACCCCATCTCAGGACTGGACAAATTCCTCTAGCCTTGGTTCAGAATCTAACCTCTCCTCAAGTCATCATTTTATCTGTCATGTGGTTTGTTAAAACATTGTGTATAAACTGAGATTAAGAGTACTCTGTGATGATGAGTGTTTCATCCTTGTTATAATAAACACCTGCGTTGTGTCATGCCATAGAAGGGGAAAACATATATAATCAAGTCAACATACTCGATAACATTTTTTGAGTGATGTTTACATGGCAGTAAAAACAAAGTTAACTGAGGAAATAGTATAAGCCTTGAATGTATTTTTTATAACTCGTAAGAAAGTTCATAATATGATTGTGGTTATTAGGGGTAAAGGATCTATGAAGATACCCATATTAATTACTTGAGAAACAAAAAGCTTTCATTTGGGTACTTTTTTTTTTAATTTTTATTGTGCTTTAAGTGAAAGTTTACAAATCAAGTCAGTCTCCCACACAAAAACTTATATACACTTTGCTACATACTCCCAATTGCTCTCCCTCTAATGAGACAGCCCGCTCCCCCCTCCACTCTCTCTTTTCGTGTCCATTCGGCCAGCTTCTAACCCCCTCTACCCTCTCATCTACCCTCAAGTGTCCACCAGATCCAAGAAGCTCACTCCTCCCCAGCATCCCTCTCCAACCCATTGTCCAGTCCGATCCATGTCTGAGGAGTTGGCTTTGGGAATGGTTCCTGCCCTGAGGCAACAGAAGGTCTGGGGGCCATGACTACCAGGGTCCTTCTAGTCTCAGTTAGACCATTTAGTCTGGTCTTTTTATGAAAATTTGGGGTCTGCATCCCACTGCTCTCCTGCTCCCTCAGGGGTTCTCTGTTGTATTCCCTGTCAGGGCAGTCTTCGATTTAGCCACGCACCACCCAGTTCTTCTGGTCTCAGGTTGATATAGTCTCTGGTTTATGTGGCCCTTTCTGTCTCTTGGGCTCGTAATTACCATGTGTCCTTGGTGTTCTTCATTCTCCTTTGGTACAGGTGGGTTGAGACCAATTGATGCATCTTAGATAGCTGCTTGCTAACGTTTAAGACCCTAGACGCCACCCTCCAAAGTGGGATGCAGAATGTTTTCTTAACAGATTTTATTATGCCAATTGACTAAGATGTCCCATGAAACCATAGTCCCCAAACCCCCAACCCTGCTACCCTGGCCTTCAAAGTGTTCAGTTTATTCAGGAAACTTCTTTGCTTTTGGTTTAGTCCAGTTGTGCTAACCTTCCCTGTATTGTGTGTTCTCGTTCCCTTCATCTAAAGTAGTTCTTATCTACTATCTAATTGGTGAATATTAGTAACCATCAAAGAGTATTTTCTTTTCTGTTTAAACAATTTTTCAAGTTCTTATAACAGTGGTCTTATACAATATTTGTCCTTTTGCATCTGACTAATTTCACTCAGCATAATGCCTTCTAGATTCCTCCATGTTATAAATGTTTCACAGATTCATCACTGTTATTTATTGATGCATAGTAGTCCATTGTGTGAATATACCACAATTTATTTATCCATTCATCTGTTGATGGGCACCTTGGTTGCTTCCAGCTTTTTGCTATTGTAAACAGTGCTGCAATGAACATGGGCGTACATATATCTGTTTGTGTAAAGGCTCTTATTTCTCTAGGATATATTCCAAGGAATGGGATTGCTGAATAGTATGGTAATTCTATTTCTAGCTTTTTTAAGGAAGCACCAAATCAATATCCAAAGTGGTTGTACCATTTTACAATCCCGCCAGCAATGTATAAGTGTTCCAGTCTCTCCACAGCCTCTCCAACATTTATTATTTCGTGTTTTTTGCATTAATGCCAGCCTTGTTGGAGTGAGATAGAATCTCATTGTAGTTTTGATTTTCATTTCTGTAATGGCTAATGATCTGAGCATTTCCTCATGTATTTATCAGCCACCTGAATGTCTCCCGTAGTGAAGTGTCTCTTCATATCTTTTGTCCATTTTTTCATTGGGTTATTTACCTTTTTGCAGTTGAGTTTTTGCGGTATCATGTAGATTTTAGAGATCAGGCACTGATCAGAAATGTCATAGCTAAAAACTTTTTCTCAGTCTGTAGGTAATCTTTTTACTCTTTTGCTGAAGTCTTTGGATGAGCAGAGGTGTTTGAATTTTAGGAGCTCCCAGTTATCTAGTTTTTCTTCTGCATTGTTAGTAATGTTTTGTATACTGTTTATTCCATGTATTAGGGCTCCAAATGTTGTCCCTACTTTTCTTCCATGATCTTTATCATTTTAGATCATATATTTAGTTCTTTGATCCATTTTGAGCTCCTTCTTGTGCATGGTGTGAGGTATGGGTATTGTTTCATTTTTTTTGCAGATGGATATCCAATTATGCCAGCACAATTTGTTAAAAAGATTGTCTTTTCCCCATTTAGCTGCTTTGGGGGCTTTGTCAAATATCAACTGCTCATATGTGGATGCATTTATGTCTGCATTCTCAATTCTGTTCCATTGGTCTGTGTATCTGTTGTTGTGCCAGTACCAGGCTGTTTTGACTACTGTGGCAGTATAATAGGCTCTAAAATCAGGTGCAGTAGGCCTCTCACTTTGTTCTTCCATATGAAGTTGGTGATTTGTTTTTCCATCTCATTAAAAAGTGTCATTGGAATTTGGATCTCAGCTGCATTAAATGTATTGATCACTTTTGGTAGAATAGACATTTTTATAATGTTAAGTCTTCCTATCCATGAGCAAGGTATGTTTTTCCACTTGTGTAGGTCTCTTTTGGTTTCTTGCAGAAGTGTTTTGTAGTATTCTTTGTATAAGTCTTTTACATCTGTGGTAAGATTTATTCCCAAGGATTTTATCTTCTTGGGGGCTACTGTGAATGGTATTGATTTGGTGATTTCCTCTTCAATGTTCTTTTTGTTCGTGTAGAGGAATCCAGCTTATTTTTTATGTTTATCTTGTATCCTGATACAGTGCTGAACTCTTCTATCATTTTCACTTTTTTCTTGAGGATTCCTTAGGGTTTTCTGTGTATAAGATCATGTCATCTGCAAATAGAGATACTTTTACTTCTTCCTTGCCAATCTGGATGTCCTTTATTTCTTTATCGAGCCTAATTGCTCTTGGCTAGCACCTCCAGCACTACGTTGAATAAGAGCAGTGATAAAGGGTATCCTTGTCTGGTTCCTGATCTCAAGGGAATGCTTTCAGGCTCTCTCCATTTAGGATAATTTTGGGTGTTGGCTTTGTATAAATGCCCTTTATTATGCTGAGGAATTTTCCTTCTATTCTTATTTTGCTGAGAATTTTTACCATGAATGGGTGTTGAACTTTGTCAAATGCATTTTCTGCATCAATTGATAAAATCATGTGATTCTTGTCTTTTGTTTTATTTATATATGATGGATCACATTGATAGTTTTTCTAATGTTGAACCATCCCTGCATAGCTGGTATGAATCACACATGGTCATGGTGAATTATTTTTTTGATATGCTGTTGAATTCTATTGGCTAGAATTTTGTTGAGGATTTTTGCATCTAAGTTCATGAGTGATATGTCTGTAATTTTCTTTTTTTTGGTGTCTTTCCCTGGTTTTGGTTTCAGGGATATCCTGGTTTCATAGAATGAGTTTGGGAGTATTCCGTCCTTTTCTATGCTCTGAAATACCTTTAGTAGTAGTGGTGTTAACTCTTCTCTGAAAGTTTGGTAGAACTCTGCAGTGAAGCCGTCCAGGCCAGGGCTGTTTTTGTTTGGAGTTTTTTGATTACCTTTTCAATCTCTTCTTTCGTTTTCGGTCTGTTTAGTTGTTCTACCTCTGTTTCTGTGAATTTAGGTAAGTAGTGTGTTTCTAGGGATTCATCTATTTCTTCTAGGTTTTCAAATTTGCTAGAGTACAATTTTTCATAGTAATCTAAATATGATTCTTTTAATTTCAGTTCTATCTGTTGTAGTATCGCACATCTCATTTCTTATTTGGGTTATTTGCATCCTCTCCCATATTTCTTTTGTCAGTTTGGCCAATGGTTTATCAATTTTGTTGATTTTTTCAAAGAACTAGCTTTTGGTCTTGTTAATTCTTTCAATTGTTTTTTTTTTTTTTTTTTTTTTTTTTGTATTTCATTTTGTTCTCCTCTAATTATTATGATTTGTTTTCATCTGGTGCCTGAGGGTTTCTTTTGTATCTCTCTTTCTATTTGTTCAAGTTGTAGGGATAATTCTTTGATTTTGGCCCTTTTTCTTTTTGTGTGTGTGCATTTATTGATACAAATTGACCTCTGAGCTCTCCTTTCGCTGCGTCCCAAAGGTTCTGATAGGAAGTGTTTTCATTCTCTTTGGATTCTATGAATTTCTTTATTCCATCCTTAATGTCTTCTATAACCCAGTCTTTTTAGAGCAGGGTATCATTCAGTTTCTTTTCCCTGCTTTTTCTGTTATTGATTTCCACTTTTATGGCCTTATGGTCAGAGAAGATGCTTTGCAATATTTCAATGGTTTGGATTGTACTCAGGCTTGCTTTATTACCTCATACGTGGTCTATTCTAGAGAATGTTCCACGTGCACTAGAAAAGAAAGTATATTTGGTTGCTGTTGGGTGGAGTGTTCTCTATATGTCTGTGAGGTCAAGTTGGTTGATTGTGGCATTTAGATCTTCCATGTCTTTATTGGGTTTCTTTCTGGATGTCATGTCCTTCACTGAAAGTGGTATCTTGAAGTCTGCCATTATTATTGTAGAGCTGTCTATCTCACTTTTCAACGCTGATAGAGTTTGTTTTATGTATCTTGCAGCCCCATGATTGGGTGCGTAAATATTTAATATGGTTATATCTTCTTGGTGTATTGTCCCTTTAATCATTATTTAGTGTCCTTCCTTGTCCTTTGTGTTGGATTTAACTTTAAAGTCTATTTTGTCATAAATTAATATTGCCACTCCTGCTCTTTTTGATTGTTGTTTCTTTGATATATTTTTTTCCATCTTTTGAGTTTTACTTTGTTTGTGTCTCTAAGTCTAAGGTGTGTCTCTTGTAGGCAGCGTATAGACAGATCTCATTTTTTAATCCATTCTCCCACTCTCTGTCTCATTAGTGCACTTAGTCCATTTACATTCAGCATAATTATGGATAGGTATGAATTTGGTGCTATCATTTTGATGTCTTTTTTTGTGTGTTGTTGACTGTTTCTTTTTCCCACTTAATTTTATGTGCTGAGTAGATTATCTTTATATATTGTCCTTTCTTCACATTCTTTGTTGTCGATTTTGTTTCTGCTGAGTCTCTATTTTTTCTTGTATTTTATTTTCATGAGTAGAATAGTTGTCTCCTTTGTGTTTACCTTTTTACCCCATTTTTCTAAATTTAATCCTAACATTTATTTCTTTGTATCGCTGTATCTTCCTCTCCGTGTGGAAGATCTATGATTACACTTCTTAAAAGAAGATTTTTTTTTTTCTTAGTCCCTCTTTATTATTTTAATGTTGACTTCTTTTATATAATAACATCCTTGTTACCCTGTTTTGAGCTTTTTTTTTTTTTTTAAACTTGCTTTGTTTTTTTGATTTCCCTTTCTGGTCTGACTTCTGATTGCTCTGCCCAGTTTCTTGGGTTGATACCTTATATTATTGATTTTCTAACCAAAGAATTTCCTTTAGTATTTCTTGTAGTTTTGGTTTGGTTTCTATGAATTCCCTAAACTTCTGCTTATCTGGAAATGTTCTAATAACACCTTCATATTTAAGGGACAGTTTTGCTGGATATATGATTCTTGGCTGACAAATTTTTTCCTTCATTTTTTTAAATATGTCATCCCATTGCCTTCTTGCCTGCATGGTTTCTGCCGAGTAGTCTGAACTTTGTCTTCTTGGCTCTGCTTTGTAGGTGACTTTTTGTTTATCCCTACCTGCTTTTAAAATTCCCTCATTATCTTTGGTTTTGGCAAGTATGATTATAATATGTCTTGGTGACTTTATTTTAAGATCTACCTTATGTGGAGTTTGATGAGCATCTTGGATAGATATCTTCTCATCTTTCACGCTATCAGGGAAGTTTTCTGGTAACAAGTCTTCAACAGTTCTCTCCATATTTTCTGTTATCCCTCCCTGTTCTGGTACTCAAATCACTCACAGGTTTTTTCTCTTGAGGCAGTCCCACATGATTCTTAAGGTTTATTCATTTTTTTTTAATTATTTTATGTGATTTTTCTTCAAATATATTAGTGTCAAGTGATTTATCTTTGAGTTCAGAAATTCTAGTTTCTACCTGCTCAATTCTGCTCCTCTAACTTTCTACTGAGTTGTCTAATTCTGTAATTTTATTGTTAATCTTCTGAATTTCTGATTGCTGTCTGTCTATGGATTTTTTCCAGCTTATTAAATTTTTCATTATGTTCTTGAATAATTTTTTAAAATTCCTTCAATTGCTTTGTCTCTGTGCTCCTTGGCTTGTTCTGTATATTGCCTCATTTCCTTCCGATGTCTTGAAGGATTCTATTCATTAATCTTCTGTATTCTGCCTCTGGTAATTCCAGGAATGCACTTTCATCTAGGAGATCCCTTGATTCTTTGTTTTGAGAGTTTGTTGAGGTGATCATGGTCTGTTTCTTTATGTGAGTTGATATTGACTGCTGCTTCCAAACCATGTATAAGTTATTGTATTAGTTTATTTCATGTTTGCCTTCTGTGCCATATCTCCTTGCTTTGCTTTTTTTTTTTTTTTTTTTTTGATGTGCCCATATGGAATGCTCGAGTGAGTTAGCTTGATTATTTTTGTTTTTGGTGCTGTCCTGTCCCCAGATGGCTACACCTGTTATCAGGTATATCAGTCTAGGAGTCCATTCAGTTTTCTTGTATGACTTCAGCTCAGGTGTCCAAGTAGCTGATCATCAAGTGTGTGGTACAGGCTCTGTCCTATGGTCTTGGAGGGGCAGGGGTGATTTGTGTAGTTACCAGTATCTGATTACAGCATGGGGTCATACTCTGAAGAAGACAGGGTGCTGAGAATAGTCCCTCATGTGTCTCTGAGGAAAGTGCATCCCTGCACCCTAGAGCATACAGGTGGGTGGTTTCTGTAGATGGACCATGGGCCCCCAATATTTTTGGTTCTATCAACTGGTAGGTACCAGTTAACCTTGAACCCCTTTTGCAGGTGGCTTGGTGACCTTAGTGGAACCACCAGTCCTTAGGCACCTGATGTGGGTAGGTGAGGACTCTGTTTAATATGCAAAGCAATGTCAAACATCAAACACCCACCTCTCTGCCACACAGCTGAAATGGTTGGAGTTTGCCAACAAGGGCCTATTTTTTAAAAATAGGCCCATACAGGTACTTGGAGAGGGGGAAGGTACTCAAAGTCCAAGGACCATTATGCCTAGACAGGAGCTGCTTCTGTCCTGAGCTCCCCTGGTTAGTGGAGCTGGCAAATTATCTTTTCCCCCAATTGCAAATTTATTCCTTCTCCAATGCCAGGAGGATGGCTCTACATGCTCAACAGGGGCTATCTCAGGCCCAGGAAAATCAGCTACTGAAGCCAGCTTGGGGGCTGGGGGTGTGCTAAAATATACACCAGTACTTCGAAAGCACTGTTCTTCTCTGGTTCCGGAGGTGTGAGTAGGCTGTGTGGCTGACTGCTTCTCCCTGAGGAAACTGCAGCCAAATGCTAGTACCAGCCCACCACCGCCATTCCCAGGAATGGTGCCTGAGGACTCCCCGAGATTCAGGTCTGATAACTCCTCTCTGCTTCTGAACTGTCCCTTTCTCCCCCTGCCCCTCAGTTCGTTTTCTAAGCTTGCCTTTGATGTGTAGGACTTCTAGCTTGTCAAAAATATACCAGTTTCACTTGTTTTTTTCAGGTCTTTGTTGTAAAAGGGCTCATCGGGATCATCTGTCTATTCCACCATCTTGGCTCCACTTCTCCAATTAAATCTTATGGGTCATAGTCTGCCTACCCCTGAACTGGATTATATAAATAATGTATGTTATGTTTGTACATTAGAATTCTACATAGCAATAAGAATGATCTGTTGCCAACAACAACATGGAGAAATCTCATAAACATATTACTGAGTGGAAGATCATCAGAAATAAAAGTATAAAAAACTATGATCTCACTTCTAAATAATTCAAAAATATATAAAATTATCTATTATATTGTATAACAAATGGTTGTGGGGCCCATGGACAGTCTCCGAAAACCTGATAATGTTCTGTGTTTTGGTCTGTGTTCTGGCACAGAAATATTTTCATATCGGAAATTTTATTTATGGTACAATTTATTACTTGAGAATTTTGTATAAGCACATTGTACCACAGAAGATATTTCATAAACAGTCTATTCACTATGAGACAGTAAACAAAAGAACTTCTATTATGATTTTTTAAATCTCTAGCAATTTGCTTTAAACAATAAGTTTTCATGTTTGTAAAAATCACACAGCTTTCATAGACTATTTCAGTAAATAATTATCCTTTATATTACTAAAAATGTACTGCCTTGATAAGAGCAATGATGTTCTTATAAACTCAGAGTCTCTGCTAGTCTCGTTTGCAGCACCATGGAGACTGAGTGACTCTGGTTCTCTTTGGGGCCAGTATCAGTCATTGAACTTCTTTTATAGCAGCCATGCTTCAATGCCAGACAACTATTTCCTGAAGCAAGATAGACAGATAGACAGTTGCTTACATAGTCATATGTTAAGGACACTGGTGACACCAGAAAAGTTGTTTAGATACAGGTTTAAATTCTACTCAAATCTTTTCTTCACTTTTGTATCTGATGTTTGAAGTTCCACTCAAATCTTTTTCTTTGCATGAAGAATTGTTTATAAATTAAATAGTCATTTTCATAGGATAGGTTAAGTAAATCAGTGTACATAAATAAAAAGGAGTACAAAACTATTAATAATACTTGTATACATATAAAGTGTGTTTATTATGGTCATTTTTCTTTATTTTTTTTTTTAATCAGGCAGATTATGTAACAAAACATAGTTATCCCTAGGTAGCGAGATTTTGGTTAGTTTTTTCTATCTTTAAACAATTCTTTATTTTGTGCATGTGGTTAAAGGGATAGTGTGTGTGTGTGTGTGTAGTGTGTGAATGTGAGCATGTTTGTAGTGTATGTTATGAAATTAATACATAATGCTTACATACAATGAATGATAGTTGGCCAGAGATCATTTAAGTTTTTTTTTTTTTTTTAAATCAGGTATAATCTTGGACATCAAAGTAGATAGGAATAAAAGACTAATGGGAATAAGCTTGGACTATATTCAATTTCTGAACGTAAATATACTTCTCCATTATGGGGTCTAACTACAAAATTGGGAGGAAAATAACTTTTTTTATAAAATACAGTTGATTATCTGGATCAAGTAATTGTAAAAATCATGACCATGGATTCTAATATAATTAATTTCTTATTCTATAAAACAAAAATTGTTAGTGTCATGGATTGAATTGTGCCCCCCCAAAATATGTGTCAACTTAGTTAGGCCATGATTCCCAGTTTTGTGTGGTTGTCCTCCATTTTGTGATTGTAATTTTACTATGTGTTGTAAATCCTAATTTCTGCATGTGGTTAATGAGGCAAGATTAGACTATGTTAAAGAGGATTAGGGTATGATTATAACACCCTGACTAAGGCTACATCCCTGATCCAATGTAAAGAGAGTTTCCTTGGGGTGTGGTCTACACCACTTTTTATATTACAAGAGATAACAGGAAGGGAAGTAAGCAGAGAGTTGAGGACCTCATATCTCCAAGAAAACAGCACTGGGAGCAGAGCTCATCCTTTGGACCTAGGGTTCCTGCACCTGAGAAGCTCCTTGACCAGGGGAAGACTGATGACAAGGACCTTCTTCCAGAGCTGAAAGAGAGAGAAAGCCTTCCTCTGGAGCTGTTGCTCTGAATTTGCACTTCTAGCCTACTTGACTGTGAGAGAATAAATTTCTCTTCATTAAAACCATTGATTCTTGGTATTTCTGTTATAGCATCACTGGATAACTAAGACAATAAGAATTATCATTGGTATTACATAGGTGTGTGTGGAAATAACACGATTTAACTTGAATGAAAGTCTACTGAAAACTCTGTACAAAACCAAACCAAACCGTTGTTGCTGAGTCACTCTAATTCATGGTGATCCCAAGTCTAGTAGTGCAGAAATGTGTTCCATAGGGTTTTCCTGGCTGTAACCTTTATGGTTAAGAAAAAATGATGAAATAAAAGAGTTGAACAGAAGATTTTCAAGGGCTTCCTGAGAAGAAAAAGTATTATAATGACACCTGCAAAGAGCAGGAGATAGAAAATCAAAAGGGAAGAACACACTCAGCATTTATCAAGTTGAAAGAACTGAAGAAAAAATTCAAGCCTTAAATTGCAATATTGAAGGATTATACGAGGAAAATATTAAACAATGCAGGAAGCACCAAAAGAAGATGGAAGGAATACACAAAGTCACTATATCAAAAAGAATTGGTCAACATTCAACCACTTCAGGAGCTACATTATGAACAGGAATCAATGGTACTGAAGGAAGAGGTCCAAGTTGCACTGAAGGCGTTAGTGAAAAATAAGGCTCCAAGAATTGACAGAATATCAATTGAGATGTTTCAACAAATGGAAGCAGTGTTGAAAATGCTCATCCATCTATGCCAAGAAATTTGGAAGACAGCTACATGGCCAGCCGACCAGAAGAGATACATATTTATGCCTATTCTCAAGAAAGGTGATTCAACAAATAGGGGAAATTATCGAATAATATCATTAATATATCATGCAAGCAAAATTTTGCTGAAGATCGCTCAAAAGCAGCTGCAGCAGTATGTTGAAAGGGAAATCCCAGAAATTCAGGCTGGATTCAGTAGAGGACGTGGAACCAGGGACATGATTGCTGATTCAGATGGATCCTGGCTGAAAGCAGAGAATACCAGGAAGATGTTTACTTGTGTTTTATTGACTATGCAAAGGCATTCAACTGTGTGGATAACAAATTGTATATAACATTGCAAAGAATAGGAATTCCAAAACACTTAATTTAGTTCATGAGGAACGTGTACATAGATCAAGAGGCAGTCATTTGAACAGGACAAGACAATAACACATGGTTTTAAGTCAGGAAAGGTGTGAACCAGGATTGTATCCTTTCCCTATACTTATTCAATCTGTATACTGAGCAAATAATCTGACAAGCTGGACTACATGAAGAAGAATGGGGCATCAGAATTGGAGGAAGATTTATTAACAACCTATATTATGCAGATAACACAATATTACTTGCTGAAAGTGAAGAAGACTTGAAGCACTTACTGATGAAGATCAAAGGCCACAGTTTTCAATATGGATTACACCTCAACATAAAGAAAACAAAAATCCTCACAACTGGACCAATAAGCAACATCATGATAAAGGGATAAAAGATTGAAGTTGTCAAGGATTTCATTTTATTTGGATCCACAATCAACACTCAGGGAAGCAGGAGTCAAATAATCAAAAGACACAGTGCATTGGGCAAATCTACTGCAAAAGACCTCTTTAAAGTACTAAAAAGCACAGATGTCGCCTTGAAGATTAAGGTGTCCCTGGCCCAAGCCATGATGTTTCCAATTGCCTCATATGCATGCAGAAGCTGGACAATGAATAAGGAAGACTGAAGAAGAATTGATGTCTTTGAATTGTGGCATTGGCAAAGAATACCGAATATACCATGGACTGCAGAGAGGAACAAATCTGTCTAGGAAGAAGTATAACCAGAATGCTCCTTAGAAGCAAGGATGGCGAGACTACAGATCACATACTTTGGACATCTTGTCAGGAGGAATCAATTCCCGGAGAAGGACATTATGGTTGGCAAAGCAGAGCATTAGCAAAAAAGAGGAAAACTCTCAACAAGATGAATTGACATACTGGCTGCAACAATGAGCTCAAACATAGCAATGATTGTGAGGATGGTGCAGGACCTGGCAGTGTTTTGCCCTGTTGTACACAGGTCACTGTGAGTCAGATCCATCAAGACGGCATCTAACAACAACAACCTTTATGGGAGCAAGTTGCCAGGCCTTTCTCCCATGGTGCTAACCTTTAGGTTAATAAGTGAGCGTTTAACCTTTTGTGCCACCCAAGGATCTTGCAAGCTCAATACAGTTATTAAAATGTAAAAGGTTTTATTGACATTATTACTTAATAGGTTTGCATTACAATAGAAATACTTCCAGTTGAGTCAATCCTACCGTTCTTCCTTAACTTATTTTAATTACAAAAAGTGAGAAAGGATCCGGGGGTAAAATATGAAGACAGTGTAATGATGCTAAACTATGACGTCCATTTCCTTCTTTCAGGGATTTCATAGATCTAAGTGATGACTGCTGAGAACCACACTTTGTTTACTGACTTCATATTCTCAGGGTTTTCTGGCAGAAAGTATGTGTAGCGGGGGCTGTCTGTGTTCTTTCTCCTGGTTTATGGTACAACCATGATTACAAATTGAGGGATGATCCTACTGATCAATACAGACCCCACTTCACACACCTCTGCACTGCCTCCTCTTCTTTCTAAGGGCGAGCCATGCCACTCAGTGAGTGGTGAAAGAGAAATCACCACCCCTCCACCCTATTTCTGTCCTGCCCCCAAGGGCTGACTCTCCCGCCACATTTTTTTGTGTGTGTGTATGTGTGCTTTTCTTTGTAATTTGGTTTCTTCTCTCTCTTTCCCCTCTTTCCTTTCTTTCTTCCACCTACCTTGCCCCATTCTCCACCCATGGCCCTTCTTGACAAGCTGAGCCATACCACTTGGCTAGAGAGCCACTGGCACATGGCCTCCCTGTAGAAACCTACCATCAAAAAGTGAAGAAAATAATGCATTCCTTTAGTGTATAAAATGAGCTGAGTACTATGTACTTAAAAAAAAAAATCATAAGAATGAAATAATTCATTAAAAATATGCAATATACAGTAGGTTAATTTTTTGCATTACTTATTTTTATTAAACAGGGTTTGAAAGCAAATAAAATAGTTTGATTATCTCTTTTTTTTGTTTTTTGACTCTATAATCACAAATACCTTAATTGGCGTTCACAGATTAATTTATATTATTTATCACAGCATCCCAATCATTGTCCATACCTCTTCCAGACTCAATGTATTCTATTAGAATAACCTATTAATTAACTCTATCATCTTCTATGAAATTAAACCTACTCATGTTATCTAAAATTGGTTTTTATGAATATCTTTCATGTATATATTTAAGGAAAAATATATCCCTTACTGTTTATTATTTTACTCTTTCCTTTAAAGATGCTGATTTAATAGTCTTTATATATAACCATAAAAACACGATTTTTAAAATTTTATTTGATAGTTTTTAAGAAATTATCAAGATGAGAGAGAACTTAATCTAAGAACTTGAACTTTGAAGTGAGACAGACTTGAGTTCAAATCCAAAAACTACCATTTACTTGTTAGCTGAATGTCCCTCTGCAGACTACTTAACCTTGTTAGACCTCAGTTTCCTCATCTATAAAAAAAAAAAAAAAAACCTATTTTCATCTAATTGATTCCTACTCGTAGCAACCCTATAGTCAGAGTAGAACTGCCCCAGAGGGTTTCCAAGGAGTGGCTGGTGAATTCCACCTGCCAACCTTTTGGTTAGCAGCCTAGCTTTTTAACCACTGTGCCAGCAGAGCTTTTTTTTTTTTTTTCTCCATCTATTTAGCAGGGTTTACTGAATGTATTGATTTCATAAAGGTGCCTAACATTACTAAAAGTCCTAATGTACTAATTATTATCACAGAAATAAATATTTACTTTTAAAAAGTGTACACACAACTACCTGAGTTTTATCAAAAGAGTTCCTAAGATGATATAGAGGAGCCCTAAAATAACTAGCTCCCTATCCAGGGGCTAAACCTTGATATGACTGACCCCTGGAAAAAAAAGGTATTATTTATGGCATCATTTCATGAAAGCGAGTCTCCAAGCTCCATCTTTCTACCCTCTTTAGAACATGCTCACCCAGTCTAGAAGATTCCAGTTATAGGTCCTAACCTCAAAACGTCCATATGCGTAGCTCTCTCCCAAGCTACTTTAAGACATGTTCTTCCTAAACCTGCCTTCACAACTAGTTAGAGCTTAGTAGGGGTTTCTTCATGTCTACCACTTTTGGTCAAAACAGTCCCATATCTGTTTCCATGGCCAACCACCTAGAACCATATTCCTGATCTAAGTCCCATACCTCACATTCCCAAGGAGTGAGGTTTAGATAATTAATCCCAGATTGCTTGACTTTATGGGATCCTGTATTAACCTATCTCCAGGGCCATGGCCAAATTGACACACTTAGCTGCATATGGATCAGTAGCTACCAATTATGATTGACCCATGCCCTTCAGAGAGCATTCTCTGCTTAGAATTTAGAAAAAAAACCTTGGTTCTCATCACCTCAAACAGCAATACACAACAGCCTTCACTGTTGAAAAGCACACACTAGCCAAAGCCCTGTTCCACCACTGATCTACATGGAGAAACCCCTTCTGTGACAACAGATCCCATCCTAGTGGATTTTACTGTGGTCAGAATTTCGAATGCAGCGTACCGCTATCATAAGACTTTGCTTTCTTGATCTTCCTCTCTCCTATGCCTCTATCTCACCTTTGGGTGTAGTACTTTCTTTAGATTTTCCAGCTTTCTCCACAGGCCATGTCCCAGCTGAAATCAGGCTATCATCCCACTGTTAGTGAGCTCCAGGTCACGTCTCTGTCTCTCAGAGTCCACCACGCTCAGAGCTTTCAGCTTGTTGATTACCAATGTAGATTTCAGACTATATATGTTCTTGATGGAATATTCTATGAATTGGAATTTTAATCTAGTCAATATTAGCAAATTTTTTTGTTTGTTTTTTTTAAGCCATCAGACTCAAAAATATCTTTTAATAGTTATTGCATATACAGTGCCAATCCAGAAAATGAACCAAAAATACTGGGGAAAAAATAGTTTCTTCCCACTAGAGGTATTTATTCAACATTAAAAAAACAATAAACAGTAAAATTACTTAGGATTTTTTTTTCATAAAAATTCATTTAGTAACTACACTGAGGAATATTCATGGTAGAGGCAAGGGATCAAATAAGGAGTAAGGAATTAACAAGTAACCCTAACAGAGTTACTTTTTTTTTTTTTTTTTTTAACAGAGTTATAGAACACAGTCACATGTAGCTTCAGGTTAAGATGCAAATTGGTGAGGGTGTTAAAAGAAGCACGCCTAAGATTCAAGTGGCATTCAGATTGCGAGTTATCATCTGTAGTTGAGGGGGGATTCAGGAAAAAAAAGAAAAAAATATATATATATATATATGTAGAGGTTATATTTGAACAGGTCCTTTTTAGAGTGAGTAGGATTTGAACAGCTAACTTACAATGCACACATATATACACAAGATAAAACTTAATTGAAATAGAGGCTAAATGAATTCTATTTTTTTTTTTTATATTCATGAAACCAGGAATTTTAGTATGCCAATGGCTTATCCAATATTGAGAGTAATCATGGTGGAAGGTTAGGATGGGAAAGGAAAGGAATAAGGACATGAAATATAAGAGATAAAATGAAGGGTAAACCTGTTCCAGAAATAATATTACAAATTGCACTTTAAAATGGCAGAGATAGACATAATTACAAGTGATATGAGAGGGCCAGTTCTGATGTTAGTACCTGACCTATTCTCTGGCTGAGATCTAATAACCAGCATATTTGGAGAGCATCCATATTGAACTTAATATCTCCAACATTCTAATCATAGTCCAAGAAACAGGCACTGTTGAAACATTTTCAAGTCTTATTTCATCCTTTCTTAAGAAAGCAATTTTTAACTGATAAGTTTTCTAAAGGCGTTTTTGACATCTTTGTTCCTTAGACTATAAATCAAGGGATTCAACATAGGTATTATCAATGTATAGAACACAGAGGCCACTTTGTCGACATTCAGTGAATGATCTGTGCTGGGGCGCAAATAAATGAAGATCAAGGTACCATGGTAGATAGTGACAACGATCAGGTGGGAGGCACAAGTGGAGAAGCCTTTCTTTCTTCCCTCAGCAGAACCTGCTTTAAGAAGGGCTGCTATGATGAAGACATATGAGAGAAGAACTGTTAAAAGACAGATAGCTTCAACCAAACTAGCAAAGACCACTAGAAAAATGTCATGCATATATGTGTCAGTGCAGGACAGTGAAAATAATGAGGAGATATCACAAAAGAAATGGTTAATTTCTCTGGAGCAGAAAGAGAGGTGGAAGGTGTTAGTGGTATGAATAATGGAGCTCATGGTGCCCCCCAAAAATGCTCCCATTGCAAACTGGCCACAAATTCTCCTGGACATGATAACAGTATAAAGCAGTGGGTTGCAGATTGCTATGTACCGGTCGTAAGCCATGGCAGCCAAGAGGAAAGATTCTGTATCAACCAACGAACAGAAAAAATAGAGCTGTGTAGCACAGCCGTTGTAAGAAATTGTCTTCTTATCAGAAACCAAGTCCACCAGTAATTTGGGAGCAATGACAGAAGAGTAGCATGCATCTATGAAGGACAATATGCAGAGGAAAAAGTACATAGGGGTGTGCAGGTGGGAACTGCTTGTGATTAATAAAATCATCCCAAGGTTCCCCATGAGCGTCACCGAGTAGATGGAAAAGAACACAGCAAAAAGAAGCCTCTGAAGTTCTGGGTGGTCACTGAATCCCAGGAGGAAGAACTCAGTCTTCTCTGTGCCATTCACTTCCTCCATCTCTTTGCAGTGC
Source organism: Elephas maximus indicus (assembly GCF_024166365.1). Lineage (NCBI taxonomy): Eukaryota > Metazoa > Chordata > Mammalia > Proboscidea > Elephantidae > Elephas > Elephas maximus. The sequence goes on along the minus strand of NC_064825.1, from coordinate 105,516,215 downwards.
TTTGTGATTTCTGGAGCAGTGACAGAGTAATGATGACAATGTCAACAATAACCTGGACATTGACAAAAAAAATTAAAAAATGCCAAAATAAATAGAACAGTCATTCTAAAATCTATTGGGGCATCCATATAGCACTTAGTCATGAGTACAGTTAATCCAACATAACTCATAGGTTTTCAAATATTTTAGCGGCAGAAGTTTATATTTTTTAATCCAAATTGCTAATGTACCACTTCTTATTCCTGAAAGCTATTTGTTTCCACCTTAAATGGCACCACCCTCAAGCTAGTTGCTGACTCTAAACCTTGGCTTCACCCATAATTTCTCTAACTCTCCCCTCCACCACATTCTGTGCATCCAAAATTCCACAACTAAACATCTCATCTCTGTCCAATCCACACAACTTCCACTAACATATTAATCATTACTTCTTTCATCTCTTCTTCTATCTGTTGCACAAGCCAATTTATCAGCTGCTTCATCTCCAGTCTTGTCTGATCCAATCTGTTCTCCTCTGATTCACCATCCTCCAATCACACAAACTCCCTCTAACCCACTAAATCTTGCCTCCCTCAGCAGAGCCACTGGTTGTCTCTACAGTGTATTGGTGGATCAAAGGGAAAGCTGTCACCTCTGAAATGATGTACCTCATGTGCCTACAGCTTGGTTAGTAAAAAATTGGTTAGTAGGCTCATGTTTTTTGCAAAGGAAAATGTAGCTAATTATCCAGGTTGTCTCTGCCTTTTGCCAGAGAACAGCTCAGCTAATGCAGAACAATGGGATTTTAGTTGACATTCACTCTCATAGGCTGGTGCTTTGGTGCAGTGCTGTGAGCTCTGTCCCACAGGGCCTTTGCGCATGCAATTTCTTCTACCCAGGATATTCTTCTTCCTACAAGCATTATTCTCCAGGAAAAAAAAAAAAAAAACTGTTGATTCTGACTCATAGCAAATACATAGGGCAGAGTAGAACTGCCCATAGGGTTACCCAAGCAGCAGCTGGTGCATTCAAACTGCCAGTCTCTTGGTTAGCAGCTGAATGCTTAACCACTGTGCTGCCAAGACTCACTCAAGCTAAATGCTGACTTTTCAGCAAGGTCTCCACTGTTTAACTCTATGTGATCTCTCCATTATTCTCTATCTCTGCATCCTAGTCATTCTCTTCATAGCACTTATCACAATTTACAAACATTTTTCTTTATTCACCTGTTGGTTATCATATGTCTCCTTCCCTATATTTCCCTATATTGTATAATCTCTGAGGGCATGAATGATGTCTTCAATTTTTTTTTTTTTAATTCCCATCGTTGTATAACCAATGCCTTGTATAATCCTGATCCATCCCATTGCCAATGAACGGATTCTGACTCATAGCGATCCGTAGGGCAGAGTAGAACTACTCCATATGGTTTCCAAGGAGCACCTGGTAGATTCAAACTGCCGATCTTTTGGTTGATAGACTGAGCTCTTAACCACTGTGCCACCAGGGCTCCTGAATCCTGACCCATAGTAGATTCTAATTCAACAAAGATTGAATAAATCAAGGATAATCCCTAATATATAAATAGTGAGAGATTGAGTATACAAATGGGCAATGGCCAGACCATATACCACAATAGAACTCTGACACACAACCTCTGCAGCAAATTGCCTAGGAAGCGAAATCTGGACATTCTCAATAATTGACCCAGAGCAATCACAATTTGGCCTATATATTGCCAGCTTCCCATAATTTTGTCTACCCCATTAACCCATTGCTGTCGAGTCGGGTCTGACTCATAGCAACCATACAGGACAGAGTAGAACTGCCCCGTAGAGTTTCCACGGAGCGCCTGGTGGATTTGAACTGCTGACCTTTTGGCTAGCAGCTGTAGCACTTTAGTTACAATAAATACAATTTGTTACACATATTTCTGGTGTTTTCTCTGCACATTTAGGTTTTTAACAATTTTGTCTAGCTTTTGTTAAAAACCTAAATGTGCAGAGAAACACCAGAAATATGTATAACAAATTGTATTTATTGTGAGTAGATACAATTCAAATGAGAGAGCATCAACCCGAAAGTATCAAGAAGGTGCTCCAAAGACAGAACAGTGAAAGAAAGTCATATAGGTCATTGGGTCACCTTTGGATGTAATACCACAATGGTTGCTTAACAAGGGTCACATGTGTTGATTCTCAAGGTGGGCAGCTCTCAACAATCCTAAGAATCTGGGTCTGGCAAGGCACTCCCCTAAATGTCACTGTCATGTTAATTTCTTGTAAGACAGCCTCAAAGCACTTACAAGGTTCCAGGGTCAGTCAGTTGTAGAAAGAGCTGATAAGGACATGCAATACATTTTCCCATCAGACCATGGAGTTCCTGCTTCTCCAACCTGGCTGCTCAAAGGTCATTCTCTAAAACTGTCCAATGCCTAAAGGAAAATGGTCTCTGCTAATGCGCTTACTAGGCTATTGTTTAACCTGAAGTTGACTCCAGGGAAGGCAGTTCCTTAAAGCCTCAAGGTTCAAAAGGACACCTAAGGGCAAATGGCCTGGGTGGCTCACCTGAACTCCATTAACCCAGAAGTCTAGATTCCAAGAGTATAGGAACAGTTTCTCACTTCCAACTCAGGATCAACCTGAAAAAGACAAACATGCTCCCCAAGCCAACCAATTGCATAAAATGCCCTGTTTCTAATTAGCCAAATTCCAGCTTCCTGGTGTCAACAACCTCCAACCAGACAAGCCTTCCTTTTTTCTCACTGTAAGATTTGTCACATCCCTGCTTTCATTGAGTCCCTGTCAAATACAGAAAAAAAAAAACAAAAACCCAGTGCTGTCGAGTCTATTCCGACTCATAGCGACCCTAGAGGACAGAGTAGAACTGCCCCATAGAGTTTCCAAGGAGCACCTGGTGGATTCAAACTGCTGACCGTTTGGTTAGCAGCCGTAGCACTTAGCCACTACACCACCAGGGTTTACAAGTGATGGTGATTTACTACCGTGCTATAGAAAACGGAATAATTAGACTTCGTTCCCAGTTGTGTTGCGTATATTTATTTCCACAACAGATAAAGTCATTGCTTTCCAGGTGAAAAGTTGTGGTTGGAAGACCAGAAGCTATGTATTCCTCACTTTCAGATCTAGTTTGCCTCCGAGAAAAAAAAAGAAAAAGAGGATCCCTTAGATAGTTTGAAATCCACTGATAATGTATCAAGCTCAAAGACTGAATTAGTAAGACAAGTGCGGAATCCTTCCCCTGTCACTCAGTAGTTCGGAATACTTGGGCAAGACAATAAATCTCTTCGCGTCAACTTCATTTATCAAATGTCAATGACAGTACATTTCTCATCAAGTTATAACGGTAAGCATTAAATGAATTTCCATCCTCGGTTTCAATATCCTCAGCATCTTGTTTCTTTACTGTTCCAAGTAGCAATACAGCAAGCAACTCTAGGTCAATTCAGATACCTATTTGATTTTATTCAGAATCTAAGCTATGGACTGCAACTCGAGAAATCTTTACACTACCAGATTTAATATTATTTTTCAACTCAGCAACTGCTTTATTTGTATCCACACTCATTTCTATTCTTTCTATAGGGAAGAACTGTAAGCAATTTTCAAATGGGCTCATCTATCCACCCATTTGGGTTATTTTCACTTTTATTGCCCCTGCCCTATTTTACGATTCTGCAACTTGTAGACAGTCAATAGTAATTCAGATGATGCTTGTCCATACACACATACATTTCCCCCCCTCCAATGGAGAGGGAGTTGATGTCCCTTCCCCTTGTGGAAAAAGTCAGTTTTGTATCTATTCATAAATGTATTTGTGCATATCTGATTGTATGAAATTACACTTCTTCAAATTTCACTTTGTAGCCATTGTTACACCATGCCCTTTCCCCAGTTTATTGCAGGTTTTTAATAAAATTAACATTTTATTAAAACTTTGCATACATTTAGAGTAAATAAGCAGAGTGTAACTATCAGAAGAGTTATTCTCTGAGTAGATACAACAACACAGAGATGTGACAATGATCATGAACTATGGAATATTGCTCAGTGTTTCTTTTTCTAACTTTGTTATGTTTCTGGCTAGATAAATTCTGGGCAAGTGGCATATACCTACCTTCAACATATTTTGATCTTATGATCTCCAAAGTACTTTCACATTTAATTTAATTCTCACAACTCTTTAAAATATGTTGAGGATGGTGTCTTTATAGAAAAGGAACTGGTAATTGGAGGCCAGATGAGCAGCCCAGATTTGCATACCTCTGTAATAAAAGGATCTGGTTAGGACTTTTGGAGATTCTATGTTATCAGGATAGGGCATTCTCCAATAAGCAGATAATTCAATTCCTAATTAGAGTCCAGGAGTCCCTGGGTGATGTAAATGTTCCAGACAGTGTTACTAGCTGAAAGGTTGGACATTCAAACCCATCCAGATTTGCCTCATATCCATCCAGGTGTGCCTCAGAAGATAGGTTTGGTGGCCTGCTTCTGAAAGGTCACAGTCTTGAAAACACTATGGAGCAGTTCTACTCTGCACACATGGGTTTGCCATAAGGCAGAATCCATTTGATGGCCACTAACAACAATTGGACTCCGTTTATTCCGGGTTTTGTCTAAAAAATAAAATGTGCTAAATGTGCTTTGTTATTATCGTTGTTTGACATGTTTGAGGATTTACGAACTGTCTTATTCCAGGCATGTTTCCACTTCTAACATCAAATTTCTATGTGTAAAATCAATGACTATAAGAGATAATTTCATAGAAACCCATGCAGCTGTAAAATTGTCTGATTATGTCGAGAATACTTACCAGACTGATTCCTCTCTTTCACCCTCCTTCTTACTACACTGTTGTTAGCCTCAGTTCGTTTTCTACCAGAAAATCAAGTATGACACTTAGAGACAAGAACATCCATTTAATTGCAACATTTATCAGAATCCATTTGAGGTGTGCCTTCTGTGTTCATAGAACAAATGTTAGCCTCCCATAGGAAGGCTTTGGTTCCTTAGGAGCATGGACAGACTTTTTATGCTTTGCATTGAGAAGTTTGAAATCATCTTCCTGAACAGACATCAGTTCTTAGGGACCGACACTCTCACATCTAAATCCCAAAGGGAAAAATATGTGAGCAATTAAACATTTCTAATTAGGAGTTAGTTAAACACAAAATAAAATGATGTAATATGTTTTTCTGTATCTTGAAAATAACCCAAAGAAACATGTCTTGGCCTTTGAAGTGGTATATTATTAAATAGAAAATTGGATTGTGATATTTATTACTTAATTTTATTTAACAAGCTCAAAGCAATTTATCAAACAGGTGTTGGAATATTCTATGTAAAGGGATGCTTCAACGAGCAGGGAGCAAACAAACATACATCTAGCTATCCATTGAGAGATACGAAGATCCAGAAATTTAACACGTCAAAGAAGAACCACCTGTGAATGAAGTTAACAACTCTAATACGTGCTATTATTTACTTTTTTCTGTGTTTAAATTGAATGTTGACCATCCAAGACCTGAACAGGTCAGAAAGTCTTCATTCAAACAATACAATCATGCTGTGTATATTTTGTGCCAAATATTGTTTTAGGCACACGACAGAGAAGAGGAGGATAATTTGACTGGGTATTAAGGATTTACTTAAGTACAGAAGAGGAAATGACAGAGAGTAGAGAAACAACATAAACGATGTTGTGCTGATAAGAAAGTCCATGGCAATCTTGCAGAATTTAAAATGAGGTCTAGAGAGAATGTGTTGTCTAATGAAGAAAGATGTGAGAGGAAAGATATATTTGATTAAGACAAAATGGCCTTGAATTCTACTTTAAGCTTTGTAAAAACAAGAAAGTTCAATGCTGAAGGTGCTTATGAGAAGGCCAGATATATTGTATGTATATTGTACTAGTTTATTGATGCACTAGTTCTGTGATTCCCAGTATGAGTGGTTTCTCTCCTCAGGGAACATTTGACAATGCTTGGAGACAGTTCTGCTAGTCAGAACATTGAGGGGTGGGTCAGGGAAGAGAGGAAGGGTGCTGCTTGCATCAAATAGGAAGAGGCCAAGGATGCTGTCCAACATCTTACAGTGCCCAGGACAGAACTCCATAACAAGGATAGACAGAAACACCATGCCATCCCTCCACAGCAAAGACCTAAAAAACTAACTAAAACAGAGACAAACGTCCTTCCTGGAACCTGAAGTGCCAAATGAAGGGATAGAGAACCCAGCCAAGCACCGAGTGGAATAAGAAACTGACAGAGGACAGAGAGCAAGGAGAGATAGTACAGAGGGCCCCATCAGCTAACGCAGCACGGATCTGCCATCTTGGACTCCAGTCAGGGATCAGCAGACGGGGAGCACGGGAAAGCACCTTTGCGAAACTCCCAGCAGGAGACAGAGCACCTGGTAACCACCGATACGTGCTCTTCCACTCCCGTTCTCTCCCCACTGCTCTACCTCCAAGCTTCCTGGTAGGCCGTGGTGGCTCAGCTGGCCAGAAAGTGCAGCATCCATGCCTCTTGGATTCACTCCATTCACACAGGAGATCAGCAGACAGGGAGTAGAGGAAAGCAGCTTCATGAAGTTCCCAGCAGGAGACAGACCACCTGGTAACCAGAAATATAAGCTTTCTTAGCCACCCCCTGTTCCCCACCACCACCTTCAGCATCCTCTGCTTCCCGCTAGCCACAGTCTCTTGGCCGGGAGGCAACTGCTTTAGCCTCAGGCTGCTTGGATTTGTCCTGCTCACACTGGCCGGGCTCCTGAGCTGATATTGGTTCTTTCCATCTCTTTTGGTTTCTTCCGTGCCTCCTACCACAAGCCCCTCCTTTCTCTGGATCACCTGGTTCCGTGTGCCATCTTTGCTTCTTCTTGAAAGGCTGTGAAGCCATGCTTGTCTGGGGAACAACTCCCCAGGTCTGCGACACCACGCTGGAATCTCTGGGGCTTTATTTTCCCCCTTGTTTTGCTTTGTTTTATTTTTGCAGCTTGGAAGCCCCTTCTAGCCAGGCTGCACTGCACAGCTTAGGAGCCACTCCCCCAATCTGAGCAGCTGCATAGGTGGGATCCCTGAGGCATTTCTTTCTTCTTCTTCTACTACTACTTCTTCTTCTTCTTCTTCTTTGTTTCTTTTCCCTTTTCTTTTCTCTCTTCTTCTGTTTCTGTGTCTTGATTTCTCAGTTCTCGTCTCTCTACATTTATCTTCTTTTCCTGTCTCCTGAATAGCCAGTGCCGTGAAACTCTGGTGGTGTAGTGGTTAAGTGCTATGGCTGCTAACCAAAGGGTTGGCAGTTCAAATCCACCAGGCACTCCTTGGAAACTCTATGGGGCAGTTCTACTCCTATAGGGTCGCTATGAGTCGGAATCGATTTGATAGCACTGGGTTTGGATTTTTGGTTTGGTGTGACATCTATACCCCTTCTAGCCAGGCTATATTGTGAAGCATGGGATCCACTTCCCCAGTCTTAGCAGCCCCACCAGTGGGACTCTGGGAGTGCTGAGGGCTTTTCTTTTGTTCTACTCCAGTTTTTTATCCAGGTATTTTCTTTCTTTTTTTTTTTTCCTTTTTGCTTTTCTCCATTTCTCAGTTTCTTATCTCTCCACTCCAATGGCAAGCTCCCTTAGCACTCAATTTTTTTCTCTTTCTTTGATTGCTTCTTTGTTTTCAGCCCCTGTTTTTCTCTCCTCTCTATCTTCTTTCCCACACCCCTAATAGCTCCACATATCACAACCTCCCCCCTCTTTCCTGCCTACCTGTACTGTGCAATGAACACCACACCCCCAAGCAGCACAGGCATGGCCTACTGGAGCCTTCCCAGCACTGATTCCTGGCCCACCCTGTCAGCCCTAGTATGTGCAAAAAAAACAACCCATCTCAGCCCCTCCCCTTCAGCTGGACCTGCCCTGCTGAACCATAGCCAAATGACTGCCCTGCCCATTAAACAAGGAGGTGAAAAGTATCCTGACTACAGACGAGCAAACAACAAGGAACTCACAGCCCATCTACTCAGACATAACCAAATAAAACAAAAAAGCAGAACAAAACATACAAATGTACAATCAAGAAATGAAGAAAATAATTACTGAATGTCTCAAAGACAGTGGACAATACCAAAACATAAAAAAAAAAAAAAAAAAAAACAGGGCAGGATGGGTCCAGTAGGTTTCCAAAATAAAATGCCAGGTGGCTTTCCAGTAGAAGAAAAGATACTAGAACTACCTGAGAGGAAATTCAAATCTTTAATATTCAGAGCAATCCAAGAGTTGAAACAAAAAGCAGATAAAAATGAGGAAAAAATAGACACATTTTTAGAAAAAATAGACTAATTCATGGCAAATACAGACAAAAAAAAATGGAACAATTCAGGAGAGTAACACAAGAACAAAATGCCAAAATAAATTCACAACTGGAAATCATTCAAAAACAATAATTACAAGTCCCAAAGATAAACAACAAGATTTCAGAAACGGACAGTGCCATAGGAGGGGTGAGGAGAAGGTTTAAAATGATGGAAGACAGAATCAGGGAACTCAAAGACAGACACTTGAATACAACTCTGTTTGAGGAAAAATCAGAAAAAAGAATGTAGAAAAATGAAGAAACCCTGAGAATTATGTGGGATACAATCAAAAGCAAAACTTTGTGAGTGATCGGAGTTTCAGAACAGGGAGAGGAAACGGAAAACTCAGAGAGGGTCTTTGAAGAACTGCTAACAGAAAACTTCCCTAATATCATGAATGATGAAAAGCTGACCATCCAAGAAGCTCAAAGAACCCCGTAATGGATAGACCCCAAAAGAAAAACATCAAGGAATATCATAATCACTCTCTTTAAAACCACAGACAAAGAAAAAATCCTGACAGCAGCTCAAGAAAAACGAAAAGTTATGTACGGAGGAGAAACAAGACTAAGCTCTGATTATTTGGCAGAAACCATACAGGCAAGAAGACAATGGGATAACATATATAAAATCTTGAAAGAAAAAAAATTGCCAATGAAGAATAATATATCCTGAAAAACTTTCATTCAAATATGTTTGGGAAATTAGGACATTTCCAGATAAACAGGAATTAAGGGAATGTGTAAAAACCAAACCAAACTTACAAGAATTATTAAAAGGAGTCCTTCAGTCTGAGAACAAACAACATCAAATTACAGCCTGAATCTAGGACACAAAATTGTACCAGCCAGATACTGACGTAGGAAATGAACTGGTTAATCTGTAAATGACAACAACATCAGAACAATAAAAGAGAGAATAAATGGTATAGTTATAAAACTCTATAATGGAGAGTAAGACAAAGCAATAAAAAATATATATATATACCAAGTAACAATAGACTGGGTCAAACCTAGGAAGATAAGGGTAAATTTTAAGGTAACTACAAAGAAAGTTAACAAACCTATTCATCAAAATAAAGGAGAAAAACACAAAGTCTCAATAAAAAAAAAATCTATGAAAACAAAAGAAATGAAAAAGAAATCCATAAACAAAAGAAACTCAGCACAGGACCTTATGCTGAGTGAAATAAGTCAATCATAAAAGGACAAATATTGTATGAGACCACTACTGTAAAAACTCATGAAAAGGTTGACATACAAAAAGAAACAATATTTGATAGTTACAAGGGAGGGGAGAGGTGTGGATGGAAAAACACTTAATAGGCAAAAGATAAGTGGTAACTTTGTTGAAGGGTAAGACAGTACACAATACTGGAGAAGTCAGCACAACCTGTACAAGGCAAGGCCATGGAAGCTCCATAGACACATCCAAACTCCCTGGAGGACTGAATTGCTGGGCTGAGAGCTGTAGGGACCATGGTCTCAGGGAACATGTAGTTTATCTGGCATAAAAGACTTTACAGAGAAAATGTTCTACATTCTACTTTGGTGAGTAACGTCTGTGGTCTTAAAGGCCTGTGAGCAGCCATCTAGGATACTCCACTGGTCTCACCCCTTTGGGAGCAAGGAAGAATGAAGAAAACTAAAGACGACACAAGAGAAAGATTAGTCCAAAGGACTAATGGACCACATCTACCATGGCCTCCACCAGACTGAGTCCAGTACAACTAGATGGTGCCTGGCTACTACCACTGACTGGTCTGATAGTGGTCATAATAGAGGGTCCTAGCCAGAGATGGAGAAAAATGGAGAACAAAATCCTAACTCAAAAAGCAAGACCAGACTTGCTGGCCTGACAGAGACTGGGGAAACCCTGTGAATATGGTCCCCGGACACACTTTCAGCCCAGTAATGAGGCCACTCCTGAGGTTCACCCTTCAGCCAAAGATTGAACAGGCCCATGGAACAAAACAAGACTAAAGGTGCACACCAGCCCTGGGGCAGGGACTTGAAGCAGGAGAGAAAAGAAGAGCTGGTAATAGGGAACCCACGGTTGAGTGTTGATACATAGTGGGGTTGTTAACCAATGTCATATAGAATGTATGTACTAATTCTTTGATGAGAAACTAGTTTGTTCTGTAAACCTTCATCTAAATTTCAATAAGAAAAAAAAGGAAAAAAAGAACTCCATAGCAAAGAATTGCCTGAACCAAAATGTCAATAATACCAAGGATGATAAACTGCTTTAGTTGGAACTTCAAATTTACCTTACTTTTATCTTAACATGAAAAATCTCTCAGGTAATATGAGAAATCTCACCTCATTTAAAATATCTGAATTTCAATACAGTGCCACATTTTCATCTCAAGCACATTACTCATTTTTTTTTCCAGTTAGCATTTATTTAATTGAAATAATAAGTAACCATTTGTGACAGGTATTCTGGAATATTTCTTAATGGTTAACACATGATTCTTGCCCCAAAGATACCGTTTTAAGAAACGTTAGTAAGAATGCTTTCTATGAGGCAAGTCCTTGCAGTTTTATGATTTAACACACATGTACACACACACAGGAAGGTGTTTTAATGACAGGACAGAGAGAGGTTTGAAGATTCTGGCATTGAAGTTTGGAGTGACGGGGCCACAAGCCAAGGAAAACTGGAAGTCACAGGAAGCTATAAGAGGAAAGGAGCAAATTCTTTCCAAGAGGCCCTAGAGAGGGTGTGGCCTTGCCAAAACCTTTATTTCAGCCCAATGATACCGATTTCAGATTTCTGACCTCCAGAAGTGCAAGAGAATAAATCTGTGTTCTTTAAGTCCATCAACATTATGATAATTGGTTCAGGAGCCACAGGAAACTAATACTATAGGTAAGATTTACAAAGGTAAAAATGGTTAAAATCATTTCAGACAGAGCACATTAACGAAGACACAGAAACTTGAAAAACAGAGGGTATCAAACACATGATGTACTTGTTTAATCAAGAATGAAAGTGAAATACAGAGCGAAAAGTGTGGTAAAACACAGAGCGTAGGCAACAGCAATAATAACAACAGCTAATTTATTAAGCACATATATTACACCATATTTTTTTATTACACCACATCTAGCACTAAGAGTTTGATATTCATTGTTTATTTAATTTCCATGATAATATTATGAGAAGTGACCAACCAGCTGTCCTCAGTTTGACTCTGACTCATGTCTACCCAACAGGTGTCAGAGTAGAATTTTGTTCCACAGGGTTTTCAGTGGCCAGTTTTTTGGGGAATACACCATCTGGTCTTTCTTCTGAGGCACCCCTCGGTGGACTTGAACTTCCAAACTATTGACCAATAGCCAAGCTCTTTAACTGTTTGCACCACAGAGGAACTCATGAGATAGGTAGAATATTATTACAACATTCATTTTACAGATGAGAAAGTTTTTAAAAGTTGCAAAAATAATTGACATTGGAAAAGAAAAAGTAGTAAAAGAGAAAATAACCAAAAAAATGACTAAAATTTAATTCCCACATATACCCATAAACACATGGGAAGGTTGCTCCAAATTAAAAATATATATACATATTTTATACATATAATATATGCATATATGTATAATATAAATATAATATATATAACAAAAAACCCATAATATAAGTATATAAATATAATATGATATAAAATTCTACTCTGTCCTAGAGGGTCGCTATGAGTCGGAATCGACTCGATGGCAGTGGGTTTTTTTATTATGTGTTATATTATATGTATTATATTATATGTATATATGTAACATAGTATATACATATAATATATACATATATAAGAAAAATGTATATTCCCTGAAATAAAAAGGAATTGAATTCAGTAAGAATGGTTACATGCATTAAGGGCATTGGAAAGACATGTCTGTTTATTTTTGCTTTGCTGGAAATATATTTGTTTAACACAAACCAAAAAAACTGAGGCTTAACAGTGCCATCTTAAGCCCAAGCAAAATACTCAGAGAGACCAGAGGACAGCAGCAAAAGGTGGTGGGTGCATTTGAACAATGTTCTGTTTAATACTGGGAATTTAAGAGAAATCTAAAAGGTGAGTAGAGAACAAAGAATCATGCAAAGTACCCTGGTTCACTAATGTCTTTCCTGGATTTCCATTTCATTGATTTTCACTCAAACAAAAATCCCTTCTTAAAGGTCCTTTTGAAACCCTAAGTCCAGCTAGGAGACCTGGTGGTACAGTGGTTAAGGCTCACTATGGGTCAGAATCAACTCAATGACCATGAGTTTTTTGGTTAAGTTCAGCTAAGAAAATGGCCCCTTGGAGAGTAAATTAAATCCCATCACTTTCCTGAGAGCTTCTTTCACATCCTTGTTCCTCAGGCTGTAGATCAGGGAGTTCAGCATGGGAATTACTACAGTGTAGAACACTGTGGCTACCTTGTCTGTGTCCAGACTGTTGCTAGAGCTGGGCCTGCAATAAATGAAAAGGATTGTTACGTGGAAGACAATTATGGCTGTGAAGTGAGAGGCACAGGTGGAAAATGCTCTACGCTTTCCCTCTGCAGAGCACATCCTCAGGATAGTGACAAGAATAAACAAGTAGGAGGTGAGGATGACCACAATGGTTATGCTGTCATTGACAATGGTCACAATGTACACCAGCAGTTCATTCATAGAGACATCAGAGCAGGCAAGAGATAAGAGAGGGGTTAGATCACAGAAGAAGTGGTTAATCACATTCGATTGATAGGACGGGATCTCAAGAGCTAAACACAAGTGCATCAGAGAGCACACTGTTCCACACAGGTAGCAGCCAGACACTAGCTCCAAACGGAGCTTCTGGGACATGATGACCATGTACAGCAGGGGGTTGCAGATGGCCACAAACCGATCATAGGCCATCACAGCCAGCAGGATGACCTCAGTGATTCCATAAGCACAAAACAAATAGAATTGCACCATGCATTCCAGGAAAGAAATGGCTTTGTCCTTGTTGATGATATTGTCCAGTGTCTTAGGCACAATGACGGTGGAGTAACAGAAATCCACAAAGGACAAGTGGCTGAGGAAAAAGTACATGGGGGTGTGAAGCTGACTGCTGACCTGAATCAGTGCAATCATGCCCAGGTTGCCTACAACTGTGACTCCATAGATTAGAAGGAAAAACAGGAAGAGGAAGATTTTCAGCTCAGAGACATCTGATAATCCCTGGAGAATGAACTCTGTCACCACGGTGCAATTTTCTTTCACCATTTTCCACTATATTTCAGGTTTGGGAAAACAATTACATTTTTTATCTTTCTCCTAGAAGAGAATAAGGGTTTTATGTTAACTTCACAGAGATAGAATATTTATATGAAAAATAGTTTTTATAAGAAAACTGCCTATAAGAAAAATGTAATTGTCAAATCATTCAAAGTGTTAAAAACTTCTGTAGATCCCACTGGTTAAAAATAATCATCATCAAAAGCCTTAAATGATTCTCAGAATTTATCTGCACAGTAGATTGGGATTACCTACTAAATTAGTGTTTTGATGGAACTTTGTAAGTGATTCAATGTTATGCTTTACAGCTCCATTGAATTTACCTCCTTTTTTCCCTGAGAAACTTAACAAGCTGTGTCCAGTTGGGGTTTTAGCTGTTGTGCTCCTGTATGATATTTATATTTTTGTTGTTGTTGTTTTTCTTCCAGTTTATTGGTAGCATAAATTATTAGTAGATGAGGTACCTGTTTTTTCCAATTTCGTGGAGTGTGACAAACTTCCTTGAGTCAGTGGCTTAGAAAGACCTGTTTACGTTTGGTAATTATGCTGAATTAAAAAAAAGATAAAGTAGATAGTGAAAGCCATAATCTTTTTAGCTTATCAAATTAACCAAGTGATTTTGCTAATTATAAGGGTGATAATGAATGCTAACAATGCTAACTGTTGTATAAACTTTTTCTGGAAAACAGTTAAAAAGCAGATGTCCAAAGTACTAACTCCAAAGCAACAATGAAAGTTAAATTAACTTTCTTTTTTCAGAAGAGACATTTTATTTGTAGCAATCTTTTGTAAGAATTGTTTAAATGTATTGACAAATTACTTTGAAAAATTAAGTTCAAAGCTATATGGCAGCAATGTTTATGGCATTAAATATAAGCAAATACTAAATATAAGAAAATAAATTATTAAGCATGTGTACAGTGTGACTGTAATGGAAAATCATAATGGTGTTTGAAATTAAGTTTCAGACACAGTTAATTAAAAACAGGATGACTAATAGCACACCTGGGAACAGATGTAGCTGTTGACGCGATGTAGTTGTAGAGGTATGAATGGAGCTAGAGAGGTTACATGTAATCAATTTAATGTCAGGTTACAATCCTTAAAAGCACATGTTTTATCCATATTGAAAAAGAGGCAAATAAATATTTTCCCAAGTTCTCACAGAGTAGATTGGGGGAGTGGTTATGTGATCTAGCCTATGTAAGCGGGAGCTGTAACCCAGACTTATTGCTTATAGGAAAGACGCACAGAAGTTGAGGAATTTTACTCTCTCCTAGACTCAGAGACACATGTGCCATCACGATTGTATGAGAAAAGATAGGATTAGGAACACACACAGCTTGGTATTTTCTCCACATGTTGGACTAATTTTTAAAAAGTGGGGACAATTACTTGTCCTTAAGTCATGGTTTGACCATCTACCTGATCGTAATTACATACTTACATACAACTCTTTGCCAACTCCTAAATTAAAGATTTTCTTTCAAATGTTTGTTTCCAATCTAGGCTGATAGCATAAAACTTGGCCATGGTAAAGTCAATCATTGGTGAAAAGAATTAAATCCTTTCCTGAGTAAAGGTAACTGACAAGTCCATGTGTCCTCACACCAGCTATAGGGCACATTAATGTAACCTCAGACTTAGGGTGACAATTAGGGAATATCTCTGTGGTCATCTGTATTAGAGTCAGTGAAGGAAATTTGTGTGAAAGAAGAAGGAAAGGGAAAGAAAAGGAGAAAAACAAAAGATCTACCATTTGGTTTGCTGTGTATTCTAGCTCAAATTATTAGCCGTCGCCCAGTGTTTGGTGTTACAGAGGAGTTGTTCTAATTTTCCATCAAATATCTCTTAATACTAAAGACAAAAGTATTTTAAAATTGACTAAATAATTTGAAATATTTTAAATTTTAAATCATTTAAATATTTTAAATAATCAGTATATAGGAAAAGGGTTTCTGTATAAACATTCTCTAATTAAAAGAGAGCTTATAACTATTACAGAAACATAAAGCTTATAATTATTATTGAAGTTTATAAAGTATTCTATATAACTAGAAGAATGAGACATATTTTAAAAATATTTTCTTGTTCACAAAATGTATTTCTTTCAATATTCAAGTAACTAGAGTCTAGTTCTAGCTAACAAACCTGACTGGTAGACATCTCTTCCCTGGACTTCAAGATATCAGCCCGTGTGTAGTATAAAAAAAAAAAAAAGTATAGAGACTTTATATTGCAATTTAAGCTCCTGGGGACTGGGTCCCTTCAGTTCTCAAAACAATTATTTGTCTCTATGGAACACTAAAGATAAACCGTTAAAAATAAAACTTACTTTACATATAAGACACAAATGATTGTTCATCTCTACGGCATGTCTACTGGAAATTAATATAACAAACCCAATACTGTAACTTGGGAAACAATATGGAAAAGCAAGCAAACATCTGCCAAAATTTCATGGTACGTTATATCAACCCAAAATCCCAGTATTGTATATGTGGGTAAAGTTCGTATTAACATCCTGAAATGACATGAATATTTCCTGTTAATTTTTCCTTTTCCATAATGTTGCAAAATATCCTAATTTCCTGCAAGGCATAGCATTTATCACACTAACCCCAATCTAGTCAGTAGTAGAGCTGGGCTTCAGTTTTGCTATTTCTTTGATTACCTCAGTGCACCACAAGCTTCATATTTCTGTAGTGTTACCTCATGCTTAGTGTGAGGGCTGGTTTGTCATAGATATACGTTTAATACAAACGAAGTTTTAGGTCTTTCCTTTCACCTCCGCCTCAGAGAGGGCCCCTTTCCAGATCATTCTCCCTCCCCTGACAGTGAAATGCTGGTACTGGTTACTCAGTGCTTGCCTTAGCTGACCTTCCAGTGACCTCAGTTATCTGATGTGTTCCAGAAAAGCTGTGATTTTGCTGACTATGCTTGTCTTATAATAATGGGGAAGCCCTGCTGGCATAGTGGTTAAGTGCTACAGCTGCTAACCAAAGGGTCGGCAGTTCGAATCCTTCAGGAGCTCCTTGGAAACCCTATAGGGCAGTTCTACTCTGTCCTATAGGGTCATTATGAGTCGGAATTGACTCAGTGGCACTGGATTTGGGTTTTTTTTTTTTTTTTGTAATAATGGAAAAAAAAATAATGGAAGCAAATCTATTTTTAGCTTTCTACCTCCTGAACTGAAGCTGGAGTCTGTTTGTAATTTCACAGAATATTCAACTGAGTGCAACTGCAATAAGATTTTTAAATTGTTATTTAGTATATAACATACTAAAGGCCTTTTTAAATAATATTCTCAGATAACGAGATGGAGAATGTCTCTAATGACTACGTAACAATTCCATTTGAAGATAAGGAGATTGACAGAGTTTCCTCAAACAAAAATGAAAAAAAATAATTTTAATAAATTGTTAAAATAAGCATTGATAGCAAGTGACTACAAAATTTTTGACATATTAGGTTCGTGATATTAAAAAAAATTGAGTGACTTTGCTATTTCAACAAAACAAAATACTGTTTGATCTTTGCTTTACTATCTAAGTTAGGGAGCTGAAACTTGCGTTACTCTGAGAATAATAAATACTCATCTGTGGACAGTCTTACTAATTGAAATAAAGAAAAATAAAATTCAGCTCATTAATATTGAGATGAATTTCCAATGACATTATGTAGTTTCCCCTTGAAATTTTTATCAAAAATTATAAATATGCATAAGTTTTTAAATAATAATATAGTAATGATACATGTAATGATAATTCATTTATTGTGGGCAAAAATCACATAGAGTTTTATTACCACAGAAAATTATAGGTCCATTTATATTCAGCATCTACTTAGTTGCAAGGAAATCCTGGTGGTGTAGGAGTTAAGTGCTAGGGAGGCTAAACAAAAGGTGGGCAGTTCAGATCCACCAGGGGCTCCTTGGAAACCCTATGAGGCAGTTCTACTCTGTCCTATAGGGTGGCTATGAGTCGGAATCAACTCAATGGCAATGGGTTTGGTTTTGGTTTTTAGTTGTAAAGCAGTATGTTAGTGTGAATAATAAAGGATGCAGTTCTGGACAGTAAGTGAAATTTAAATCGTTCAGAAACAAAAAGAAATGATATAAAATCTAATGATCCATATATTTCAAATGAATCATGATGGACTCCAGACTGCTATAGTATACACATGAAATTACAGGTCTTCCTTTTTCAATTTAAAATTTGATGGATAACACCAACATAAATCATGCTTGACATAGCAACTATGAAAGTTACCAGAGAGAATGTTGGACTCGAACATTAGATACTAGCAGAATATGAGATTTATCATCAGTGTTTGTTGAAAAGTGTTATTGCCCATGTGGTTGAAGTCCCAGATTTAAACTTTTGTCAGAATACCTAAACTATATGGGTCTCTGTTCCCCCAGCATAAAAGTTAAAGCGGTTGTATCTCTTCCTTCACAAAAAAATTAAACATCTTTTGCAAATTTAGGTGAGAAAAATAAGGGTTTATTCTTTTCAAAGTGATTATTCACTGTTTATTAAAATTGAGATTAATTTCTTTAGTGCTTTTCACTTGTTCCATGTGAAATAAATAAGAATTAAACCACTATGTAGATTGGAAGATTGTTTATTTGTGAATATCTAAAACTATGCTGGTCATCATTAGACAAGCAAATATTAACCAAAACAGGGTGACTTTAACTCATCATTGTAAACTTATCATCACATAATCTTTCTGAATAATTTAATTGAACCGATATAAAAAATAGTTGCCCAGGTTTCATTTTACATTCATAAAACAGTCATTTCCCTATTATGTAGCTGCCAGGCGCTCCTTGGAAACTCTATGGAGCAGTTCTACTCTGTCCTGTAGGGCTGCTTTCAGTCGGAATCGACTCGATGGCACTGCATTTGCTTTCGTTTTTTTTTGGTTATATCTGACTTAATTTGGAATTCCATTAATGCACAGAGAGTATATAACAACAGAAGGATACATAAGTAATTCAGGAAAAAAAAATGATGCTATAAAGAAAAGATAAATCTGATGTTAGAACGTTTCCAAATTAGATACCAATCTCTATGAAGGTTTTGTGTAATAACTATTGTATTTAATAAAGGAAAATCAATTATCCCTAATACACACAACAACTTTGGTCTTTGATTATTTCTTCCTTCACATTGTAATTAGAAATGATAATTAATTTAAAATGATAGTAAAACCCAAGGAGGGAAATTTGCTCTCACTACTTATGATGACGCCATTCAGTTGTTCCATGAAGACTGCCTAGAGAGTCCTGATGAAGATTATGCCCTTGCTCAAGCTGCCATAATGGATTAATACTGTATTTACCTGTATTGATAGATGAGAGAAAGTATTCAAAAATAGTACAAGAACATAGCATCTCTGTGTTTGTTCTCGACATTCTCAGGATCAATGTAATGTATTTAAACCTCTTTTTTATACCCTGTCTTCCTCCACAGTGGAATTAGTTCCTGAAATAATTTAGAATAATAACTATAAATCATTCTAATTTTTATTCCTTCCAGCACCTAACGAGATACCATTTATGTATATGCCAGAAAATAGTAGCTCAAAAATCTTTGTTGAATCACTACCTTAATTATATACGTTCTTGCCGCCGGAACATTGTTCATACTGTTTGCTCCTGCATAAAACTTCTTTTTTTAATCTTTTAAAAATTATTTTATTTATTTTGTTGTTGTTGAGAACATACACAACAAAACATATACCAATTCTACAGTTTCTACATGTACCATTTAGTGACATCGATTATATTCTTCAAGTGTGTAACCATTCTTACCCTCCTTTTCTGAGTCATTCTTCCCCCATTAACGAAAATTCACTATCCCCTAAGGTTCCTCTCTAATCTTTTCGGTTGCTGTTATCAGTTGGATCCCATACAGACAGTTCTTAAAGGGCATAATGCTCAAGGCAGACCTTTTTTACTAGTTAAGCTAATTTACTGTTTAGTTTTAAGAAGACTTCAAGGGATATTTTTGGTTTAAAGCTTAAGGATTATCTCAGGCCAAGAGTTTCAGTGGTTCACCCAATATTCACGTCTCCAGAAATTATGGCGTCCATGAGAATTTAAATTCTCTTCTGCATTTTTCCCCTTTTGATCAGGATTTTTTTATGGAATCTTTGATCAAAATAATCAGTAATGGTGGCCAGGCACCATGTAGTTCTTCCGGTCTCGTGGCAAAGGAGGCAGTTGTACATGGAGGCAATTAACACACATTCCATATCCTCCTTCTGTTCTTTACTATCCTTCATCCTCTGTTGTATATAGAAACAACTTTTTATACCTGGGATGGCAGATTGAAAGTTTTTAAGACCCCAGGCACTGTTCGTAGAGCTAGGAGGTAAAACAAAGCACAGAACATGTTATTAGGCCAATTGACCAGGATGTCCTATGAGATCATGACCATAGGCTTCCAAGCCAAAAAAAAAAAAAAAAACAAATCCCATGAGGTTTTTGATTGTACAGAAGCAGCCACAGCAGCTACTCTTTTTTTTTTTTTTTTCCCCCACTGTTGTAAATATATGTATCACACAATATTTAACTATTCGGCTTTTTATACGTGTACAGCTTATTCTTTCTCTGTGTTTCTCTTAAACTCTTGTCTAACCTTCAAGGCCAAGTTAAAAGAGCATGTCAATTATGAAGCAATTCCTCCCATATCCACAAATGGATTTGAATTCTTTCTCCCCACTCACCCATTTACAAATTTTACTGTATTTAACATTGCAAATTGGTTACTTTTTGCCTGCCACATAACACCATTGGATTTTTTTAATGTAATTTTTATTGTGCTTTATGTAAAAGTTTACAAACCAAGTCCATCTCTCACACAAAAGCTTACATACACCTTGCTACATACTCCCAATTGCTCTCCCCCTAGTGAGACAGCCCGCTCTCTCCCTCTGCTCTCTCTATTCATGTCCATTTGGCTAGCTTCTAACCCCCTCTACCCTCTTATCTCCCCTTCAGGCAGGAGATGCTAACATAGTCTCAAGTGTCCACCAAATCCAAGAAGCTCACTCCTCACCAGCATCCCTCTCCAACGCGTTGTCCAGTCCAAACCACGTCTAAAGAGTTGGCTTCGAGAATGGTTCCTGTCCTGGTCCAACAGAAGGTATGGGGGCCATGACCACCGGGGTCTTCTAATCTCAGTAAGACCATTAAGTTTGGTCTTTTTATGAGAATTTGGGGTCTGCATCCCACTGCTTTCCTGCTCCCTCAGGGTTTCTGTGTTGTGTTCCCTTTCAGGGCAGTCATCGGTTGTAGCCGGGCACCATCTAGTTCTTCTGGTATTAGGATGATGCAGTCTCTGGTTTATGTGGCCCCTTCTGTCTCTTGGCCTTGATATTACCTTCCGTCCCTGGTGTTCTTCGTTTTCCTTTGATCCAGGTGGGTTGAGACCAACTGATGCATCTTAGATGGCTCCTTGTTACCGTTTAAGACCCCAGATGCCACTCTTCAAAGTGGGATTCAGAAAGTTTTCTTAATAGATTTCATTATGCCAATTGGCTTAGATGTCCCCTGAAACCATGGTCCCCAAACCCGTGTCACTACTACACTGGCCTTCGAACCGTTCAGTTTATTCAGGAAACTGTTTTTGGTTTAGTCCATTTGTGCTGACCTCCCCTGTATTGTGTGTTGTTTTTGCCTTCACCTAAAGTAGTTCTTATCTACTATCTAATTAGTGAATATCCCTCTCCCACTCCCCCTCCCTCCCCCTCTCGTAACCACAAAGAAATATTTTCTTCTCAGTTTAGACTATTTCTCAAGTTCTTATAATAGTGGTCTTATATAATCTTTGCCCTTTTGCAACTGACTAATTTCACTCAGCATAATGCCTTCCAGGTTCCTCCATGTTATGAAACGTTTCACAGATTACTCACTGTTCTTTACTGATGCATAGTATTCCATTGTGTGAATATACCATAATTTATTTATCCATTCATCCATTGATGGGCACCTTGGTTGCCTCCAACTTTTTGCTATCGTAAACAGTGTTGCAATTAACATGGGTGTGCATCTATCTGTTCGTGTAAAGGCTCTTATTTCCCTAGGATATATTCCAAGGAGTGGGATTGCTGGATCATATGGTAGTTCTATTTCTAGCTTTTTAAGGAAGCGCCAAATTGATTTCCAAAGTGGTTGTACCATTTGACATTCCCACCAGCAGTGTATAAGTGTTCCAATCTCTCCACAGTCTGCATTTAACTAATGGCTAACGATCATGAACATTTCCTCATGTATCTGTTAGCTACCTGGATGTCTTCTTTAGTGAAGTATCTATTCATATCTTTTGCCCATTGTTTCATGGGTTATTTGTCTTTTTGTAGTTGAGTTTTTGCAGTATCATGTAGATTTTAGAGATCAGGGGCTGATCGGAAATGTCATAGCTAAAAACTTTTTCCCAGTCTGTAGGTAGCCTTTATAATCTTTTGATGGAGTCTTTGGATGAGCATAGATGTTTGATTTTTAGGGGCTCCCAGTTATCTAGCTTTTCTTCTGCATTCTTAATAATTTTTTGTATACTGTTTATGGTGTGTATTAGGGCTCCTGTTTTTTCTTCCATGATCTATATTGTTTTAGATATTATATTTAGGTCTTTGATCCACTTTGAGCTCATTTTTGTGCATGGAGTGTGGTATGGGTCTTGTTTCATTTTTTTACAGATGGATATCCAGTTATGCCAGCACCATTTGTTAAAAAGTCTGTCTTTTCCCCATTTAACTGTTTTGGGGACTTTGTCAAATATCAACTGCTCATATATGGATGGATTTATGTCTGGATTCTCAATTCCGCTCCATTGTTCTATGTATCTGTTGTTGTACAAGCACCAGGCTGTTTTGAATACTATGGCAGTATAATAGGTTCTAAACTCAGGTAAAGTAAGACCTCCCACTTTGTTCTTCTTTTTCAGTAATGCCTTATTTATCCGGGGCCTCTTTCCCTTCCATATGAAGTTGGTAATTTGTTTCTCCATCTCATTAAAAAGTGTCATTGGAATTTGGATCGGAATTGCATTAAATGCATAGATCGCTTTTGGTAGAATAGACATTCTTATACTGTTAAGTCTTCCTATCCATGAACAAGGTATGTTTTTCCAGATATGTCCCTTTTGGTTTCTTGCAGAAGTGTACTCTAGTTTTCTTTATATAAGTCTTTTACATCTCTGGTAAGATGTATTCCCAAGTATTTTATCTTCTTGGGGGCTACTGTAAATGGCATTGATTTGGTGATTTCCTCTTCAGTGTTCTTTTTGTTGGTGTAGAGGAATCCAACTGATTTTTGTATGTTTATCTTGTATCCCGATGCTCTGCTGAACTCTTCTATTAGTTTCAGTAGTTTTCTGGAGGATTCCTTCAGGTTTTCTGTGTGTAAGATCATGTCATCTGCAAATAGAGATACTTTTACTTCTTCTTCTTCTTTGCCAATCTGGATGCCCTTTATTTCTTTATCTAGCCTAATTGCTCTGGCTAGGACCTCCGACACAA
This sequence comes from Elephas maximus indicus, assembly GCF_024166365.1. Taxonomy (NCBI): domain Eukaryota; kingdom Metazoa; phylum Chordata; class Mammalia; order Proboscidea; family Elephantidae; genus Elephas; species Elephas maximus. Next base: position 105,493,084 of record NC_064825.1, on the reverse strand, counting down.
TGTTGAATAAGAATGGTGATAAAGGGCATCTTTGTCTGGTTCCCGATCTCAGTGGGGAAGCTTTCAGGTTTTCTCCATTTAGGGTGAGGCTGGCTGTTGGCTTTGGATAAATGCCCTTTATTTTGTTGAGAAATTTTCCTTCTATTCTTATTTTGCTGAGAGTTTTTATCAAGAATGGGTGTTGAACTTTGTCAAATGCCTTTTCTGCATCAATTGATAAAATCATGTGAATTCTTGTCCTTTGTTTTATTTATGTCGTGGATTACATTAATTGTTTTTCTAATGTCGAACCATCTCTGCATGCCTGGTATGAATCCCACTTGTTCATGGTGAAGTATGTTTTTGATATGTTGTCAAATTCTATTGGGTAGAATTTTGTTGAGGATTTTTGCAACTACGTTCACAAGGGATATAGGTCTATAATTTTCTTTTCTTGTGTCTTTACCTGGTTTTGGTCTTAGGGATTTGGTGGCTTCATAGAATAAGTCTGGTAGTATTACCATCCTTTTCTATGCTCTGAAATACCTTTAATAATAGTGGTGTTAACTCTTCTCTGAAAGTTTCGTAGAACTCTGCAGTGAAGCTGTCCGGACAAGAGCTTTTATTTGTTGAGAGTTTTTGATTACCTTTTCAATCTCTTCTTTTGTTATGGGTCTATTTAATTTTTCTACCTCTGTTTGTGTTAGTTAGGTTGGTAGTGTGTTTCTAGGAATTCATTCATTTCTTCTAGGTTTTCAAATTTGTTAGAGTACAATTTTTCATAGTAACCTGATATGATTCTTCTAATTTCAGTTGGGTCTGTTGTAATATTGGCCATCTCATTTCTTATTTGGGTTATATGCTTCCTCTCCTGTTTTTCTTTTGTCAGTTTGGCCAGTGTTTTATCAATTTTTTTAAAAAAAAACAGCTTTTGGTGTTGTTAATTCTTTCAATTGTTTTTCTGTTTTCTATTTTATGTAGTTATGCTCTAATTTTTATTATTTGTTTTCTTCTGGTGCCTGAGGGTTCCTTTTGTTGCTGCCTTTCTATTTGTTCAAGTTGTAGGGATAATTCTTTGATTTTGGCTCTTTCTTCTTTTTGGGTGTGTGCATTTATTGATATGAATTGGACTCTGAGCACCACTTTTGGTGTGTCCCAAATGTTCTGTAGGATGTGTTTTCATTCTCGTTGGATTTTATGCATTTCTTTATTCCATCTTTAATGCCTTCTATAATCCAGTCTTTTTTGAGGAAAGCACTGTTCAGTTTACAAGTGTTTGATTTCTTTTCTGTGCTTTTCCTATTATTGATTTCCACTTTTATGGCCTTATGGTCAGAGAAGATGCTTTATAATATTTCAATGTTTTGGATTCTGCTAAGGCTTGCTTTATGACCTAATATGTGGTCTATTCTAGAGAATGTTCCATGTGCACTAGAAAAGAAAGTATACTTGGTTGCTGGTGGGTAGATGTTCTGTATATGTTCATGCGGTCAGGTGGGATGATAGTAGCATTTAGATCTTCCAAGTCTTTTTTGAGCTTCTTTCTGGATTTCCCGTCCTTCATTGAAATTGGCATGTTGAAGTCTCCTACTATTATTGTTGAGTTGTCTATCTCACTCTTCAATGCTGATAGAGTTTGTTTTATGTATCTTGCAGCCCTGTCATTGGATGCATGGATATTTAATATGGTTATATCTTTTTGGTGTATTGTATAGTGTCCTTTCCTATCCTTTGTGATGGATTTAACTTTAAAGTCTATTTTCTCAGAAATTAATATCGCCTCTCCTGCTCTTTTTTGACTGTTGTTTGCTTAATATATTTTTTTCCATCCTATGAGTTTTTTTTTTTTTTGAGTTTTAGTTTGTGTCTCTAAGCCTAAGCTGTGTCTTTTGTAGGCAGCATATAGACAGATCTTGTTTTTTAATCCACACTGCCACTCTGTCTCTTTACTTGCGCATTTAGTCCATTTACATTCAAGGTAATTATGGATAGGTATGAATTTAGTGCTACCATTTTGATGTCTTTTCTTGTGTGTTCTTGACAGTTTCTTTTTCCCACTTAATTTTATGTGCTGAGTAGTTTATATATTGTCCTATCCTCATATTTGTTGTTGTTGATTTTGTTTCTGCTGAGTCTCTATTTTTCCCTTGTATTTTATTTTGATGAGGAGGATAGTTTGTCTCCTTTGTGTTTACCTTATTATTTACCCCTATTTTTCTAAATTTAAAACTAACTTTTATTTCTTTGTATCACGGTATGTTCCTCTCCATATAGAAGGTGTATGATTACATTTCTTAGTCCCTCTTTATTATTATAATGTTGTCTTCTTCTATATAATAACATCGCTGTTACCCTGTTTTGAGCTTTTTTTTAATTATTATTCTTGCATTGTTTTTTTGGATTTCCCTGTCTGGGTTAACTTCTGGTTGCTCTGCCCAGTGTTCCAGCCTTGGGTTGATACCTTATATAATTGATTTTCTAACCAAAGAACACCCTTTAGTATTTCTAGTAGTTTTGGTTTGGTTTTTACGAATTCCCTAAACTTGTGTTTATCTGGAGATGTCTTAATTTCACCTTCATATTTAAGAGACTGTTTTGCTGGATATGTGATTATTGGCAGGCAATTTTTTTCCTTCAGTTTTTTAAATAAGTCATCCCATTGCCTTCTTGTCTGCATGGTTTCTGCCAAGTAGACTGAGCTTATTCTTATTGGCTCTCCTTTGTAGGTGACTTTTTGTTTATCCCTAACTGCTCTTATAATTCTCTCTTTATCTTTGGTTTTGGCAAGCTTGATTATAATATGTCTTGATGATTTTCTTTTAAGATCTACCTTATGTGGAGTTCGATGAGCATCTTGGATAGATATCTTCTCATCTTTCATGATATCAGGGAAGTTTTCTGGCAACAAGTCTTCTATAGCTCTCTCCATATTTTCTGTTTTCCTTTCCTGCTTTGGTACTCCAATCACTCATTGGTTTTTTCTCTTGAGGGAATCCCACATGATTCTTAAGGTTTCTTCATTTTTTTTTAATTCTTTTATCTGATTTTTCTTCAAATATATTACTGCCAAGTGATTTATCTTCGAGTTCAGAAATTCTAGCCTCTACTTGCTCAATTCTGCTTCTCTGACTTTCTATTGAGTTGTCTACTTCTGTAATTTTATTGTTAATCTTCTGAATTTCTGATTACTGTCTGTCTATGGATTTTTCCAGCTTATTAAACTTTTCGTTATGATCCTGAATAATCTGTCTTATTTCTTTAATTGCTGTATCTCTGTGTTCCTTGGCTTGTTCTGCATATTGCCTCATTTCCTTCCTAATGTATTGAAAAAAGGGTTCTGTATATTAAACTTTTGTATTCTGGCTCTGGTAATTTCAGGAATGAACTTTTTCTAGAAGATCCCTGGATTCTTTGTTTTGAGAAACTGTTGAGGTGATCAGGGTCTGTTTCTTTGTGTGACTTGATATTGACTGTTGTCTCTGGCCATCTATAAGTTATCGCATTTGTTTATGCTTGCTTACTGTGTCATAGCTGCTTGCTTTGTTTTCTTTTGGTATACCTCTATGGGTTGCTTGAGTGAGCTAGCTTGATTATTTTCTCCTTTTGAGCTCTGATATCTTGTCCCCAGATGGCTAGAGCTGTTATCTGGTATATCAGTCTAGGAGCTCATTCAGTTTTCTTGTATGAATTCAACTCAGGTTTCCAGGTAGCTGATCAACAAGTGTGTGGTACAGGCTCTGTCGTATGGTCTTAGAGGGGCAGGGGTGAATGGTGTTCATACCAGTAGCTGATTGCAGCAGGGGGTCATGCTCTGAACAAGGCGGGGGGCTGAGAACTGATCCCCAAGTGTCTCTTAGGAAAGCACATCCCTGTTTCCTTGATCATGCAGGTGGGTGGGTTCTGCAGACGGACCATGGGGACTTAAAGTTTTTGGTTATATGGACTGGGAGGTACCAGTTATCCTTGGACCCATGTTACTGGTGGCTAGGCGACCTGAGTGGAACTACCAGTCCTTAGGTCCCTGATGTGGGTAGGTGAAGACTTTGTTTAATAGGCAAAGCAATGTCAAACATCAAACACCCACCTCTCCACAGCATAGCTGAAACAGTTGTAGTCTGCCAACAAGGGCCTATCATCCTGAAATAGGCCCACACAGGTCCATGCAGAAGGGAAAGATGCTCAACATCTATGGACAGTTTATGCCTGAACAGGAGCAGCTTCTGTCCTGAGCTTCCCCGGTTAGTGGAGCTAGCAAATTATCTTTCCCCTCAAATGCAAATTTTTTCCTTCCCCCAGGCTGGAAGGATGCCTCTAGATGCTCAATAGTGTCTATCTCATGCCCAGGGAATTCAGCTGATGAAGCCAGCTTGGGGGTGGGAGGGGGCGCAGTATAATATACACAAGTACTTAGCTTTTCCTGAGAGCGCTGTTCTTCTCTGGTTCTGGAGGTGTGAGCAGGCTGTGTGGCTGGCTGGCTCTCCCCAAAGAAACTGCAGCTGAATGCTAGCACCAGCCCACCATCACCGCTGTTCCAGGAATGGTAACTGAGGGCTCCCCGTGATTCAGGTCTAGTTACTCCTCTCCACTTCTGAACAGTCTCTTCCTTCCCCTGCCCCTCAGTTCATTTTCTAAACTTACTTTTGAAGCTCAGGGCTCCCAGCTTGTCACAAATATACTTGTTTCAATTGTTTTTTTCAGGTCTTTGTTGTAAAAAGGGTCGCAGATAGTATCTGTCTATTCCACCATTTTGGCTCCACGCACCATTGGATTTTAAGGTCCTCGAAGATGAGGAAGATTTTTTTTTAAAACTGTTATTTGTTTCACTCATTTTACGATAGTTGGTTGTTTATTTAGCACCTATAATCTTCCAGGTACCAGGGAAGAAACGATGAGGGAACCAACATTTATTTCGTGTATACAATATGGCAGATGTGGTATTTCCATTTTATTTTGCTTCACATAGCATCTGGCTTATACGAGCAAAGTCAAGTATAGTTTCTGTGACCTAAAACTCATAGTATTTCTATTGTAAATTGTTCTCTCTAATTGAAGATATAAAATGATGTTTAAAAATGAAACTTTAATGGATAATTAATTCAAACTTTGAGAAATGTCTTCTGTAATAAGTGCAATACATGTTCATCTGTGCATGCATTCAATATGAAAAATACAAATTGTGTTCATTATTTTGTTGATTGTATCTTTGACATCCTTATTCTTCAGACCATAGATCTGAAGATTCAACATGGGGATTACCACTGTGTGAAACATAGAGGCCACTTTGGCTGTGTGTCTGGAGTTTTTGTAGTTAGGCACATAGTAGAGAAAGGGTATGGTGATGTGGAAGATGATGATGGTGGTGAAGCGAGAGGCATGGGTGAAGAAGACTTTGTGGTGTTCATCAGCTGAATGCGTATTCTGGGTAGTGACAATGATGAACACATAATAAGTGAGAATGAGTAGTGTCATCACCTCACTAAGGGTGGCAATGGTGAAAAGAAGCTATCGGCAGGAAAGAGGTCAGGGAGGACTCACAGATGAGTTGGTTGATTGTGTTGAAACCACAAAAGGATAATTTCAAAGCAGAACAGGTTAGAGCCAAGAAACATGCTACTCCTTTTGTACATGATCTGACCACCAGCATAGCACAGTCTCTGGAACATCCAACTATGTAAACCAGATGGTTGCAAATGGTCACAAAGGAGTCATAGGCCATCACAGGGAGTAAAATTAATTCAGTCACTATGAAGGTGCCAAATTGGGGAGGCGGAAGCACCATGAACCATCAAAATGAAATGGTTCCGTCTTTCACAGTTAGATTCACCAGTATCTTGTGAGCAATGATGGAGGAATAGCAGAAATCTATAAATGAGAGATGGCTGAGGAAAAAGTACATGGAGATGTGCAGTTTGAGGTAAATTTTGACGATTGTGATCATTGCAAGATTCCAACCACACTGAAGCTCTAGGTGGACAGAAATATTAAGAAGTTAGGCATCTGAAATTCTGAGTAATCTGAGAAGCCCAAGAGAGTGACATGGGCCCAGCATCTATATTTTTCTCTGCCAGAAAGACGTTTCCTGTTGGTGGAATCAGAAAATCAGTCTTGAAAACTAGTAAGAGCAAGTAAACTGAGACACCTGACTAAGGTAAAGTGGTTGCTTTAGAATTTGGGGCCCTATTTCATCTTGCCGTATTTTTACATATGTATAAACCTCTGATTTATAGTTTAAAGCCTGTGACTAAGTGCAAACTAAAGAAAGTTTTCTCCATTTTTCTGTGGTTAATCTGAGATAATAACAATAAACTGTTTCACAGGAGCTATCAAGGCCTTTCCTGAAACAATGACTCAGGAAGAAGACCTTGATGATGGCTCTTATCTAGGCCTCTTAGGCAACTACTGTCAAGAAAAACTTCATTTGAGCAAGATGTTTCTGAGAAAGAAATGTCCTATAGCTTTCCTCTACCTAACCTCAATCCGGTAATCTGCTTTGTATTAATCTAATTTTCAATGTTCCATCAAAATAGTATAGCTCAAGTCCTTTGTTCTTAACCTCTAAAAGGCCTTCGCAGAGTCACCATTTTGGAAGTGTTTGCTCTTTCTGTAAAATTGGACATTTTAACCAGTTTGCACTGTTAGCAAACATACAATAAATCTGTTTGCTTTACTTTGACAGAGTACACATTTATTACTTTTAGACATAAACTGGTCACCACGAAGGGACTGAAGAAGAATTTACCTCTGTAGCTACGAAGAGGCCAGGGATTTTTGACTAACAGTACTGAGCTGGGCCATTTTGGGGCCCTCCATCCTCTGGCAGACTTGGGAGTGCAGGAAGATAAATTCCTCTCAAGTCAGATTCTTTTTTGTGTAGAACTTCCCTCTTGAATTTTATTGTAGGATTCGTCATCTATATGTCTACCTTTCTCCTCTTTGTTCACATTTGAATTTGAATATACTGACCAAGATGCCATTCAGTATTGTGACATGATATTTACCTAGGAATCTCATGGTCTTGTAAACCTTTGGTTGGCTCTGGGAAACTGCAAGTAACAGTCAGGTTTGGATTGTGCTGTGTGCACATGTATTCTGTCCATCTGACAGTTTGGAAAAATGTAAACGGCCACTTTAACTCTTATTTTCTGTTTCTTTTCTCTCCCACATGCAAGTTAATAGTTTTTACAAATAGGCCTACTTTGACTAGTTCATTTGGTTGTCTGTAAACAATTTAAAGTTGGTGAAATCTTTGTTAAAGCTTGAGCTTCCTTGTTCATACCTGCTAGTCTGTACAATTAACAGGCAAAAGGAGGGGCTGCCTCTGGGTTACCAAGCAACAAAGCTCAGAGATCACCATGCTGCATGCATTTAAGATAATAGAAGCATATCTCTATAAATAAGGCAGAACTCTGCAATCTTTAACCAACTTTAAAAAAAAAAAAACTTTAACCAGGCAACTGAAAAAAAATGCTTCTAAAAAAGGCTTTTAAAATACCCTTAAATGGACAGACTTCCGGCTAACATGGCTTTATAGGCAGGACCACGCAGTCCGTCCACAGCAAAGACCTGAAAAATTAAGTAAAACAGAGACAAACGTCATTCATGGAACCTGAAGTGTCAAATGAAGAGATAACTCTGCCAAGCACTGCATGGAGCAAGAAACTGACAGAGGACAAAGAGCGAGGGGAGATATGTACAGAAGGCCCCATCAGCTAATGCAGCATGGATTCACCATCTTGGACTCCGTTGGGAATTGGCAGACAGAAGCATGGGAAAGCAGCTTCGCAGAACTCCTAGCAGGAGACAGAGCACCCGGTAACCAGTGATACCCTCTTTTCCACCACCCATCCTCTCCCCACTGCTCTACCTCCAAGCTTCCTGGTTGACTGCGATGGCTCAGCCAGCCATCTGATCTGAGATCGGCGGACAGGGATTATGAGAAAGCAGCTTCACCAAGTTCCCAGCGGGAGAAAGTACCCTTTTCAAAGCCCCCCTTCTACTGCCACCCTTAGCCTCCTCTGCTTCCCGCCAGCCTCTGTCTATTGGCTGGGAGGCAACTGCTTTGTCCTCAGGCTGCATGGATTCGCCCTGCCCACACTGGCCGGGGCCCTGAGGTGGTGTTGGTTCTTTCCATCTCTGTTGGTTTTTTCTGCGCCTCCTACCACCTCTGCCTCCTTTCTCTGGGACAACTGGCTCCATGCATTATCTTTGCTTCTTGAAAGGTTGGGAAGCCCGGCTCAACTAGAGAACGACTCCCCCAGCCTGTGACACCACTCTGGTGGTATACCTGGGGCTTTTTTTCCTTGTTTCACTTTGTTGTTTACTTTTCCTTTGCACAGCTTGGGAGCCCCTTCTAGCTGGGCTGCACTACACAGCTTAGGAGCCACTCTCCTAATCTGCGCAACTGCATAGTTGGAATCCCTGGGAGCACTTTCTTCCCCCCCCTTCTTTCTTTTTTTTTCTTTTCTCTCTCTTTTTCCCTTTCTGCCTTTCTCCATTTCTCCACTCTCATCTCTCTATACTTACCTTCTTTTCCTATCTTCTGAATACCTGGTGCTGTGCAGCATTTATACCCTTTCTAGCCAGGCAGGCTATACTGTGCAGCCTGGGAGCCACTTCCCCAGTCTTAGCAGCCCCACCAATGGGACTTGGATACTCCTGGGTTCTTTTTTTTTTTTCTTTTCCAAATTTTTATCTAGTTATTTTTCCTTTCTTTTTGCTTTTCTCCATTTCTTGGTTTCTTGTCTATCCACTCCAATGGAAAGCTCCCTTAGCACTCTTTTTTTTATTATTATTCTTTACTTCTTTGTTTTTGGCTCCTTTTTCTCTCTCCTCTCTCTCCTCTTCCTATCCCCCTATTAGCTCCACATATCACAACCCCCCCACTCCTGCATACCTGCACTGTGCTCTGAGCATCACACCCCCAAGCAGCACAGGCGAGGCCAACTAGAACCTGCCCAGCACTGATTCCTGGCCTGATCTCTTGTCCCTAGTATATGCCACAAACAACCCATCCCAGGCCCCTCTGCTTCAGCTGCATCTTCCCTGCTGTAACATATCTGAATGGCTGGACCTGCCCATTGTACACGGAGGTGAAAAGTACCATAACTACAGAAGAGCAAACAACAAAGAATACACAGCCTGCCTGCTCAGACATAACCAACTAAAACAAAAAAGCAGGACAAAACAAACAAATCTACAATCAATAAATGAAGAAAACAACTACTGAATGTCCCAAAGACAGCAGACAATATCAAAGCATATAAATAAAACAGGACAGGACGGGTCCAGTAAGCATCCAAAATAAAACACCAGATGTTTTTCCAGTAGAAGAAAAGGCACTAGGACTACCTGAAAGGGAATTCAAATCTCTAATATTCAGAGAAATTCAAGAGTTGAAGCAAAAAGGAGACAAAAATGAGGGAAAAATAGACAAATTTATGGACAAGGCAGACAAATTCATGAAAAGTACAGACAAAAAAATGGAACAATTCAGGAAGATAATACAGAAAAAAAAGCTAAAATAAATTCACAACTAGAAATCATTCAAAAACAACAATTACAAATCCAAAAGATCAATAACAAGATTTCAGAAATGGTCAGTGTCACAGAAGAGCTGAAGAGCAGGTTTGAAATGATGGAAGACAGAATCAGCAAAATTGAAGACAAACACTTGGATACAGCTCCATTTCAGTAAAAATCAGAAAAAAAGAACAAAGAAAAATGAGGAAACTCTGAGAACTATATAGCACACAATCAAATGCAAAAATTTGCAAGTGATTGGAATTCCAGAACAGGGAAAGAAAACGGAAAACACAGAGAGGATCATTGAAGAATTGCTGACAGAAAATTTTCCTAATATCATGAATGATGAAAAGCTGACCATCCAAAAAGCTCAATGAGCTCCAAAAAGGGTAGACCCCAAAAGCAAAACACCAAGGCATACCATAATCAGTCTCACTAAAACCAAAGACAAAAAAAAAAAAAAAGGCTGCAAGCAGCTCGAGAAAAACAAAAAGCCACCTACAGAGGGGAAACAATAAGACTAAACTCTGATTGTTTGGCAGAAACCATGTGGCCAAGAAGGCAATGGGATGACATATACAAAACCTTGAAAGAAAAAATTGCCAACCAAGAATAATATATCCTGCAAAACTTTTTTTCACACATGGTGGTAAAATTAGGACCCCTCCAGATAAACAAAAATTAAGGGAATATGTGAAAACCAAACCAAACTTTTAAGAGTTATTAAAGGGAGTCCTTTGGTCTGAGAACAAACATCAAACCATAGCCTGAATCTAGGAAGCAAGATTGTACCAGCCAGATAGCCACCTAAGACATGAACTCTCAGACTATCCAAAACCAAAACAATTGCAAAAGGGAACCAGAGAGGTTAATCTGTAAATGACAACAACCACAGAACAATAAAAGAGGAAATAAATGGCATAGGTGCAGAACTTTCTAATGGAGAAACGCTGTTGGCATAGTGGTTAAGTGCTATGGCTGCCAACCAAAAGGTCAGTAGTTCAAATCCACCAAACACTCCTTGGAAACTCTATGGGGCAGTTCTATTCTATCCTATGGGGTCTCTAGGAGTTGGAACCGACTCGATGGCATTGGGTATAACAGAGAGGAAGGTAAGGTGATACCAAGTAATAATAGACTGGTTCAAACCTAGGAAGATAAAGGTAAATTTCAAGGTAACTACAAAGAAATTTAACACACCTACTCATCAAAATAAAGAAGAGAAGCATAAAGTCTCAATAAAAACAAAATCTACAAAAACAAAGGAAATGAAAAAACAAATCCACAAACAAAAGGAACTCAGCACAGGAGAGTAAGAAGAACAAAGAAAATGTTAGCACCACACAAAAAAAAAGTGCTACAAAGTGACAGCAATAAAGTCACACATCAAAAATTACACTGAATGTAAATGGCCTAAATGCACCCATAAAGAGACACAGCGTGACTGAATGGATTAAAAAAAAAAACAGGATCCATCAATATGCTGTCTACAAGAGACACACCTTAGAAACAAAGATGTAAATTTATTAAAAATGACAGAATGGAAAAAAAATAAATCAAGCAAATAACTACCAAAGAAGAGCAGGAGTGGCAATACTAATCTCAGATAAGATAGACTTAAAAACAAAATCCACCATAAAAGACAAAGAAGGGCAGTATGTAACGATTAAAGGGACAATCCGTCATGAAGACTTAACCATAATAAACATCTACGCACCCAATGACTGGGCTCCAAAATACATAAAACAAACTCTAACAGCACTGAAATAAAATATCCTTAAATAAATGAGCCTAGATTTCCCCTCTACCACAATGCTGATATAAAGTTCGTGTTTATGACAATTATAAGCTAAATATATTTACAAATAACTTAGAACATCAATAATCACTTTAAGAAAATGAGTTCCCAATTGTGTTGTCTTCTCTTACCTTGGAAGACCTTTCATTTGGTTTTTAGTGGTGAGAGGGAAGGGGAAAGAAGGAATGTTTGCTTTGGGGGGCTTTGAGTTTACATTAATGGTAGCAGAGTGATTTGGAAAAGGACAGTGAGAAATGGTTGCACAGCTTGAAGAATGTAATTAAGTTCAATGAATTTACATGTAGAAATTGTTGACTTGGTTTATGTTTTGTTATGCATAATTTCACTACTAGATTGATGATAGATAGATAGATAGATGATAGACAGACAGATAGGTAGATAGATAAATCTATCTTTTCTTGAAAGCATAATCCTAACTTATGTATTTTCTTAAGAAGAGTAACCATGTACCTATTCACTGTATAAGAGACAGCTCTTAAAGTCTATTTCTACTCTGCTCATTATCCACCAAACGAACAGAATATATTTAAGAACAAACATTTAATGATCCATTACTTCTGAAAATCTTTGTGCTAGAGACTGTGAGAATGTCTAAAGAAACAAATATGAACAGAAAAAACTAATTCAAGACAGAGTAGGTGCCTTAGTTATCTAGTGCTGCTATAACAGAAATACCATGAGTGGATGGCTTTAACAAAAAGAAATTAATTTTCTCACAGTCTAGTAGGCTAGAAGTCCAAACAGGGCCTCAGCTCCAGGGAAGGGTTTCCCTCTCTGCTGGTTCTGGAGGAAGGTCCCTCTTGTCAATCTTTCCCTGGACTAGGAGTTTGTCTGCACAGGAACCCTGGGTCCAAAGGACACCCTCTGCTCGCGTTGCTTCCTTCTTGGTGGTATGAGGTTCCCACTCTCCACTTGTGTCCCTTTCCTTTTATCTCTTGTAAGATAAAAGGTGGGGCAGGCCACACTTCAGGGAAACTCCCTTTCCATTGGATCAGTTATGTGACCTCAGTAAGGGTGTTACAGTCTCACCCTAATCCTCTTTAACATAAAATTACAATCGCAAAATGGAGGACAGCCACACAATACTGGAAACCACGGCCTGACCAAGTTGATACATATTTCTGGGGGACACAATTCAATCCCTGACAGTGGGTTATGTGTAGTGGATGTTATACGGTCACAAAATCATTGGATTAGAGGTGGTGAAATGTGTTGGGGGAAAAGCATCAGATAGCAATTAATGAAAATAGGTAACCATTACAGAATTGTTATATTTCTAAATGCGGAAGTGAAGAATATTGTCTCAGAAATTTAAAAAAAAACAAAGGATGAAAAATGGAAAGTAGATGAGAGTCATTTAGTAGTGAAGTCCATCTGCATTTCATTAGATGTGGGACTTGACTGGAGGAAGGCATAGATTCAAGGTTGCCATAAAGCATAATATTAGACTCAATTCTTGTTATTGGACATTGATCAGCTAGAATGAAAATTTCAGGCTTTGCTAAAGTTGTTGCAGAATTCACAGGGGAAAATACAGAACCAGAAATCTAATTAATCACACTTTTGCATAACAGAGAAAATGAGGGCAGACTAGCGATTCAAGTCCCTAATGTCACTAAGCAAAAATAAAACGTGACCTGCCTAGTGTTCACCTACCCAAAATCAGAAGAGAAAGACATGTTCATCTCAGGTAGGATTCTGAATTGACAAGACAAAAGACTACAGAAAAAAAAAAATTGGGGGGAACATAGAGTAATCAAATATTGAGGTATTTGTAAATGAATCATTTTTTGCCTACTTATTCACTTAAATAAACTGCATCTAAATGGGAAGCCAGAATGTTTTATGGTTGAAGCTGTGGGTATTTGACCGACCTCATCTGTATGAATAAAGGAGATATTTTATTAATTTATATTTCAACTAAAATTCACAAGTAAGTCATTACTTTTTATTATTGTTCAAGTGATACCAATATATATGTGAATTTAAAATGTGTTCTAGTGTTGATCCTACCGTAACTGACGTATCACATTAAAAATATCAATATGTATAAGTTCAAGTTCATATGAAATACATACTATAATACCTAAGTACAGAAAAAAATAAGAAAAAAATCGGACCACCATTCGCTTTTCAATTTTTCTAAAGCAACAGAAAGATTCACACACACATGTATACACACACACAGACACACGAAAATGAACCCTTTATAATTCTGAAGTATTTATTACTCCTCATTTTCATTTGTTATGGAAAATTCAATATGAAAATGGAAAGAAATACAAATGTGTGTGTTAAGTTCTGTTTTTCCCGCTCTGTATCACTTCTCTTTAGTTTGCTAATGGACTTATTCTTTGAGATCAGGTCAGTCATACAAGTGGGTTAGAAATGCTCATCAAAGAAAAATGAAATATGATAGAACAGTTTAATTAAACATGCTTCATTCACGTTTAATCAGTTGAAACTAGACATCATAGACAAAAGCAGTAACATAATAAATTTAATGATTAATTTATATGCAATGTCATTCATTGTTGCTGATTCTTTAAACTCAATTATGTTTCAGGGTGAATACAATAAATGTGATCACTTTTTTTGTTCAAAAGGGTATTTCTTTTAACACAAGTCAGAAGTTTAAGCCTGTATCTTCTGGCTTGGTCTTTCTAATGTTTGTGTTTCTTTATGTCATTTTCAATGTGTTGTGAGGTTTAAGTTTATTCAAATCTACTGTCTGAGATAGGACAATAGAGGCAAATGCAAATGACAAGTGTCAAGAAAGATTTATAGATTTATAATCAGTTTTTGAACTTCATGTTCCAGACATTTTAGTTTTTATCGATAACATAAAAATGGCTCTTTAACAGTGACATTTATCTTGACCTCTTACTGAGGATAAAGACAATTCAGAGAAAGTGTTCTGCTTTACAGACAAGGTTTTGTGCGTGTTCAGCAGAGGTAAACCCTGATGTATTATTTTCTTGATTTTTTCTTAGTCATTTAGAAAAAGAACAAAGAAGGATGGATGAAGAAAATTGTTCCTCCTTGACTGAATTCCAACTCTTGGGAATTACTAATAACCCTGAGATTGACGCGACCATATTTGCTATATTTCTGGCTGCATATCTCATTATTCTTGTGACAAATCTTGGAATGATCATTTTAATTAGAATGGACTCCCAGCTTCAAACACCAATGTACTTTTTCCTCAGCCACCTCTCCTTCTGTGACCTCTGTTATTCCACAGCAGTTGGACCCAAGATGCTGGTGGACCTCTTAACTAAAGACAAGTCAATTTCCTTCTATGGCTGTGCTCTGCGATTCTTCATCTTCTGTATCTTTGGAGATTCTGAGTGCCTCCTGCTGGCAGTGATGGCCTTTGATAGGTACAAGGCCATTAGCAATCCCTTGCTGTATACAGTCAACATGTCCAGCAGGGTGTGCTCCGTCCTCACGGCTGGGGTTTACCTGGTAGGCATGGTGGATGCTTTGATAGATATGACGTTAGCTTTCCGCTTATGTTTCTGTGGGTCAAATGAAATTAATCATTTCTTCTGTGACTTACCTCCCCTTCTCCTCCTTTCCTGTTCTGATATTCAAGTCAATGAGCTGGCATTATTCACTGTTTTTGGCTTCATAGAACTGAGTTCCATTTCAGGAGTTCTTGTCTCTTACTGTTACATCATTCTCTCAGTCTTAAAGATCCGCTCTGCTGAGGGAAAGTTCAAAGCTTTCTCCACCTGCACCTCTCACTTAATTGCTGTTGCAATTTTCCAGGGAACAGGACTTTTCATGTATTTCCGACCAAGTTCTGCCTACTCTCTAGATGGAGACAAAATGACCTCATTGTTTTACACCCTTGTCATCCCCATGTTAAACCCACTGATTTACAGTCTACGAAACAAAGATGTGAAAGAGGCTCTTAAGAAACTTAAAAATAAAAGATGGTTTTATTGAAAAATGATGTATTTATTTTCTCCCAATGTTTCTTTATAATATGTGGAAATTGAATTTGTTTCAACTAATTTGGTGCATTCCAATAAGTACTTATACTATATTCCAGATATATATACCTGCTCTGTTCCCCAGATATGCCATGTGTTACTACGTGTCTTGAATTGATATATGTACTCCCTCTGTGTTGAAAAGTTTCCAAATTCTTCTTACTTTGTCAACTTTTTGTTTGGTCATCTTTTATTTATGCATTAATTTATTTTGTCTGAAATTTATTGATTATTTGGTAAGTGCCTATTATACGTCTAAATGCCTTGAATTCTATGGTAGATTTTTATAATAATGAATCTAACGGAAGTTACAAACATTAATTAAATAATCTAATCATTGAAATTTTTCAAATTATTTATTAATAATAATGCCATGAATGTAAAGACTGGGCATTACAAATACTAAGCAGGTTCATCAAACCTAGTGTGCAGAGATAAGAAGTCCTCCATAGAAATGGAAGCATTTAGTCTGGTATCTAAAGGATGAGTAGGCATTAACTGAGAGGTGAAAATGGGGAGAGAAGGCAGTTGAAGCAGTAATTGGAGAGGCCTTGAACTGAACAGGACCATGCTATTTCTGCAGAAAATAAAGAGGGTCAACATGGCTAGTTTATAGGGAACAAAAGGACTAGCCTGATGAGTTAAATCCCTGTGTTGCAGTTCTCAACTCAGTCACTTCCTTCAGGTAACATTGTTTCCCTTAAATATCCCTTTCCTTGGTTCACACACCACCATGTGCCTCAAGACATTGTTGAATCTGTGACTCTGTTTTCTAAATCATTATCTCTGCTGTGGGGTTATGGACACTCTGAGGTCAAGGACTAGGCATTTTACGTCCTTTAGTCAAGTACCAACATAACATCTGAGTAAACAGGTAATAAAACAAAAAAGTCATCAAAATTTTTATTTAATGCCTATTTTGTTGTTGTTGTTAGGTGCCATTGAGTTGGTTCCGATTCATAGTGGCCCTATGCACAACAGAACGAAACACTGCCCGGTCATGCGCCATCCTTACAATCATTGTTATGCTTGAGCTCATTGTTGCAGCCACTATGTCAATCCACCTCATTGAGGGTCTTCCTCTTTTCCACTGACCCTGTACTTTGCCAAGCATGATGTCCTTCTCCAGGGACTGATCTCTCCTGACAATATGACCAAGGTATGTAAGACGCAGTTTTGCCATACTTGCCTCCAAGGAGCATTCTGGCTGTATTTCTTCCAAGACAGATTTGTTCATTCTTTGGGGAGTCCATGGTATATTTGACATTCTTCGCCAACACCACAATTCAAAAGAGTCAATTCTTCTTTGGTCTTCCTTATTCATTGTCCAGCTTTCACATGCATATGATGTGATTGAAAATACCATGGCTTGGGTCAGGCGCAGCTTAGTCTTCAGGGTGACATCTTTGCTCTTCAACACTTTGAAGAGGTCCTTTGCAGCAGATTTGCCCAATGCAATGCGTCTTTTGATTTCTTGACTGCTGCTTCCATGGCTGTTGATTGTGGATCCAAGTAAAATGAAATCCTTGACAACTTCAATCTTTTCTCTGTTTATCATGATGTTGTTCATTGGTCCAGTTGTGAGGATTTTTGTTTTCTTTATGTTGAGGCGTAATCCATACTGAAGGCTGTGGTCTTTGATCTTCATTAGTAAGTGCTTCAAGTCCTCTTCACTTTCAGCAAGCAAGGTTGTGTCATCTGCATAACTCAGGATGTTAATGAGTCTTCCTCCAAACCTGATGCCCAGTTCTTCTTCATATAGTCCAGCTTCTCTGCTTATTCGTTCAGCATACAGATTAAATAGGTATGGTGAAAGAATACAACCCTGACGCACATCTTTCCTGACTTTAAATCAATCAGTATCCCCTTGTTCTCTTTGAACAACTGCCTCTCGATCTATGAAAAGGTTCATCATGAGCACAATTAAGTGTTCTGGAATTCCCATTCTTTGCAATGTTATCCATTATTTGTTATGATCCGCACTGTCGAATGCCTTTGCATAGTCAATAAAACACAGGTAAAAATCCTTCTGGTATTCTCTGCTTTCAGCCAGGATCCATCTGACATCAGCAATGATATCCCTGGTTCCACGTCCTCTTCTGAATCCAGCCTGAATTTCTGCAGCCGTTTTGAATGATCTTCAGCAAAATTTTGCTTGCGTGTGATTTTAACGATATTGTTCTATAATTTCCACATTCAGTTGGATCACCTTTCTTGGGAATAGACATAAATATGGATCTCTTCCAGTCAGTTGGCCAGGAGGCTGTCCTCCATATTTTTTGGCACAGACAAGTTAGCACCTCCAGCACTGCATCTGTTTGTTGAAACATCTCAATTGACATTCCATCAATTCCTGGAGCCTTGTTTTTCACCAATGCCTTCAGAGCAGCTTGGACTTCTTCCTTCAGTACCATCAGTTATTGTTAATATGCCACCTCTTGAAATGGTTGAATATCGACTAATTCTTTTTGGTGTAATGACTCTGTATATTCCTTCCAACGTCTTTTGATGCTTTCTGTGATGTTTAATATTTTCCCTATGGAATCCTTCACTATTGCAACTCGAGGCTTGAATTTTTTCTTCAGTTCTTTCAGCTTCAGAAACCACAAGCATGTTCTTCCCTTTTGGTTTTCCATCTCCAGCTCTTTGCACATGTCATTATAATACTTTGTCTTCTCGAAAGGCCCTTTGAAATCTTCTGTTCAGTTCTTTTACTTCATCAATTCTTCCTTTTGCTTTAGCTGCTCAACACTCAAGAGCAAGTTTCAGAGTCTCTTCTGACATTCATCTTGGTCTTTTCTTTCTTTCCTGTCTTTTCAGTGACCTCTTGCTTTCTTCATGGATGATGTCCTTGATGTCATTCCACAATTCATCTAGTCTTCGGTCGCTAGTGTTCAATGCATCAAATCTATTCTTGAGATGGTCTCTAAATTCAGGTGGGATATACTCAAGGTCATATTTTGGCTCTCGTGGACTTGCTCTGATTTTCTTCAGTTTCACCTTGAACTTGCAAATGAGCAATTGATGGTCTGTTCCACAGTTGGCTCCTGGCAGCAGCTGATAAAAATCTTCTATTTCTTCATCTTTGGCCATAGTGGTTGATGCATAAATTTGAATAATAGTTGTATGAACTGGTCTTCCTTGTAGACGTATGGATATTATCCTATCACTGACAGTGTTGTACTTCAGGATAGACCTTGAAACATTCTTTTTGACGATGAATGCAACACCATTCCTCTTCAAGTTGTCCTTCCAGCATAGTAGACTATATGATTGTCTGATTCAAAATGGCCAATACCAGTCCATTTCAGCTCACTAATGCCTAGGATATCGATGTTTATGCATCCATTTCATTTTTGATGATTTCCAATTTTCCTAGATTTATACTTTGTACATTCCAGGTTCCAATTATTAATAGTTGTTTGCAGCTGTTTCTTCTCATTTTGAGTTGTGCCACATCAGCAAATGAAGGTCCTGAAAGCTTTACTCCATCCACGTCATTAAGGTCGACTCAACTTTGAGAAGGCAGCTCTTCCCTGGTTGTCTTTTGAGTACCTTCCAACCTGGGGGGCTCATCTTCCAGCACTATGTTCCACTGCTATTCATAAGGTTTTCACTGGCTAATGCTTTTCAGAAGTAGCCTGCTGGGTCCTTCTGCCTATTCTGTCTTAGTCTGGAAGCTCAGCTGAAACCTGTCCTCCATCGGTGACCCTGCTGGTGTCTGAATACCCAGTGGCATAGCTTCCAGCATCACAGCAACACACAAGCCCCCATAGTACGAGAAACTGACAGACACATGGGGGATTTAATACCTGTAAGGAAAAAAAGGAGAGTGTATTATGTGCCTTGAATAAAGTTTTTGTGTCTTATAAGCAATTACATAAAGAGGTTGTGAATACTA
Organism: Elephas maximus indicus; assembly: GCF_024166365.1. NCBI lineage: Eukaryota > Metazoa > Chordata > Mammalia > Proboscidea > Elephantidae > Elephas > Elephas maximus. Next base: position 105,473,862 of record NC_064825.1, on the reverse strand, counting down.
AAAGCAATGGAACTTTTGTTTTTGTTGTTGTTGTTAGCTATTGTCAAGTCAGCTCCAGATCATGGTGACCTTAAGTATAAAGATATGCAAATTATTATTTGGAAAATAATTACATAAAAATGTATTTACAAGGCATTTGACAACTTCACATGGATCTGCTGTACTTTTCTGATGACAAAAGCCTCAGAACATGAGGTTGTTTCACAAACAGGGACATGGGCATGTGCTGGAAGGACCTTACAAGAATCAATGACACTCTTAAAGTTATACAACAATTATACAAGCTAAATCACATTCCATATCTAAGACTGACTAGTTTGTACTGCAAAATGCCCTCGAGTGAAAATATTTCAGACTGCCAGGAAAACCCAAGAAAGACAATGTAATTCCTTTGGTCTTCAGGGTGGAAGTTTTTCTGGGATCCTGAGACACAGTAGGGTAAGTATGAAGATAGGAAAAAGAAAAAAAAAAAGGCTGGGTGTGATGGTTATAGTTGTTTGTCAACTTGACTGGGCCTTGATTCTCAGTGATTAGACAGTAGTATGATGTTGTGTTCCCTTCTGTGATGAGATTTGATATAATGTTACTACCTCCATGATGGTATCTTCTGTGAGTAGCCAATCAGTTGAAGGGAGTTCAGTTGGGCATGTGCCTTGCATCAAATATGTGTGTACATTCTGGAAGGCCTTAGGAGGCTTTTACTCATTTTGGATCTTGCAGCCAGTTCCTGTGTGTCCAACCTCCAGTTCCTGGGTCTTTACCTAGCAGTTTACCTGCAGTGAGCTCTGCTCTCTGGTTTGCTGATCCTGGGTTCACCAGACACTGTGGCTTTGTGAATCAGGAGAAGCCTCAATCCTGACCCAAGGGCTTAGGACGTTCCAGCCTCTACAACTGCCTGAGCTGTTTCCTTGACATAATCCCTCGCTGTATATACTTATATACTCATATGCTTAATCGGTTCTAGAGAACCCAGCCTAAGACAATGGGTGATGCTTCTTTTGGACCTAATTCCTTCTCAGTTAATCCTTGTTCTTTTGGAAATGTTAGCTACGAACTAGTTGCTGTCTTGAAGTGCAGCATGCAGGAATGCATTCAAATCGTATTGAATTCCAAGCAAACAAGAGTTTAAGTAGGTTTCTTCTACATAAGAAGGTACAGATACCATCTAGCTAACTCATAGTTCTCCCATATGATGATTGTAATGTATTTAAAGTCAAATTTGATATGCATATTGGCCTCTATAAAAAGATGTAATTATGAAGATGAATTCTAAAGAAGATATTTTAAGTTTATTCAACAAAGCATTTTGAGCTAATAAAAGAGCACGTAAATGGAATGAGCTGATTTGTAAAATATGTTAAGAGATATCTGTGCCTAAATTGGTGCAAGTAGAGGATGAATAATCCCTCATTAGACCCATTGTTTGGGGAATTCATGATTCAACTAGGGTATTGAGCAGATGACCTGTAAGACCTTGTTATCTTGATCTTCTATAGGGAAAGCTACCATTTAAATATTTTAATCTACCCTACACTAATTCATATCTACCCTTTCCCTTAATTCTCTGCCTCTCTTATTTATATGCTTCTTATACTCCCACCATCTAAAATATTATTGTCCACATAAGGCATTACCAATGTCTGTTTATAATGAGTTACTGTTATTGCCCCCCACTCCCTTTTCTTAATCTTAGTTGCTTCTTTCTGCACAGACACCAGCGTCCCTGATCATAAGCATAACACAGTTGTCACAGATTAGAGTGTGTTGTTGTGGTTAGGTGCCATTGAGTCGGTGCTGACTCAGGGCAATATAGGTATGATAATACCAACAACTAGCTATATTGGTGATAACTTAGCGGGCAAAATCTGATACACTGAAAAGGTCATAATATTCAGTAATCCAGTGTGTTTTTCATACTCAGTGCAGTAATTTTAATGTAGCTTTAAATCCACTCTAGAAGCATGTTATGAACAAGGAAAGTAACAGGAGGAAAACTGTGTCTGAGTCTCTGTCTAAATTTACAGTTAAGTGTGACCATTAACAAATCCTATTTTCTTTGAAAATCAATTCCTTCTCTGTGAAAAGAGAGGCGTTAACAGGATAATCTTATTGTGCTTTCCAGCTGGCATATTCTGTATCTATATACACATGATTCTATCACTGCTTAAACCTAATTTATTTAGGAGAGATTAAAAAAGTAAATAAAATAGATGAGATGCATGATATTTATTCAAAGGACTGTTGCATCCCTAGGCCAGTTTTATCTGAAATGGCAGCAACATTGATGACAGTGAAATAGCATGAGTTGCAAGATCCACAGTCCCACTCAGATAGACACATTTAACTGGTCCCTTATTCTGCATTTTTACTTTAATGGACTTCATAAAACTGGATATTCTTAGTCATGAATAAAATAACATACTCTACATGATGTCTAAAATTAAAATGACAGTCAATATTAAGTGTTGGTGATTGTGTGGCCCAACCAGATGTTTCACACATTGGTGAGGCATCTCCTACTTAGGAAAACAGCTGTACCTACTAAATCTGAGTGTATATATCATATTCCAATACCTAGTTTACTACCAAAGAGAAATAAATATATATTTCCACCGAAAGACATGCAAAAGAGAGTTCACAGCAAAAGGGAAAACAACTCAACTCCTTATCAACATTAGAATAGACAAATACATGATGATATATTTATACAATGAAATATCATACAACAATGAGAAGGAATTTCCTACAACCACATGCAACAACAAGGAAGGATCTCACAAATATGTTGTTGAAAACAGCACATACTCTAAGTATTCACTCATGTATGGGCCAAAAAACAATATCATAATAAAAGTTAGGAAAGCAGTTATCCCAGTGGGTAATGAGTTTATGACTTAAGAAGGAGCAGGTCGAAATCTTCTGGGATTCTGAGAATATTCTGTTTCGGTCTGGATGATAGTTTAAAAGGTGTTTTTATTTTGGGAAAATCCCTATAATTGTGTAGCTATTCCTTGAGTATTCTCTTTGTGAATATCATACACCAACAGTCTATTCAACATTTGATTGTAAGAAATTTCAGAATTTCTTTATTATGAATTTTGATTCTTAGCAATGGCTGTGTAAAATAAAGTTCAACGTATTTTTTTTTTTTTGGTAAAATTAAAGGTGCAATTTTCATCAGGTAATTCAGATAATTATTCTTTTTGTAATTAAAACTTGCTGTCTTGCAAAGAGACTTAATGTACACTGATATCGGTATATACACTTAATCGATTTCATAAATCCCCTGTCCCAGTGCAAGACAACTATTTTCTGAAGGAAGTGAGTTTATAAATAAACAGTTGCCTACATAGCATTTTGTTAGTGACACCAGTGACACTAAGGAAGGTATATAGATACATTTTATTTTATTTTTTCTTAACTTGCTCCCTTCTGGTATCTTAAATTCTACCTTACGACTTTTTTCCCCATGATCTAAGGAATCCACATTCAATTAAATATAAATACCGTCAGGAGGTTAATTAACTTATCCAATTTTTAATAAGAATATAGCCTCCAAGGCTCAGTTTTAATGGAAAGGGTGGAAAGGAAGTTAGTCTGGATGATCTGGAAGGACAGTCATGCTTTGATAGGGAAAGTCTGGGTCTTTCCCAATTAGAGTGTAGCCAGAGGGAATTTGGCATCCCAGGAGACAGGGAAGCACTTGAGGGGAAAATTAGTATGGAAAGAAATCAAAAGAATAAGACCAAGTATGACTTCACCACTTCCAAATGTGTACCAGAGAAAAAGATAATTGTAGCAAAGCTCCTGAGTAACATAAAGGCATCAGCTTCTTGAGGTTATCTGGTGGATAATTGTTAGCAATTAGTGAGGTCGTTGGATCTTTAAACAATATCTCCTAGAGTAGTACATTGCGTACTATAGTATTAGAATTATCACATTAAAAAATGCAAGAAATATGAAAAATCACTGAAATGTATCAAATAACAGCACTTTGCTAAACATCAGGAATACTTTTTTTTTTTTTTTTAATGAATGTAGCTTAAGGCATGATCATGCCTCATAGGTAAAATGAGAAATATTTCTGTCTATTCCCAGTGATGGTTCAGAATAAACAAGAAATTATTTGGAATATTGAGTAGATTCACTGGCTTATGCTTATTACTTCTTAATTTTTTTCTGCATATGCAAATTTTGCAATTATTTCTTTTGTGGTAAAGAAATAAATGAACTGCATTAACATACAATGTACCGTGGATGTGCATAGTTATTATGTATTATCTAAAACTATCAAATGACAGTAAATGTTTAAGAAAGGTAGAAATGTGTAGTGGGTACAAAATGACATTTCCAGTATGTCTCAATTTTAAAGGTGCTATCCTGAATAATAATACACAAAGTTTATTTACAGGGGTGATTTAAAACCTTTTTATTTTGGTATATGCATATATATATATATATACACACATAAACATATATATATATATACATAAACAGGGAAACCCTGGTGGCATAGTGGTTAAGTGCTATAGCTGCCAACCAAATGGTTAGCAGTTCGAATCCGCCAGGCGCTGCTTGGAAACTCTATGGGGCAGTTCTACTCTGTCCTATAGGGTCGCTATGAGTCGGAATCGACTCGATGGCACTGGGTTTATACATAAACCTGCCAATTAAACATTTTTATGTACAATTCAGTGACACTGGTTTCAATTACTGTGTTGTGCAGCCATCACCAGTATGTGTTGCCAAAAGGGAATTTTAAAAAATAAACAGCATTCACCTGAGCAAAGTTCATTACAGCACTTTTCACAATAGTCAAAAGGAGGAAACAACTGAAATGTTCATCAACAAATTAATGGATAAGCAAAATGTGGTATATACACACTCAGTGAAAGACTACTCAATCATAAAAAGAAAGGAAATTCTGACGCATGTCACACGAGCCACTGCATGGCCGAAACTTGAAATATCATGCTGAGCAGAATAAGTCAATCTCAAAAGAACAAACATTGTATGAACTCATTTATTTGAAATAAGCAAAAATATAGAAAAGAAGGATTATTAGTAGTTATCAGGGGTGAGAAGGAAGGAGAAAGAAGGAATTTTTGCTTAGGAGACATTGCAATTATGTTAATGGTGATGGAATGATTTGGAAAAGGATAGCGAAAATGGTTACACAACATGAAGAATGTAACTAATTTCACCAAATTGTACATGTAGAAATCGTTGATTTGGTGTATTTTTTTCTTATATATAATTTCACTATTATACATATATATATATAGTTCATATGCAAGTCCAAGTTGAAACTGAAGAGAATTAGAATAAGTCCACATGAGCTGAAGTGCGACCTTGAATATATCCTACTTGAATTTAGAGACCTTCTCAAGAATAGATTTGACATATTAAACACTAATGACCAAAGACCAGATGAATCATGGAATGACATCAAGGAAATCATATAAGAGGAAAGTAAGAGGTCATTAAAAAGACAAGAAAGAAAGAAATTAATGTCAGAAGACACTCTGAAACTTTTTCGTGAACATCAAGTAGCTAAAACAAAAGGAAGGAATGATAAAGTAAAAGAGCTGAACAAATGACTTCCAAGGGCAGCTTGAGAAGACAAAATATTACAATGACATGTGCAAAGACCTGGAGATAGAAAACCAAAAGAGAAGAACAGGTTCAGCATTTCTCAAGCTGAAAGAACTGAAGAAAAAATTCAAGCCTGAAGTTACAATATTGAACGATTTTCTGGGGAAAATATTAAATGATGCAGGAAGCATCAAAAGAAGATGGAAGGAATACACAGAATCACTATATCAAAAAGAATTGATATTCAACCATTTCACGAGGTGGCATATGCTCAGGAGATATGAATGAAGAAGATATGAAGGAAGAAGTCCAAGCTACGCTGAAGACATTGACAAAAAACATGTTTCCATAAAAGGATGCTGCCCTGGAAGTCCTCACTTGTCTAACCCAAGAAATGTGAAAGACAGCTGCCTGGCCAAACGACTGGAAGAGATCCCTATTTATGCCTATTCCAAAGAAATTTGAGCCATCTAAATGTGAAAATTATCAAAAATATCATTAATACCACAAGCAAGTAAAATTTTGCTGACGATCATTCAAAAGCAGTTGCAACACTACATCTATAGATAGAGAAGTGCCAGAAATTCAGCTTAGATTCAGAAGAGGACACAGAAGTTGGGGTATCATGGGTGATGTCAGATGGATCCTGACTGGAAGCAGAGAATACCAGAAATACGTTTACCTGAGTTTTATTGACTATGCAAAAACCTTCAACAGTGTGGATCATAACAAATTACTGATATCATTGGAAAGAACGGAAGCTCCAGAACACTTAATTGTGCTCATGAGGAACCTATACATAGATCAAGAGGCCTTCATTTGAACAGAAGAGGGGATACTGGGAGCTTTAAAGTCAGGAAAGGTAGGCCTCAAAGTTGTATCCTTTACCATACCTATTCAAATGGTGGAACCCTGGTGGTGCAGTGGTTAAGTGTTTGGCTGCTAACCAAAAGGTCAGCAGTACGAATCCAGCAGCCATTTCTTGGAAACCCTACTGGACAGTTTTACTCTGTCCTATAGGGTCACTATGAGTTGAAACTGACTCGATGGCAATGGGTTTGGTTTTGGTTTATTCAATCTGTATGCTGAGCAAATACTCCAAGAAGATGGAATATATGAAGAAGAATGGGGGATCAGGATTGGAGAAAGGCATATTAACAACCTGCATTATGCAGATGATACAACCTTGCTTGCTGCTGATGAAGATCAAAGACCAGAGCCTTCACTATGGATTGTACCTCAACATGAAGAAAACAAAAATTCTCACAAGTGGACCAAAAAGCAACATCATGATAAACAGAGAAAAGATTGATGTTGTCAAGGATTTCATTTTATTTGGGTCCACAATCAACATCCAAGGAAGCAGCCTTTTTTTTTTTTACTAACTTTTATTGAGTTTCAAGTGAACGTTTACAAATCAAGTCAGTCTGTCACATATAAGTTTATATATACCTTACTCCGTACTCCCACTTGCTCTCCCCCTAATGAGTCAGCCCTTCCAGTCTCTCCTTTCGTGACAATTTTGCCAGCTTCCAACTCTCTCTATCCTCCCATTCCCCCTCCAGGCAGGAGATGCCAACACAGTCTCAAGTGTCCACCTGATATAATTACCTCACTCTTCATCAGCATCTCTCTCCCACCCACTGTCCAGTACCTTTCATGTCTGATGAGTTGTCTTTGGGAATGGTTCCTGTCCTGGGCCAACAGAAGGTTTGGGGACCATGGCCTCCGGGATTCCTCTAGTCTCTGCCAGACCATTAAGTATGGTCTTTTTATGAGAATTTGGGGTCTGCATCCCACTGATCTCCTGCTCCCTCAGGGGTCCTCTGCTGTGCTCCCTGTCAGGGCAGTCATCGGTTGTGGCCGGGCACCAACTAGTTCTTCTGGTCTCAGGATGAAGTAAGTCTCTGGTTCATGTGGCCCTTTCTGTCTCTTGGGCTCTTAGTTATCGTGTGACCTTGGTGTTCTTCATTCTCCTTTGATCCAGGTGGGTTGAGACTCATTGATGCATCTTAGATGGCCGTTTGTTAGCATTTAAGACCCCAGACGCCACCTTTCAAAGTGGGATGCAGAATGTTTTCATAATAGAATTATTTTGCCAATTGACTTAAAAGTCCCCACAAACCATGGTCCCCAAACCCCCGCCCTTGCTCCGCTGACCTTTGAAGCATTCGGTTTATCCTGGAAACTTCTTTGCTTTTGGTCCAGTCCAGTTCAGCTGACCTTCCATGTATTGAGTATTGTCCTTCCCTTCACCTAAAGCGGTTCTTATCTACTGATTAATCAGTAAAAAACCCTCTCCCACCCTCCCTCCCTCTCCCCTCGTAACTACAAAAGTATGTGTTCTTCTCAGTTTATACTATTTCTCAAGATCTTATAATAGTGGTCTTACACAATATTTGTCCTTTTGCCTCTGACTCATTTCACTCAGCATAATGTCTTCCAGGTTTCTCCATGTTATGAAATGTTTCACAGATTCTTCACTGTTCTTTAACAATTCGTAGTATTCCATTGTATGGATATACCACAATTTATTTAACCATTCATCTGTTGATGGACACCTTGGTTGCTTCCAGCTTTTTGCTATTGTAAACAGAGCTGCAATAAACATGGGTGTGCATATATCTGTTTGTGTGAAGGCTCTTATTTCTCTAGGGTAAATTCCAAGGAGTGGGATTTCTGGGTTGTATGGTAGTTCTATTTCTAACTGTTTAAGATAATGCCAGATAGATTTCCAAAGTGGTTGTACCATTTGATATGCCCACCAGCAGTGTATAAGAGTTCCAATCTCTCTGCAGCTTCTCCAACATTTAAATTTTGTGTTTTTTGGATTAATGCCAGCCTTGTTGGAGTGAGATGGACTCTCATCGTACTTTTAATTTGCATTTCTCTAATGGCTAATGATCGAGAGCATTTTCTCATGTATCTGTTAGCTGAAGTGTGTGTTCATATCCTTTGCCCACTTCTTGAATGGGTAGTTTGTCTTTTTGTGGTTGAGTTTTGACAGAATCATACAGATTTTAGAGATCAGGCGCTGCTCAGAGATGTCATAGCTGAAAATTCTTTCCCAGTCTGTAGGTGGTCTTTTTACTCTTTTGGTGAAGTCTTTAGGTGAGCATAGGTGTTTCATTTTTAGGAGTTCCCAGTTATCTGGTTTCTCTTCGTCATTTTTGGTAATGTTTTGTACTCTGTTTATGCCCTGTATTAGGGCTCCTAAGGTTGTCCCTATTTTTTCTTCCATGTTCTTTATCATTTTAGTCTTTATGTTTAGGTCTTTGATCCACTTGGAGTTAGTTTTTGTGCATGGTGTGAGGTATGGGTCCTGTTTCATTTTTTTGCAAATGGATATCCAGTTATGCCAGCACCATTTGTTAAAAAGGCTTTCTTTTCCCCAATTAACTGACACTGGGCCTTTGTCAAATATCAGCTGCTCATACGTGGATAGATTTATATCTGGGTTCTCAATTCTGTTCCATTGGTCTATGTGCCTGTTGTTGTACCAGTACCAGGCTGTTTTGACTACTGTGGCTGTATAATAGGTTCTGAAATCAGGTAGAGTGAGGCCTCCCACTTTCTTCTTCTTTTTCCAGTAATGCTTTGCTTATCCGAGGCTTCTTTCCCTTCCATATGAAGTTGGTGATTTCTCTATCACATTAAAAAATGACATTGGAATTTAGATCAGAGGTGCATTGTATGTATAGATGGCTTTTGGTAGAATAGACATTTTTACTATGTTCACTCTTCCTATCCATGAGCAAGGTATGTTTTTCCTCTTAAGTATGTCCTTTTGAATTCCTTGTAGTTGAGCTTTGTAGTTTTCTTTGTATAGGTCTTTTACATCCTTGGTAAGATTTATTCCTAAGTATTTTATCTTCTTGGGGGCTACTGTGAATGGTATTGATTTGGTTATTTCCACTTCGGTGTTCTTTTATGTTGATGTAGAAGAATCGAAGTGATTTTTGTATGTTTATTTTATAACCTGAGACTCTGCCAAACTCTTCTATTAGTTTCAGTAGTTTTCTGGAGGATTCCTTAGGGTTTTTTGTGTATAAGATCATGTCATCTGCAAATAGAGATAATTTTACTTCCTCTTTGCCATTCCAAATGCCCTTTATATCTTTGTCTAGCCTAATTGCTCTGGCTAGGACTTCTATCACAATGTTGAATAAGAGCGGTGATAAAGGACATCCTTGTCTGGTTCCCGTTCTCAAGGGAAATGCTTTCAGGCTCTCTCCATTTAGAGTGATGTTGGCTGTTTGCATAGATGCCCTTAATTATGTTGAGGAATTTTCCTTCAATTCCTATTTTGGTGAGAGTTTTTATCATAAATGGGTGTTGGACTTTGTCAAATGCCTTTTCTGCATCAATTGATAAGATCATGTGGTATTTGTCTTTTGTTTTATTTATATGGTGGATTACATTAATGGTTTTCCTAATATCAAACCAGCCTTGCATACCCGGTATAAATCCCACTTGGTCATGGTAAATTATTTTTTTCATATGTTGTTGAATTCTATTGGCTAGAATTTTGTTGAGGATTTTTGCATCTATGTTCATGAGGGATATAGGTTTGTAATTTTCTTTTTTTGTGATGTCTTTACCTGGTTTTGGTATCAGGGAGATGGTGGCTTCATAGAATGAGTTAGGTAGTATTCCGTCATTTTCTATGCTTTGAAATACCTTTAGTAGTAGTGGTGTTATCTCTTTGCTGAAAGTTTGGTAGAACTCTGCAGTATAGCCATCCGGGCCAGGGCTTTTTTTGTTGGAAGTTTTTGGATTACCGTTTCAATCTCTTTTTTTGTTATGAGTCTATTAAGTTATTCTACTTCTGATTGTGTTAGTTTAGGTAGGTAGTGTTTTTCCAGGAATTCATCCATTTCTTCTAGGTTTTCAAATTTGTTAGAGTACAATTTTTCGTAATAATCTGATATGCTTCTTTTAATTTCAGTTGGGTCTGTTGTGATGTGGCCCTTCTCGTTTCTTATTCGGGTTATTTGTTTCCTTTCCTGTATTTCTTTAGTGAGTCTAGCCAATGGTTTATCAATTTTGTTAATTTTTTCAAAGAACCAGCTTTTGGCTTTGTTAATTCTTTCAATTGTTTTTGTGTTCTCTAATTCATTTAGTTCAGCTCTAATTTTTATTATTTGTTTTCTTCTGGTGCCTGATGGATTCTTTTGTTACTCACTTTCTATTTGTTCAAGCTGTAGGGACAGTTCTCTGATTTTGGCTCTTTCTTCTTTTTGTATGTGTGCATTTATCGATATAAATTGGCCTCTGAGCACTGCTTTTGCTGTGTCCCAGAGCATTTGATAGGAAGTATTTTCATTCTCGTTGCATTCTATGAATTTCCTTATTCCCTCCTTGATGTCTTCTATAACCCAGTCTTTTTTCAGGAGGGTATTGTTCAGTTTCCAAGTATTTTATTTCTTTTCCCTAGTTTTTCTGTTATTGATTTCTAGTTTCATTGTCTTGTGGTCTGAGAAGATGCTTTGTAATATTTCAATGTTTTGGATTCTGCAAAGGTTTGTTTTATGACCTAATATGTGGTCTATTCTAGAGAATTTTCCATGTGCGCTAGAAAAAAAAGTATACTTTGCAGGAGTTGGGTGGAGAGTTCTGTAGAAGTCAATGAGGTCAAGTTGGTTGATTGTTGTAATTAGGTCTTCCGTGTCTCTATTGAGCTTCTTACTGGATGTCCTGTCCTTCTCTGAAAGTGGTGTGTTGAAGTCTCCTACTATAATTGCAGAGGTGTCTATCTCACTTTTCAGTTCTGTTAAAATTTGATTTATGTATCTTGTAGCCCTGTCATTGGGTGCATAAATATTTAATATGGTTATATCTTCCTGATCAATTGTCCCTTTTATCATTATGTAGTGTCCTTCTTTATCCTTTGTGGTGGATTTAAGTTTAAAGTCTATTTTTTCAGAAATTAATATTGCTACTCCTCTTCTTTTTTGCTTATTGTTTGCTTGATATATTTTTTTCCATCCTTTGAGTTTTAGTTTGTTTGTATCTCTAAGTCTAAGGTGTGTCTCTTGTAGGCAGCCTATAGACGGATCGTGTTTCTTTATCCAGTCTGTGACTCTCTGTCTCTTTATTGGTGCATTTAGTCCATTTACATTCAGGGTAATTATAGATAAGTGTTCAGTGTTGTCATTTTTTGCCTTTTTATGTGTGTTGTTGACAATTTCATTTTTCCACTTACTTTTTTGTGCTGAGACATTTTTCTTAGTAAATTGTGAGATCCTCATTTTCATAGTATTTGACGTTATGTTTGTTGAGTCAGTACATTTTTCTTGGCTTTTATTTTGAGTTATGGAGTTGTTATACCTCTTTGTGGTTACCTTAATATTTACCCCTATTTTTCTAAGTAAAAACCTAACTTGTATTGTCCTATATTGCCTTGTATCCCTCTCCATATGGCAGTTCTATGCCACCTGTATTTAGTCCCTCTTTTTGATTATTGTGATCTTTTACATATTGACTTCAATGATTCCCTGTTTTGAGCATTTTTTTTTTAATTAATCTTAATTTTTTTTTGTGCTTTCCCTATTTGAGTTGATATCAGGATGTTCTGTTCTGTGACCTTGTGTTGTGCTGGTATCTGATATTATTGGTTTTCTAACCAATTTCCTTTAGTATTTCTTATAGCTTTGGTTTGATTTTTGCAAATTCTCTAAGCTTGTGTTTATCTGTAAATATCTTAATTTCACCTTCATATTTCAGAGAGAGTTTTGCTGGATATACGATCCTTGGCTGGCAGTTTTTCTCCTTCAGTGCTCTGTATATGTCATCCCATTGCCTTCTTGCCTGCATGGTTTCTGCTGAGTAGTCTGAACTTTTTCTTATTGATTCTCCCTTGAAGGAGACCTTTCTTTCCTCCCTGGCTGCTTTTAAAATTTTCTGTTTATCTTTGGTTTTGGCAAGTTTGATGATAATATGTCTTGGTGTTTTTCTTTTTGGATCAATCTTAAATGGTGTTCGATGAGCATCTTGGATAGATATCCTTTCGTCTTTCATGATGTCAGGGAAGTTTTCTGTCAGCAGATCTTCAACTATTTTCTCTGTGTTTTCTGTTCTCCTTCCCTGTTCTGGGACTCCAATCACACGCAAGTTATCCTTCTTGATAGAGTCCCACATGATTCTTAGGGTTTCTTCATTTTTTAAAATTCTTTTATCTGATTTTTTTTCAGCTATGTTGGTGTTAATTCCCTGGTCCTCCAGATTTCCCACTCTGCATTCTAATTGCTCAAGTCTGCTCCTCTGACTTCCTATTGCATTGTCTAATTCTGTAATTTTATTGTTAATCTTTTGGATTTCTGCATGCTGTCTCTCCATGGATTCTTGCAACTTATTAATTTTTCTACTATGTTCTTAAATAATCTTTTTGAGTTCTTCAACAGTTTTATCAGTGTGTTCCTTGGCTTTTTCTGTAGATTGCCTTATTTCATTTCTGAGGTCATCCCTGATGTCTTGAAGCATTCTGTAAATCAGTTTTTTATATTCTGTTTCTGATAATTCCAGGATTGTATCTTCATTTGGGAAAGATTTTGATTCTTTTGTTTGGGGGGTTGTAGGAGCTGTCATGGTCTGCTTCTTTATGTGGTTTGATATCAACTGCTGTCTCCAAGCCATCACTAAGGTATTGTAGTGATTTATTCTATATTTCCTCACTGAGTCTTATCCTGTTTTGTTTTCTTTCAATATACGTGGATGGGCTACTAGATTGTGCTGTCTTGTTTGTTGTAGCCCTGGCCTCACTTATGACCTATTACCAGTTGGTTTGGGCTGTTGCCAGGTATATATGCCTGAGTCTATTCACTATTCTTGAGTAGAATCTGATTTTGGGTCATCGTGTGTGTGCTGCACCCTAACACCTATCCACCTCGAGAAGTAGTGGTGATAGTTGTGTGCACCAGATTCTATTAGCAGCTGGGGTTCACACTCCGGGGGGGCAGGATGCTGACAGGCTTCCCCCAAGTGTCAGTGAGGTAGGTGTGTCTCTATTCCTATAGCACCTTGGTGGCAGGGCTCTGTAGCTATACCTTAGGCCCCCAATGCAAGTACCTCTACTTATTGGTAGGTGTCATCCTCCTTAGACCCCTAAGGCAAGAGGCTATGTGGTCTTGGGGGAGCTTCAGCCCTCAGTTACCTGTTGTGGGTCAGTGAGGGCTCTGTTGAATAAGCAGAGATATCAGACCTGGGAAACTTGTTTTTCCAGTAAATCTGCTAAAAAAAAAAAATGCAGTCAGATCCCTATCAGAACTGCCTTTGCATTATAACAGTCACCTTGTTCCCTGTAAGGATGAAAGCCCGAGATTTGGATCATATATGCTTGGCTGGAGCTGGTTCTGTGTTTTTAGTCCAATTAGGGAAGGATTTTTGGTCCCTGGGTTTTTTGTGGTTGCTTCTCTCAGGCCGGAAGAATGGGTTAGGAAAAGACCAAAAAAAAAAAAAAAAAAGGGAAAAGCAAAGCCGCGGAGCTGGAGTTGTTCTCCCTCTGGCTCAGGAAATTCCAATGTTAATGTAGCCACCTGGGAAGGGGAGGGGAGTGTTCAGAAAAATAGGAGAGAGCAGCACCCCGGAATATAGCCAAAGTTGCTTATCTTGCTTGGGATGACTATTTTATCTGAGATTCCCAAGGGGCGTGTCGCCTATGTCTGCTGGCTGGTTAGAGATTGCCTCCGAGGGTCTGGCCCGCTGAAGCCGTGGTCAGATCCTCTGCTTCCAGTCCAAAGCCCAGCGTCAAGGTTCCCCTGCTGGGACGCTGCACTCCTGGCTCCAAAACCAGTCACTGCCTCCCGGGGACTTCTCTTCCCACCAGCCGCGATGCCACGCTGCCCACGCGGACCAGCTGGGCCCCCTCTCGGGGTCAGTTCAGGGGGGTAGGGCTGCGCCCCGTGTTTGTGCCATCACAAGATGTTGTGTTCAGCTCTCCTGCGCCCAGTCCTAAGCCCGGTGCCAAGGTTACCTGACTGGGATGCTGGCTCCAGACTCCAAAAACAGTCTCTGCTTCCCCGTAGTTGTTCGTTCTCCGTCTCTGTCACTCAGGTCAACTCTTTAAATCTGTGTTTGTTGTTCAGGGTTCGTAGATTGTCATGTATGTGATCGATTCACTTGTTTTTCCGAGTCTTTGTTGCAAGAGGGATCTGAGGTAGCGTCTACCTAGTCAGCCATCTTGGCCCCCAGTCGGAAGCAGCCTTTAAGAAATCACAAGATATGTTGCTTTGGACAAATCTGCTGCAAAAGACTTTTTTTAAGTGTTGAAAAGCAAAGATGTCACCTTGAACACTAAGGTGCCCCTGACCCAAGACAAGGTGTTTTCAATTGCCTCATATACATGCAAAAGCTGGACAATGAATAAGGAAGACTGAAGAAGAATTGACACCTTTGAATTATGGTGTTGGTAAAAAACATTGAATATAACTTGGCCTACCAGAAGAATGAACAAATCTGTCTTGGAAGAAGTACAACCAGACAGCTCCTTAGAAGCAAGGATGGCAAAGATACGCCTCACAAGCTGTGGATGTGTTATCAGGAGGGGTGTATCCCTGGAGAAGGACATCATGACTAGTAAACTACAGTGTCAGCAAAAAAGAGGAAGTCTCTCAATGAGATGAATTGACATAGTGAGTGCAACAATGGGCTTGTGCTTAAGAAGGATTGTCAGGATGGCACAGGACAAGGCAGTGCTTTGTTCTGTTGTAGATAGGGCCGTTAGGAGTCAGAAACGACTGGATGGCACCTAACAAGAACAACAACAACATGGATAGCTAGAGAGAGAGAGAAAAAAAAAAAATAGAACAAAGTTTATTTTTTCTTTAAAGCATCATCCTAACACAGACATTTTCTTAAAAAATTCATCTTTGCACCTATCATCTCTATGAGGAGAAAAGCCCCTAAAGTCTGTTTATTTCTACTTTTTGTTCTTCATCCACAAAACAACCAGAAGATATTTAAGAGCAAACTTTTAATGATCCATTACTTTGAAAACTTCTATTCTGGAGACTGTGAGAATTTTGAGAGAAACAAATTAAAAAAAAAAAAAATCCAACACAAAGTTCATTATGTATAATGGGTATTATACAATAATAAAATTATTGGATGGGGGATGGGGGGTGGTTGGAATGTGGTTGGGGGAAGGGAATCAGTGATTAATTAAAATAAAGGATAACCATTATAGGATTGTCATATATCTAAATGGGGGACTGAAGAAGTATGTTTCAGAAATGTAAAAGAAAAAAAAAACCAGGGTGAACAATGGAAAAGATATGAAAATCATTTAGTAGAGAGGATCTGAGCTTCATTAGTTGTGTGATGTGACTGGAAGATGATGTAGATTCAAGGTAGCCATAAAGCATAGCATTAAACTCAATTGTTACTGGACATTGATCAGTTTGTATAAAAACTTCAGTCTTTGCTAAAGTTGTTACAGCAGCCACAGGGGAAAAATACAGAACGAAAAATCTAATTAATCCCATGTTTACACAACACAGGAAAATGAGGGCAGAGGGTTTAGGGATTTAAGCCCCAAATGTCACTAAGTAAAAATAAAAAGTCACCTGCCTTGTGTTCACCTACCCAAAATGAGAACAGAAAGACATGCTCATGGCAGGTAGGATTTTGAATTGACAAATTAAAAGACTGTAGGAAAAAACAATTTTTTTTTTTTTTGGAAAACTGAGGAATCAAATATTGAGGAATTTGTAAATGAATCATTTTATGCCTACTTTTTCACTTAAATAACTCTGCAGTCTAACAGCCAAACCATATCTTATTGTTGAAGCTGTGTGAATTTGAGTGACCTCATTTGTATGAGTAAAGTACATATTTTATTAATTTATATTTTAATGAAAATTCATAAGTAAATCATTACTTTTAATTACTGTTCAAGTGATATCACTACATATGTGAATTTAAGATTTGTTCTAGTGCTATTTCAACCACAGTTGAGTTATCACTTTAAAAGCACTAATACATATAAATTTCAGTTCATACGGAACACACATTATAATACATAAGCAGAGAAACAAATAAAAATCAGACCACCATCTGCACTGCAATTTTTATACACGAACAGAGAGATTCACACATGCTCACAGACACAGACACACACACACACACTCACACAAGGAAATTAACCCTTAATATTTCTGAAACATTTATTATTCCTCTTCCTATTCATTAAGTGCTACGGCTGCTAACCAAAGGGACAGCAGTTCGAATCCGCCAGGCGCTCCTTAGAAACTCTATGGGGCAGTGCTCCTCTGTCCTATAGGGTTGCTATAAGTCAGAATTGACGCAACGGCACTGGGTTTAGTTTGGTTTCCGATTTTCGATTTTTATTGGAAATTTAATTTAAAAATCTAAAGAGATACAGATGTTTGTGTTAAACTCTGTACTTCCCACTTTGTATCATTTCTCTTTAGTTTGTCAGTGGACATATCTTTCCAGTCATAAACTGGACTATAAATGGTCAGCAAAGAGGAAATGAAGGGTGATAGAAAAGTTGAGTAAAATATGTTTTATTCAAGTTTAGCTGTTCAGAGAAAACTAAAGACATCATACACCAAAACAGTAACGTAATAACTTTCATTTGTTAACTTATATGCAGTGTCATTTGTTGTTGCTGAATCTTTAAAATCAATTATATTTCTGGATGAATACAAAAAAATGTGATCACTTTTTTGGTGCAACCAGGTATTTATTTTTCCATGTCAAATGTTTAGGCCTGTATCTTCTGGCTTGGTCTCTCTGACTACTGTGTTTTGTTTTAATATCATTTTGAATCTGGAATGAGCTTTATGTTTATTCAAACCTACTGCGTCAGATTAGATATAATAGTCATGTATCAAGAGTGACATATGGAATTGGAATCAAAGTTTATGAACTTTCTATTCAAGACATTTTGAATTTTTTTCAGTAACATAACAATGACGCTTTTTCAGTGACATTCATCCGGGCTAGTTTCTGAAGATCAAGAAGACAATTTACAGATAGAAAGTGTTTTGTCTTACAGAGAATATTTTGTGGCTGTCCACCACCAGACTTATACTCTGATCTAGCATTTTCTTGATCTTTTTTGTGACCATTTAAAATAAGAACAAAGAAGAATGGATGGAGAAAATTGCTCCTCCTTGACTGAATTCCAACTCTTGGGAATTACTAATAACCCTGAGATCAAAGTGACCATATTCACCTTGTTTCTGGTTGTTTACCTCATTATTCTTGTGGCAAATCTTGGAATGATCTTTCTAATAAGAATGGACTCCCAGCTTCAAACACCAATGTACTTTTTCCTCAGCCACCTCTCCTTCTGTGACCTCTGCTATTCCGCAGCAATTGGGCCCAAGATGCTGGTGGACCTCTTAGCCAAAGACAAATCAATTTCTTTCTATGGCTGTGCTCTGAGTTCTTCATCCTCTGTATCTTTACAGATTCTGAGTGTCTCCTGCTGGTGATGGCCTTTGATAGATACAAGGCCATTAGCAACCCCTTGCTCTATATAGTCAACATGTCCAGCAGGGTGTGCTCCATGCTTATGGCTGGGGTTTACCTGGTGAGTATGGTGGACGCTTCGATACAAACGACATTAGCTTTCCACTTATGTTTCTGTGGGTCAAATGAAATTAATTATTTCTTCTGTGATTTACCTCCACTTTTCCTTCTTTCCTGTTCTGATATTCAGGTCAATGAGTTGGCATTATTCATTGTTTTTGGCTTCATTGAACTGAGTACCATTTCAGGAGTTCTTGTCTCTTACTGTTACATCATCCTCTCAGTCTTAAAGACACGCTCTGCTGAGGGAAGGTTCAAAGCTTTCTCCATCTGCACCTCCCACTTAACTGTTGTTGCTGTTTTCCAGGGAACTTTGCTCTTTACGTATTTCCGGCCAAGTTCTTCCTACTCTCTAGATCGAGACAAGATGACCTCATTGTTTTATACCCTTGTTATTCCCATGTTAAACCCACTGGTGTACAGCCTAAGGAATAAAGATGTGAAAGAAGCTCTGGAAAAACTGAAAAATAAAATGCTGTTTTAACTAGTTAAACACACACATAAAGAGTTGTAGTTTTCCTCAAATGTATAGCACAGAATAATGTGGTCTGAAATTCTTTAGTACAATGAGTATTTATACAAAATCTCTACTCTAGTAATTATTAGGTACTTTTCTAAATATGCTATACTTCCTTATATGTCTTTAATTTAAATACAGTACTCTCTAATTTTATAAAACTTTCTGGTCTCCTTATTAGTGTACCAAAATTTTATTTCCAGGACTTATTGTTTATTTCACGCCTACTGTACTTTTTATTTATTTATTTTTATACTTTTAGGTGTTTTGTGTTTCAATCCAGTGGTTTCTATACTAATGAATTCTATAATCCAGTGTAAATGGTAAACTTTAATTAGCTAATAATTCAAATAATTCATAACAAAATATAAAATATCATGAAACAAAAAGGCAAGGTGCTCTTAATCCAAAGTAAAATGTCTCAATCTACTGTGGAAAGAAGAAAAACTTCTTTGAAATGGGCACATGCAGTTCCTGATCTACATGATGAATGGAGATGCAAAGTGGGGGAGAGGAAAGTATTTGAGGCAGAAGGATTGGCGATTAGTGATGATAATGTGGATATGACTATGTTTTTAGAGGAAATGAAGCCTCAAATTTTTAGATATAAAAGAGCAAAAAGAAGGACCTTGGTGAAGCCCATCCTTGTGTTGTAGTTCTTACCTCTCCTGTCCTTTCCTCTAGAAGGATTTCCTTTCATCCCCCCACCCCACCACATCTCAGGCCTGGACAAATTCCCCTAGTCTAGGTTTATAAACCACCCTCTCCTCAGGGCCTCATTTTATCTGTCACTTGGTTTGTTAAATTGCTGCTTATAAGCTGAGATTAAGAGCACTCTGTGATGATGAGTGTTTCATCCCTGTTATTAAGAAGCACCTGCATTGTGCCCATGACATAGAATGGGAAAACAGATGTGTGATAAAATCAGCATACTCGATAACATTTTTTGAGTGACGTTTACTTTGCAGTCAAAACAAAAGTAACTAAGGTAATAGTATATGTCTCAAATATATTTTTTACACCTTTTAAGAAAGTTCATAATATGGTTGTGGTTATTATTCATAATGGATCTTTAAAGATATACATATTAATTTCCGGAGAATTGAAGAGTATTCATTTGGGTACTTTCTTGATGTGCACCTACTTTATCGGGCTCTGTTCTACTTTTTGATAGCCAAAAAAAAAAAGTATGAGGCTGATGCGGAAATATCAACATAGCCTTATACTTAAAGGACTACAAAAGACTCAGGAAACGCTGATGGTATAGTGGTTAAGAACTATGGCTGCTAACCAAAAGTTCAGCAGTTCTAATCTACGAAGTTCTCCTAGGAAACTCTGTGGGTCACTTCTACTCTGTCCTATATAGTCACTACAAGTAGGAATCGACTCAACAGCAAGGTGTTATACAAGACTCGAGGACTCTCTTAATTACTCGTTACAAATGTAGAAGCTAAAAGCCACTGAATGTCATAGGCAACACAGCTGCCATTGCTAAGAGACAATATATCATTTTATGAAAACATTTCAGAATTTCAGTAAATCGCAAGAGTGCCTTTGCTTTTCCAAGTGGAATTTTTGTGTGGTACACTGTGATATGCTTGGGAAAGGTAAGGTGGTGGAAAAAGTATATGGGGAGGGATTGTTTTGAAAAAGTTTTTAGGGTTCCCTCTTTACAATATTTTCTCAATTAATCCACACTCTTTTCAAATTGTTACTTATGAAAAGCAGAATGGAATAAAAGTATGTTTACATATATTAATGTCCAATGTTTGGGGGGTACCAAGTTCAGTGGATTGTCTCTAATTTTGAAGATGCTTTAATGGCATCTAATTAACTTATCTTCCTTCCATATCACAGTTACATATTACAGCATCACGAGACTGACGTGTTTTGCATATGGGCCTCTTTAATCACGTCTAATGGGTTTTGAACTGAAGAAAAGGAACTATTAACCCAGATAAATGATTCATTTTAAGATGAATCAATGTTTGTCTGAAATGGGTTAAACAACTTGATTAATTGCAGGCATCATCTCCCTACATTTCTGCAAGGACAGGTTGAATACTTCCTTTCTGGGAATTTTTTTAAGGGATCTTATGTTTTAAATAGGAACTTGTTAAGATGGCCTGAACCAATCCTTCTACCTTTCTTCTTGGGAGTCTACAGAAATGGAGAAAACTTAATATCAAAGGCTGTAATCTATGCTAGCCTGTCTACAATCCTCACCGTTACCTTCCGTTATCTGTCTCTTTAAATCACTCCTTCTCACTCATCCACTAACAACTGAGGGCAAATATTATTGTCCAAGTATGAGATTACCAATGCCTATGTGTAAGGGTGAATTTTATAGTTGAATTCCTATATCTTGACTCCTTTCTTCAGGAAATTGGCATTCACATTTTAATATGCACTTTATTAAAGAAAAAGTGGTTATCCAACTTTATTCGTGCTCAGATAAATAAAAAGGAAACTTCGATCCAGCACCATAACCCTATACATAAAAAGTGGCATAGCGATGGTAGATTTGGGTATATGTATAACACAGGAAACAAACTGACATACCGTTGATAATGGCTGTTTAAAGACATTTGTAAGAGCAAAGCAGTAATAATGCTCAATGACTTGGTAGGTGGGAGGTGCTCTTTCAAAGACAGAGGCAGCAAATTTAAACCCTCCTTAGTAAATTCACCTCAGAAACATATTAGAAGCCAGGGATGCAATGCCACTCTAAATCATGTGTCTTAACTAATAAGTCACTCTTCCTTGCCACACCTCATTTTTCCCTGAATAAATGACAGGGTCAGAATAGATTCTCTCTGTCATCCTTTCTAGCTGGCAAATTCTCTTTGTATCTATGATCCTAAACAAAAAACAAAACGAAAGAAAAATATTGCTGAGTGGATTTCAACCATGTGTTACAGATTAGAACTGCTCTATAGAATTTTCTTGAATGTCATCTTTACAGAAGAGTTCAGGAGGCCTTTCTTCTGTGGTGCTTTGGGGTGGATTCAAGCCTCCAACCTTTAGGCTAGCAGTTGAACAAAAGCAGTTGGTGTCATCCAGGGACCTATATACAACTCTACTGCTTGTAAACCCATCCCCACTACTGAAAGGGTTATAAATAAAAAAATAAATAATGACTCATTCTTGGTACAAAAAGACTACATTGCAACTCTTGGTTGGTTCATCTGAAATGGCTGTGACAATTAAGTCAGCTAATAACGTTAGTTACAGGAGACCAAATGCTTTTAGAAATTTTTCCTTTGACAAGCCTCCTAATTGGCATTCACTTTTTAATGTGCACTTTATTAAAAGAAAAGAAAAAAAAGTGGTTATCCAACTTTATTTGTGCTCAGATAAATAAAAATAAGCCTCAGTGCAGTACCATAACGCAACTGCAAAATAGCTAAAACCAAAATGATGGACGATATTCAGTATTGGTGAGGGTGTGCAACAGCCATAGCTCTCACACATTAACAGTGGAAGTGGGAAATGGCATCCGCATTGGAAAACTGTATGCTGTTAAACACCATTGAATTGGCTCCAACTCGCAGTGACCCTATGCACAACAGAAGGAAACGCTGCCCGGTCCCATGCCATCCTCACAATTGTTTCTCTACTTGAGCCCATTGTTGCAGCCACTGTGTCAATCCATCTTGTTAAGGGTCTTCCTCTTTTTCGATGACCATCTATTTTACCAAGCATGATGTCCTTCTCCAGGGACTGATCCCTCCTGACAACTTATCTGAAGTATGCGAGAAGCACCTTGGCATCCTTGCTTCCAAGGAGCATTCTGGTTTGTACTTGGTGGATATTAACCCATTTCACTTGGATATAAAGCTAAAATATGATTTTTGAGTCATGGAGCAAGTATATGTCCAGCTATATTAAAAAATATATATACTGCCATATAGTTTTCTATTCTGAAAATTCCTCTAACTGTACACCTATTACTTGAGTGTTCTCTAAGTGTACCTTACACAGCAAAAGGCTTTTCTAAACACAGTCTAGTCACAATTTGATTGTAAGAAATTTAAAAATTACTTTAGTATGAACTATGATTTTTAGCAATGCCTATGTATGATAAAGTTCAATGTAATTTTTTGTGGAATTAAAGGTAAAATTTTCATCAGATATTTCAGTGAATATTCTTTTTATACTTAAAACTTGCTATCTTGCAAGGAGACTCAACATACAGTGACATGAGTATATACAATTTATTTATTTAATAAAAGCCCATGCCCCAGAGCAAGACAAGTATTTTCTGAAGGAAATGAGTTTATAAATAAACAGTTGCCTACATAGCATTTTGTTAGTGGCACCAGTGACTCTAAAATCCAAAAAAAAAAAAATATATATTGCCGTCTAGTTGAGTCCCACTCATAGCGACCCTATAAAACAGAGTAGATCTGCCCCATAGACTTTCGAAGGAGCACCTGGTAGATTTGAACTGCCAATCATTTGGTTAGCAGCTGTATCACTTAACCACTATGCCACCAGTAACACTAAAAAAAAACCCACTGCTAGGGAAATTATTTAGGTACATTTTTTTCTTCCTTCTGATGTCTCAAATTCTACCTTAAGTCATTTTTTCCCCATGATCTAAGGAATACATCTTCAATTAAATATAATATCTTTGGGAGGTTAATTAGCTTATCCAATTTTTAATAAAAATATAGCCACCATGGCTTAGTTTTAATGGGGAAGGTGGTAAGGGATAAAACTTGATGGTCTAGTGGGACAGTCATGTTTTGGTAGGAAAAGTCTGGGTCTTGCCTAATTATAGCGTGGCCAGAGGGAATTTGGTATCCCAGGAGACAGGGAGGACTTGAGGAGGAAATTAGTTTGGAAAGAAATCAGAAGAAGGAGACTAAGAATGACTTCACCTCCTCTAAATGTGCATCAGAGAAGTAGATAATTGTGGCAAAGCTCTTGAGTAACACAAAGGCATCAGCTTCTTGAGATCACCCGGTGGACAATTACTAGCAATTAGTGAAGTTGTTGGATATTCGTCTCAACGATATCTCCCATAGGAGGACACTGGGTATTGCAGTATTGGAATCATCACATAGAAAATTACAATGGAATATGAAAACTCATTCAAGTGTATCAACTACCAGCACTTTGCTCAACATCAGGAATATTTTATTTTAATAAGTGTAGCCTAAGGCATGGTCATGCTTTATAGGGAAACGGAAAAGGTTGGTTCTGTCTACTCCCAGTGTGGGTTGAGAATAAACAAGAAATTACCTGGAATACAGAGTAAATTCACTGACTTATGTCCATCACATCTTCTTCTTCTTTTTTTTTTTCATATATACATATTTTGCAATTACTTCTTTTGTGGTAAAAAATAAATAATGAACAACATTAAGATTATGATGCACCATGGGTGTGTATAATTATTATGCATTATCTAAAAATATCAACTGACAGTAGGTAACTAACAAACACAGAAATTTATTCTTGTCAGTGACTTGCAATCATTCACAATTGTCAAATATTACACAGGCCCTGGCCAATGCAGCAAACTTCCACAGGGCTATTTCATACAACTTCAGGTCACACCATTTTTCTCATTTCCAATGACCTTCCCAGAATTGTGCAGTATAGTAGCCCATTTCACACCAAAGTCAATAATGTTCAAGTGTTAAGCTAAGATAAATAAAACAGATTATATATCAAATCTGGTGACATTTTCTATTTGCTCTCCTCTAACTTTAATCATTGTTAGAATCCTGCCTTGGTGGGACTTCAATGACCTCTAAGTTCTCTTAGATCTCTAAAAATCTTTGGATTACTATTTTTGTGTATTTGTGCACACTTGATTTTAACATAAAAGCACTATAAAATTCCAAGTGTTGCAAAGAAAGTTATTCTTTAAAGAGACATTTGTTTTATTACTCTGTAGTCAGGCATCAGTTGTGAACAAATGCTTTGGAGTCAGATAAACTTAATGTCCTTGATCCTCCAGATATCTATTTACTGCTTTTGGATCTCACTTTCCACATTCATATAATGAAGCTATTAGAGACATTTTAGGATGCACAAGCTAATGCAAGGAATAAATAATATAATGTGATAAGTTAATATATGAAAAACACTTGCCATTAGTAAGAATGCTACATTGTACTATATTTAAAATCATGTTTGTGCCTCTGAAAGTCCACTGTTGAGTGAAAAGGTACACACATTCACAGAAGGAAGAGAGGATAGATATTTTAATGATTCAGAACGAGAAGAAGACACGATTTAGCTCTGGGCCTGATGAAGAAGTCCTATCAAAGTGACCAAGATGGTAGACTAACATTCAAGGAGTGTAGGGTAGTACATTGACAACTATAGATGTATGGGGAAGATAGTTGTTCTTGTTGTTAAATGCCGTCAAGTTGATTCTGACTCATAGCAACCCTTTGCACAACAGACTGAAACACTGCCCGGTACTGCGCCATCCTTAAAATAATTGTTATGCTTGATCTCACTGTTGTAGCCACTGTCTCAATCCACCTCGTTAAGGATCTTCCTCTTTTCCACTAACTCTGTACTTTGCCAAGCATAATAATCTTCCCCACTGATCTCTTCTGACAATATGTCCAAAGTATGTAAGACACAGTCACGCCATCCTTGCTTTTAAGAAGCATTCTGGTTGCACTCTTCCAAGACAGATTTGTTCATTCTTTTGGCAGTCCATGGCATATTCAATATTCTTCGCCAACACCACGATTCAAAGGCATCAATTCTTCGGTCTTCCTTATTCATTGTCCAGCTTTCACATGCATATGATGCGATTGAAAATACCATGGCTTGAGACAGATGCACCTTAGTCTTCTAGGTGACATCTTTGCCCTTCAACACTTTAAAGAGGTCCTTTGCAGCAGATTTACCCAATGCAATGAGTCATTTGATGTCTTGACTGCTGCTTCCATGGCTGTTGATTGTGGAACGAAGTGAAATGAAATCCTTGACAACTTTGATCTTTTCTCTATTTATCATGATGTTGCTCTTTGGTCCAGTTGTGAAGATTTTTGTTTTCTTTATATTGAGGTGCAATCCATACTGAAGGCTGTGGTCTTTGATCTTCATTAGTAAGTGCTGCAAGTTCTCTTCACTTTCAGCAAGCAAGGTTGTGTCATCTGCATAACACAGGGTGTTATTGAGTCTTCCTCCAATCCTGCTGCCTCGTTCTTCTTCGTATAGTCCAGCTTCTTGTATTATTTGCTCAGCATACAGATTGAATAGGAATGGTGAAAGATACAGCCCTGACCCACAACTGTACTGACTTTAAGCCACATAGTATCCCCTTGTTCTGTCTGAACAACTGCCTCTTGATCTATGTAAAGGTTTCTCATGAGCACAATTAATTGTTCTGGAACTCCCATTCTTAGCAATATTATCCATAATTTGTTATGATCTACAAAGTCCAATGCCTTCGCATAGTCAATAAAACACAGGTAAACAACCTTTTGTTATTCTCTGCTTTCAGCCAGGATCCATCTGACATCAGCAATGATATCCCTCATCCATGTCCTCTTCCAAATCCAGCCTGAATTTCTGGCATTTCCCTGTGGACATACTGTTGCAACTGTTTTTGAATGATCTTCAGCAAAATTTTGCTTGCATGTGGTATTAATGACATTGTTCTATAATTCTGTACTTGGTTGGATCAACTTTCTTGGGAATAGGCATTAATATGGGTCTCTTCCAGTCTGCTGGCCAGGAAGCTGTCTTCTATATTTCTTGCCATAATCAAGTGAGCAACCCCAGCGCTGCATCCATTGTTGAAACATCTCAGTTGGTACTCTGTCAATTCCTGAAGCCTTGTTTTTTAGAAAACTCTGCTGGCATAGTGGTTAAGTGTTACAGCTGCTAACCAAGAGGTCAGCAGTTACGATCCACCAGGCACTCCTTGGAAACTCTATGGGGAGGTTCTACTCTGTCCCATAGGGCAGCTATGAGTCAGAATCGACTCGACAGCAGTGGGTTTGTTTGTTTTTTTCTTTTTTGCCAATGTCTCCAGAGCAGCTTGGACTTCTTCCTTCAGTACCGTCGGTTCCTGGTCATGTGCTACCTCTTGAAACGGTTGAAAATCGACTAATTCTTTTTGGTATAAAGACTCTGTGTTTTCCTTCCATCTTCTTTTGATGCTTCCTGTGTCCTTTAATATTTTCCCCATAGAATCATCCACTATTGCAACTCGAGGCTTGACTTTTTTCCTCAGTTCATTTGGTTTGAGAAACACTGAGCGTATTCTTCTCTTTTGGTTTTCTATCTCCAGCTCTTTGAACATGTCGTTATAATACTTTACTTTGTCTTCTCAAGCTGCCCTTTGAAATTTTCTGTTCAGTTCTTTTATTTCATCATTTCTTTCTTTTGCTTTAGCTGTTCGATGTTCATAACCAAGTTTCAAAATCTCCTCTGACATACGTCTTGGTGTTTTCTTTCCTTTCTGCATTTTCAATGACCTCTTACTTTCTTCATGTATGATGTCCTTGATGTCATCCCACAACTCGTCTGTTCTTTGGTCACTAGTGTTCAGTGTGTCAAATCTATTCTCTAGATGGTCTCTAAATTCAGGTGGGATACACTCAAGGTCATGTTTGGCTCCCTGTCTATCACTCTTTTGTACTGTGGGGGTTTGTGTGTTGCTGTGATGCTGGAAGCTATGCCACGTATTCAGGGTCACCCATGGAAGACAGGTTTCAGCTGAGGTTCCAGACTAAGGCGGACTAAGAAGAAGGATCCAGCAGTTTACTTCTGAAAAGCATTAGCCAGTGAAAACCTTATGAATAGCAGCAGAACATTGTCTGATATAGTGCTGGAAAATGAGCCCCCCAGGTTGGAAGGCACTCAAAAGACAACCGGGGAAGATCTGCCTTCTCAATGTAGAGTTGACCTTAATGACGTGGATGGAGTAAAGCTTTCAGAACCTTCATTTGCTGATGTGGGATGACTCAAAATGAGAAGAAACAGCTGCAAACATCCATAAATAATCAGAACCTGGAATGTACAAAGCATGAATCTAGAAAAATTTGAAATAATCAAAAATGAAATGGAACACATAAACATTGATATCCTAGGCATTAGTGAGCTGAAATGGGATGATATTGGCCCTTTTGAAGGAGACAATCATATTATCTACTATGCTGGGAATGACAACTTGAAGAGAAATGGTTTTGCATTTGTCATCAAAAAGAACATTTTAAGATCTAGCCTGAAGTAACACTGTCAGTGATAGGATAATATCCATATGCCTACAAGGAAGACAATTTAATACGATTTTTATCCAAATTTACAAACCAACCACTAAGGCCAAAGATGAAGAAATAGAAAATTTTTAACAGCTGCTGCAGTCTGAAATTGATCAAACATGCAATCAGGATGCATTGATAATTACTAGTGATTGGAATGCAAAAGTTGGAAACAAAGAAAAAGGATCAGTAGTTGTAAAATATGGCCTTGGTGATAGAAACAATGCCAGAAATCAAATGATAGAATTTTGCAAGACCAACAACTTCTTCATTGCAAATACCTTCTTTTAACAACATAAAGGGCGACTATACACATGGACCTCACCAGGTGGAACACACAGGAATAAATTGACTACATTTGTGGAAAGAGATGATGTAGAAGCTCAATATCATCAGTCAGAACAAGGCCAGTGGCCAACTGTGGAACAGACCATCTATTACTCGTATGCAAGTTCAAGCTGAAACTGAAGAAAATCAGAGCCTAAGTCCACAACAGGGGGAAGATTGAGTGGGTACAAAATTGTGTCTCCATTACCTCCCAATTTCCAATGTGCTGTCATGAATAATAATACACAAAAGTTATTTTTATGGGTGATTTATATTTTTTATTCTGGTAAATATATATATATATGAAAACACATGATTTCTTTATGTTCAACTCAGTGACACTAATTGCAATAATTATGCTGTGCAACCATTACCAGTATGTATTGCCAAAAAGTAATTTTTAAAAATAAACAGCACTCACCTGTGCAATGTTCATTACAGCACTTTTCACAATAGCCAGAAAGAGGAAAGAACTGAAACTTTAGTCAACAAATTATTGGATAAACAAAGTGTGACATATACACCCAATGGGAGACTGCTCAGCCATAAAGAGAAATGAAATTCTGACTCATGCCACACATGCCGCAACATGGATGAACCTTGAAAACACCATGCTGAGTGAAAAAAGTCAATCTCAAAAGAAGAAATATTGTATGATCTGATTTATATGAGATAAGCAAACATAGAGAAACCAAAGATTATTAGTAGTTATTAGGGATGAGAGGGAAAGAGAAAGAAGGGATTTTTGCTAAGGGGGCAATGAGTTTATGTCAATTTACTGGAATCATTTGGAAAAAGATAGGGAGAATGGTTACACAACATGAAGAATGTAATTTATTTCTCCAAATTGTACATGTAGAAATTGTTGACTCGATGTATTTTTTCTTATGTATACTTTCACTATTACCAATGTATATATAGATATAGGTAGCTCACATGCAAGTTCAAATGCTCATATGCAAGTCCAGGCTGAAACTGAAGAAAATTAGAACAAGTCCACAAGAGCTAAAGTGTGACCTTGAGTGTGCCTTACCTGAATGTAGAGACCACCTGAACAGTAGATTTGATGTCTTGAACACTAATGAGGGAAGAACAGACCAGTTGTGGAATGACATCAAGGACATCATACATGAAGAAAGCAAGAGGTCAATAAAAAGACAGGAAGGAAACAAAAGACCAAAATGGATGTTAGAAGGCACCCTGAAACTTGCTCTTGAACATCAAGTAGCTAAAGCAAAAAGAAGAAATGGTGAAGTAAGAGAGTGAACAGAAGATTTCTAATGGTGGCTTAAGAAGACAAAGTAAAGTATTATAATGACACGTGCAAAGACCTGGAGATAGAAAACTAAAAGTGAAGAACATGTTCGGCATTTCTGAAGCTGAAAGATCTGAAAAAAAAAATCCAAACCTCAAGTTGCAATATTGGAAGATTCTATGGGGAAAATATCAAAAGACACAGCAAGCATCAAAAGAAGATGGAAGGAATACATAGCTTCACTATACCAAAAAGAATTGGTCTACATCAACCATTTCAGGACGTAGCATATGATCAGGAACTGATGGTACTGAAGGAAGAATTCCAAGCTACACTGAAGACATCGGCAAAAAACAAAGCTCCAGGAATTGACAGAATAACAATTGAGATGTTCCAACAAATGGATGCTGCACTGGAAGTGCTCACTCATCTAAGCCAAGAAATTTGGAAGACAGCTACCTGGCCAAGCTACTGGAACAGATTCATATTTATGCCTATTCCAAAGAAAGGTGACCCATCCAAATACAGAAATTATCGAACGATATCCTTAATATCACATGCAAGCAAAATTTTGCTGAAGATGATTCAAAAGATGTTGCAGAATAAAATTGACAGGGAACTGCCAGATATTCAATGTGGATTCAGAAAAAGACATAAAACAAGGGATATCATGGATGATGTCAGATGGATCCTGGTTGAAGGCAGAGAATACCAGAAAGATATTTACCTGTGTTTTATTGATTACACAAAGATATTTGACTGTGTGAATCATAACAAATTATGAATAACATTGGGAAGAATGTGAATTCCAGAACACTTGATTTTGCTCATGAGGAGCATGTACATAGATCAAGAAGCAGTCATTTGAACAGAACAAGGGATACTGCGTGGATTAAAGTCAGGAAAGGTGGGCATCAGGGTTGTATCATTTCACCATACTTATTCAACCAGTGAAACTCTGGTGGTGTAGTGTTTAAGCCTTTGGTTGCTAACCAAAAGGTCAGTAGTTTGAATCTACTAGCTCCTCCTTGAAAACACTATGGCTCAGTTCTACTCTGTCTTATACAGTTGCTAGGAGTCAGAACTGACTTGATGACAATGCTTTTGGTTTGGTTTATTCAATCTGTATGCTGAGAAAATCGTTAGAGAAGATGGACTATGTGAAGAAGAATGGGGCATCAGGATTGAAGAAAAACTTATTGATAACCAGCATTAGCCAGATGAGACAAACTTGCTTGCTGAAAGGGTAGAGGACTTGAAGCACTTACTGATGAAAATCAAAGACCACAGCCTTCAGTATGGATTACACCTCAACATAAAGAACAATCCTCACAACTGTACCAATGAGCAACATTATGATAAATGGAGAAAAATTTGAACTTGTCAAGGATTTCATTTTACTTGGATTCACAATCAACACCCATGGAAGCAGGAATCTAGAAATCAAAAGAAGCATTGCATTTGGCAAATCTGCATAAGGGACCTCTTTAAAGTGTTGAAAAACAAAGACGTCACATTGAAGACTAAGGTGCACCTGATCCAAGCCATGGTGTTTTCAATTGTCTCATATGCATGTGAAAGCTGGACAATGAATAAGGAAGACTGACGAAGAATTGAGCCTTAGAATTTTGGTGTTTGCAAAAAATATTGAATATACCATGGACTGCCAAAAGAATGAACAAATTTGTCTTGGAAGAAGTACAACCAGAATGCTCTTTAGAAGCAAAGACGGCAAGACTACTTCTCACATACTTTGGACATGTTACCTGGATGAATCAGTCCCTGGAGAAGGACATCATGCTTGGTAAAGTACAGTGTCATCAAAAAAGAGGAGGACTGTCAAGGAGATGGATTGACACAGTGGCTGCAATAATGGGCTCTAGTATGACAAGGATTGTGAGGATAGCACAGGACCGGGCAGTGTTTTGTTCTGTTGTACATAGGGTAGCTATGAGTTGGAACCAACTCAACAGCACTTAACAACAACAACAACAGCAAAGATAGATAGCTAGTGAGAGAGAGGAAAAAAAAAAAAGAACTATTTTTTCTTGAAACCGTTATGGTAACACATATGTTTCCTTAAAAAGCTTTATCCTTGCACGAGTCAACTATATGAGTAGAAAGAGCCCCCAAAATCTGTTTATTTCTGCTCTTTGGTTATCCACCAAACAACCAGAAAATATTTAAGAGCAACATTTAATGATCCTTTATTTTGGAAATTCTTATTCTAGAGCCTGTGAGAATTTCCAGAGAAACAGACAATAAAATAATAATAATTCAAGACCAAATGGGTTACGTGTGATGAATGTTATACAATCATAAAATCATTGGATTGGGGTCAGTTGACATGTGGTTGGGGGAAGGGAATCAGACAGTGATTAAAGAAAATAAAGGCTAAGCATTATAGGAAAGTCATATATCTAAACGGGGCAGTGAAGAATTTTTTTTCAGAAATGGAGACAGACATGATGAACAATGGGAAATATATGAAAATCAAGTAGTAGAGAGGATCTGAGCTTCATTACATGTGTGATTTGACTGGAGGATGATGCAGATTCAACGTTGCCATAAAGCATAGCTTTAAATTCAGTAGTTAATGGACATTGAAGAAAACTTCGGTCTTTGCTAAAGTTGTTGCAGCATTCACACGGGAAAAATACAGAACAACCAGGAATCTAATTAATCACTTGTTGGCATAACACAGGAAAATGAGGGCAGAGCCTAGGGATTTAAGTCCCAAATGCTACTAAGCAAAAGTAAAATGTGACCTGCCGAGTGTTCAGCTGCCCAAAATCAGAAGAGAAAGACATGCTCATCTAAGGTAGGATTCTGAATTGAAAAATCAAGAGTATAGAAAAAACTTGGGGGGGAAATATGAGGAATCAAATGTTGAGGAAATTATAAATGAAGCATTTTATGCCCACTTTTTCACTTAAATAAACTCTGCAATCTAACAACCAAACCATAATATCTTATGGTGGAAGCTGTGTGAATACGGCTGACCTAATTTGTATGAATAAAGGAGATAATTTATTAATTTACATTGTAACTAAAAATCATAAGTAAAACATTACTTTTTATTACTGTTCAAGTGATATCACTATATATGTGAATTTAAGATTTCTTCTAGTGCTTTTTCAACCCTAATTGAGGAATCACATTAAAAATACCAATGTGCATAAATTCTAGTTTGCATGGACCACACACTATAATACCTAAATACATAAAGAAATAAAAATCATACCACCACTCAGTTTTTATATACCAACACAGAGGTTCGTACACACTCACAGACACACACATACACAAGGAAATGAACCCTTAATATTTCTAAAACATTTATTTTTCCTCTTCCTATTTTCATTTTTTATGTAAAATTAATTTTAAAAATCCAAAGAGATTACAAATGTGTGTGTTAAATCCTGTATTTCCCACTTTTTTCATTTCTCTTTAGTTTGTCAACACACATATCCTTTGGGATCTGGTCAGTCATATAACTGGACCATAAATGGTCATCAAAGAGGATATGAAGTGTGATAGAAAAGTCCAATAAAACGTGTTTTGCTCATGTTTAGTTATTCTGATAAAACTAAAGACATCATGCACCAAAATGGTAACATTGTAACTTTCACTTAGTAACTTACATGCAGGACTATTTATTGTTGCTGAATCTTTAGCATCAATTATGTCTCTGGATGAATACAAAAAAGTGTGATTGCTTTTTTTGTGCAAACAGGTATTTATTTTTACATGTCAAATGTTTAGGCCTGCATCTTCTGGCTTTGTCTCTCTGACTATCATGTTTTTTTAATATAATATTTTTACTGGAATGAGCATTAGATTTATTCAAACTTACTGTCTCAGATAATATACAATTGTCATATGGCACAGGTGACACATGGATTTGGAGTCCAAGCTTCTGAACTTAATATTCAAGAAGTTTTGAATTTTTTCAGTAAGATAAAAATGCCCCTTTTTCAGTGACTTTTATCTGAACAAGTTCCTGAGGGTAAAGTAGGCAATTTACAGAAGGAATGTGTTCTGTCTTACAGATAATATTTTGCTGACGTCCACTAGAGTTAAACTCTGAAATATCATTTTCTTGATCATTTTTATAACCATTTAGAATAAGAACAAAGAAGAATGGATGAAGAAAATTGCTCCTCCTTGACTGAATTCCACTTCGTGGGAATTACTAATAACTCTGAGATCAAAGTGACCATATTCACCTTGTTTCTGGTGGTTTATTTCATTATTCTTGTGGCAAATCTTGGAATGATCATTTTAATAAGAATGGACTCCCAGCTTCAAACACCAATGTACTTTTTCCTCAGCCACCTCTCCTTCTGTGACCTGAGCTATTCCACAGCAATTGGGCCCAAGATGCTGGTGGACCTCTTAGCCAAAGACAAGTCAATTTTTTTCTATGGCTGTGCTCTGCAATTCTTCATCTTCTGTATCTTTGCAGATTCTGAGTGTCTCCTGCTGGCAGTGATGGCCTTTGACAGGTACAAGGCCATTAGCAACCCCTTGCTCTATACAGTCAACATGTCCAGCAGGGTGTGCTCCATGTTTATGGTTGGTATTTATCTGGTGGGCATAGTGGATGCTTTGATACACACCACGTTAACTTTCCGCTTATGTTTCTGTGGATCAAATGAAATTAATCATTTCTTCTGTGATACTCCTCCGCTTCTGTTGCTATCTTGTTCAGATACACAGGTCAATGAGTTAGTGATATTCATTGTTTTTGGCTTCATTGAACTGAGTACCCTTTCAGGGGTTTTAGTTTCTTACTGTTACATCATCCTCTCAGTCTTAAAGATCCACTCTTCTGAGGGAAAGTTGAAAGCTTTCTCCACCTGCACTTCTCATTTAACTGCTGTTGCAATGTTCCAGGGAACTATGCTCTTTATGTATTTCCGGCCAAGTTCTTCCTACTCTCTAGATCAAGACAAGATGACTTCATTGTTTTATACCCTTATTATTCCCATGTTCAACCCCCTGATATACAGCCTAAGAAATAAAGATGTGAAAGAAACGTTGGAAAAACTGAAAAATAAAATGCTGTTCTAAATAGTTACACATATGAGGAGTGGTAGTTTTCTTCAAATCATATAGTGAAGTGTCATGTGCTCTCAAATTCTTTAGTACAATGAGTATTCATTCAAATTCTCTACTGCACCAATTACTAGGTACTTTGCTAAATATTTTTTTTTCCTAAATAAGCTATACTTTCTTATCTGTCTTCAATTTAAATATAGTACTGTCTAATTTTAGAAAACTTTCCAGTCTCCTTATTAAAGTATGAAAATTTGACTTGTTCAATTTTTGTTTTAATGCATTAACTGAATTATTCTAGGAGTTATTGATCGTTTATTTAACATCTACTATACTTCTTGACATTTTGTATTTTATGGCCAATCCAGTGATTACTATACTAATGGATTCTATAATACAGTATAAATGGCAAATTTATTTAGGTAATAATTCATAACAAACTACAAAACATGATGAAATGAAAAAGCAAGGTGCTCTTAATCCAAAGTAAAATGTCTCAATCAACTGTGAAAAGAAGAAAGACTTTGAAATGGGCACATATAGTTTCTGATCTAAATGAAGAATGGAAATGCAAAGTGGGAGAGAGGAACTTATTCCAGGCAGAAGGATTGGCAATTAGTGGTCATCAGGTGCATATGACTATGTCTTTTTAGAGGAAATGAAGCCTCAAATTATTAGATATTAAAAAGCAAAGAAAAGGACCTTGGTGAAGCCCATTCTTATGCTGTAATTCTTAACTCATCACTTCCTTCCCTCCAACATCTCCCCACCCCACCTCAGGCATGGACAAATTCCCCTAGTCTTGGTTCATAAACCACCTTCCCCTCGGGGTGTCATTTTATCTGTCACTTGGTTTGTTAAATCATTGTTTATAAGCTGAGATTAAGAGCACTCTGTGCCATTGAATGTTCCATCCCTGTTATAACAAGCACATGCATTGTGTCCATGACATAGGATTGGTAAACAGATACACAATAAAATCAACATATTCCGTACTCCATAACATTGTTCATATGGTAGTCAAAACACAACTAACTGAGAGAATAGTATATGCCTTGATCATGTTTTTTACATCTTGTAAGAAAGTTCATAATATGGTTGTGGTTATTAGAGGTAATGGACCTATGAAGATATGCATATTAATTACTTGAGAATTAAAGAACATGCATTTGGGTACTTTCTTTATGTGCGACAACTTCATTGGGCTCTGTTCTAGTTTTTTGATAGCCAAAACCAAGCAAGAGGCTGGTTTGGAAACATGGATATAGCCTTATATCTAAAGGACTATACAAGACTCAGGAAAACATGGTGACATAGTAGTTAACATTTATGGCTGCTAATCAAAAATTCAGCAGTCCTAATCCACCAAGCACTCCTTGGAAACTCTAGGGATCACTTCTACTCTGTCCTATAGGGTCCTTGTGAGCTGGAATCTACTCAATGGCAATGGGATATACAGGACTCAAGGACACTCTTAATCACTCACTACAACGTGAAAGCTAAAAGCCACTGAATGTCATGGGCAATATAGCTGCCATTGCAAAAGGTCATTTTATGAAAACTTTTCTGTCAAAACATTAAATCAAGAATTGATTAACACGTTCTTTGAGTTAGATAAAATATTTTAGACTTTGGGAACCATATGGTTTCTGACACAGCATCTCATAACTGCCCTTGTTTGACAAAACAGCCATATGCAGTAATTAATAAATGCATGAGAAGATTGTGCTCCAATTATAACTTATGGCTCATAGTTTGCCTACCCTGCATAGGATTAGATAAATAATGTATGGTATATGTGTACATTAAAATACTACTCAGTGAGGTGGGGCCAAGATAGAGGAGTAGTCAGATGCTTCCGGTGATCCCTCTTACAACAAAGCCCTGAAAAAACAAGTGAATCAATTATATAGATATATGACAAGCTAGGAACACTGAGCATCAAAGCAAAGTTAAGAAATTGGACTGAGTGATAGGGGAGGGAGAGACGGTGCAGAACTAGCAAGGGCTAGCCGAGCCCACGGCAATGCCTCAGCCCTGATTCCTTTGCACAACTCTGATGGGGCTGATGGTAGTTTTGGTGGATAAAGCCACTTCAGTGATCTTGGCAGGGACTCAGCCAGTCACACAAAGACTACTCATGCCTCTGGAATCTGAGATAAAACAGTGCTTTTGGTACAAGATAGGTGATTTTGCCTAATTTATCACTTGGATCTAATAGGTCCTCCTTTTGAAAGAACTCTTTCCTATCTATCTGATCCCTCCTGCCTCTACCCCAGCTGGCCTCATTAACAGTTGATTTCCCTGGGCCTGAGAAAGGTCTTGCTGTGCTCCCTGAGTCATTCTCCTGTCCTTGGAGAAGCAACGAATTAACAAATGGGAGAAAAATACTCTGCCAACTCCCCTAATCTGGAAACTCAGAGCAGAAGCAGCTCCATTCCAAGCACAAGTGATCCACAGACTCTTTCACCCATGCATGGATCCTGGTGGCTCCAATACACCAGATGGGAACTGGCAATTATATTGCAAGGGCAAATCTGTTTGAGGCCTGACTGTACCTGTTTCAGCTGGGTGGTGGAAGGGCAGCTTTTGGACATTTCATACTGCTCTGCCTATAAACAGGGCCTTCACCTACCTACAGCAGAGGCCTGAGGACTGGAGGCTCCAACCATGCCACCTAGCCACCTGCAAAAGGGCTCTAAGGATAAGTGGTGCCTACCACTCCTTACATGTAAAAGCATTGGTTGCCTATTGTACAGCTGCAGAGCCCACCCACAAAAGCACTCTAGAGAACAGGGATGTGCCTTCCTCACAGACACTCAGGGGAAGGTTGTCAGACCCCTGCCTTCCTCAGAGTGTGACCCCCCACCCCGTTACTACCAGAAACCTGTGCATACACCAATCACCACTGCTCCTCTAAGATAGTAGGTGAGAGCCTAGCCTATACCACACGCTAGGTGACTGACTATCAGGACACCTGAGTTGAATCTATACAAGAATAGTGAATGGACTCCTAGGCTCATATACTTGGCAACAGATCTAGCCATCTGATAACAGGACATTACTACTTCAAAGGCTCCAATAATCAAGTTAGCTTACTCTAGTAGCCTATCTTGGTATATCAAAACAAAATAAATCAAGAAACTAGGACTTGGTAAACAAACATAAAATAAATTAATGCAATAACTTATAGATGGCTCAGAGGCAACAGTCAATATAAAATCACATAAAGAAGCTGACCATGATTACTTCAGCAGACTTCCAAAACAAAAAATCAAGGACTCTCCCGGAAGATGAATTCCTGACATGACCAGATGTAGAATTCAAAAGATTAATACAGAACACTTAAAGACATCAGGAATGAGATCAGGCAAAATGAAGAACAAGCCAAAGAACACACAGATAAAGCAGTTGAAGAAATTAACGAGATTATTCAAGAAAATAATGAAAAAATTTAATAAGCTGCAAGAATCCAGGGAGAGACAGCAATCAAAAATTCAGAAGATTAACAATAAAAGCTAAATGACGAAGAGAAACCCGATAACTGGGAGCTCCTAAAAATCAAACACCTATGCTCATCTAAAGACTTCTCCAAAAGAGTCAAAAGACCACCTACAGACTGGGAAAGAATTTTCAGCTATGACATCTCCGACCAACGCCTGATCTCTAAAATCTACATGATTCTGTCAAAACTCAACCACAAAAAGACAAACAACCCAATCAAGAAGTGGGCAAAGGATATGAACACACATTTCTCTAAAGAAGATATTCAGGCAGCCAACAGATACATGAGAAAATGCTCTCGATCATTAGCCATTAGAGAAATGCAGATTAAAACTATGATGAGATTCCATCTCACTCCAACAAAAAACAAGGCTGGCATTAATCCAAAAAACACAAAATAATAAATGTTGGAGAGGCTGCGGAGAGATTGGAACTCTTATACACTGCTGGTGAGAATGTAAAATGGTACAACCACTTTGGAAATCTATCTGGCGTTATCTTAAACAGTTAGAAATAGAACTACCATACAACCCAGAAATCCCACTCCTCGGAATATACCCTAGAGAAACAAGAGCCTTCACACAAACAGATATATGCACACCCATGTTTATTGCAGCTCTGTTTACAATAGCAAAAAGCTGGAAGCAACCAAGGTGTCCATCTACGGATGAATGGGTAAATAAATTGTGGTATTTTATATTCACACAATGGAATACTACGCATCGATAAAGAACAGTGATGAATCTGTCAAACATTTCATAACATGGAGGGACCTGGAAGGCATTATGCTGAGCAAAATGAGTCAGAGGCAAAAGGACAAATATTGTATAAGACCACTATTACAAGATCTTGAGAAATAGTATAAACTGAGAAGAACACATACTTTCGTGGTTATGGGGGGGGGAGGGAGGGAGGGAGGGAGAGGGTTTTTTACTGATTAATTAGCTGAAAAGAACTGCTTTAGGTGAAGGGAAGGACAACACTCAATACATGGAAGGTCAGCTCAACTGGACTGGACTGGACCAAAAGCAAAGAAGTTTCCGGGATAAACTGAATACTTCAAAGGTCAGTGAAGCAAGGGCGGGGGTTTGGGAACCATGGTTTAAGGGGACTTCTAAGTCAATTGGCAAAATAATTCTATTATGTGAACATTCTGCATCCCACTTTGAAATGTGGCATCTGGGGTCTTAAAAGCTAACAAGCGGCCATCTAAGATGCATCAAGTGGTCTCAACCCACCTGGATCAAAGGAGAATGAAGAACACCAAGACAACTAAGAGCCCAAGAGACAGAGAGGGCCACATGAACCAGAGACCTACATCATCCTGAGACCAGAGGAACTAGTTGGTGCCCGGCCACAATCGATGACTGCCCTCACAGGGAGCACAATAGAGAACCCCTGAGGGAGCAGGAGATCAGTGGGATGCAGACCCCAAATTCTCATAAAAAGACCATACTTAATGGTCTGGATGTGACTAGAGGAATCCCGGTGGTCATGATCCCCAAACCTTCTGTTGGCACAGGACGGGAACCATCCCCGAAGACAATTCATCAGACATGAAAGGGACTGGACAGTGGGTGGGAGAGAGATGCTGATGAAGAGTGAGCTAATTATATCACGTGGCCACTTGAGACTGTGTTGGCATCTCCTGTCTGGAGGGGGGATGGGAGGATAGAGAGAGTTGGAGGCTGCCAAAGTTTTCACGAAAGGAGAGACTGGAAGGGCTGACTCATTAGGGGGAGAGCAAGTGGGAGTAAGGAGTAAGATGTATATTAACTTATATGTGACAGACTGACTTGATTTGTAAACGTTTACTTGAAGCTCAATAAAAGTTAATAAAAAATATATATATATAATTTGCCATGACTAAGTGGGATTCATACCAGGTATACAGGGATGGTTCAACATTAGAAAAACAATCAATATAATCTATCACATAAATAAAACAAAAGACAAGAACCACAGGATCTTATCAATTGATTCAGAAAAGGCATTTGACAAAGGCCAACACACATTCATTGTAAAAACTTTCAGCAAAATAGGAATAGAAGGAAAATTCCTCAACATTATAAAGGGCATTTACACAAAGCCAACATCCAACATCATCCTAAAGGAAGAGAGCCTGAAAGCATTCCCCTTCAAAACAGGAACCAGGCAAGGATGCCCTTTATCACCACACTTTTTCAACATTATGCTGGAAGTCCTAGCCAGAGTAAGTAGGCTAGATAAAGAAAAAAAGGCATCCAAATTGGCAAAGAAAAGTATCTCTGCAGATGACATGATCTTATACACAGAAAAAACATAAAGAATCCTCAAGAAAACTACTGGCACTAATAGAAATGTTCAGTGGAAAATCAGGATACAAGCTAAACATACATAAATCAGTTGCATTCCTCTACACCAACAAAGAGGGCATTGAAGAGGAAATCACCAAATCAATACGATTTACAATAGCCCATAAGAAGATAAAATACTTAGGAATAAATCGAACTGGAGATTTAAAATACCTATACAAAGAAAACTATAAGAGTATGGCAAGAAACCAAAAGAGACATACATAAGTGGAAAAACATACCTTGCTTGTGGATAGGAAGACTCAACATTGTAAAAATGTCTATTCTGCCCAAAGCAATCTATAGATACAGTGAAATCCTATCCAAATACAAGTAACAATTTTTAATGAGATGGAGAACAAATCACCACCTTCATATGGCAGAGAAAGAGGCCCCGTATAAGTAAAGCATTACTGAAAAAGAACAAAGTGGGAGGCCTCACACGGCCTGATCTTAGAGCATATTATACCGCCACAGTAGTCAAAAGAACCTGGTACTGGTACAACAGGTACATAGACCAGTGGAACAGAATTCAGAATCCAGACATAAAACCATCCACATATGAGCCCAATGGTCCAAAACCTGTTAAATGAGAAAAAGACAGTGTCTTTAAAAAATGGTGCTGGCATAACTGCATATCCATCTGCAAAAAAAATGAAAAAAGACCCATACATCACACCATGAAAAAAACCCAACTCAAAATGGATCAAACACCTAAAAATAAAATCTTAAACAATAAAAATCACAAAAGAAAAAACACGGACAACACAGTTGTTGTTCTTAGGTGCCATCGAGTCAGTTCTGACTCATAGCAACCCTATGCACAACAGAAGGAAGCACTGCCTGGTCCTGAGCCATTGTTACATTCGTTGTTATGTTTGAGCTCATCGTTGCAGCCACTGTGTCAATTCACCTCGTTGAAGGTCTTCCTCTTTCCGCTGACCTTGTACTCTGCCAAGCATGATGTCCTTCTCCAGGCAATGATCTCTCCTGACAACATGTCCAAAGTATGTAAGACGCAGTCTTGCCACCCTTGCTTCTAAGGAGCATTCTGCTTGTACTTCTTCTAACACAATTTGTTCATTCTTTTGGCAGTCCATGGTATGTTCAATATGATTCACCAACACCATAATTCAAAGGCGTCAATTCTTTTTCGGTCTTCCTTATTCATTGTTCAGCTTTCACACTCATTTATGATGCGATTGAAAATACCATTCTTTAGGTCAGGCACACCTTACTCTTCAAGGTGACATCTTTGCTCTTCAACACTTTAAAGACATCCTTTGCAGCAGATTTGCCCAATACAATGCATCTTTTGATTTCTTGACTGCTGCTTCCATGGCTGTTGATTGTGGATCCAAGTAAAATGAAATCCTTGACAACTTCAATCTTTTCTCCGTTTATCATGATGTTGCTCATTGGTCCAGTTGTGAGGGTTTTTGTTTTCTTTATGTTGAGGTGTAATCCATACTGAAGGCTGTGGTCTTTGATCTTCATTAGTAAGTGCTTCAAGTCCTCTTCACTTTCAGCAAGCAAGGTTGTGTCATCTGCATAAAGCAGATTGTTAATGATTCTTCCTCCAGTACTAATGTCCTCTTCTCCTTCATATAGTCCAGCTTCTTCAATTATTTGCTCAGCGTAAAGATTGAATAGGTATGGTGAAATAATACAACCCTGATGGGCAACTTTCCTGACTTTAAACCAATCAGTATCCCCTTGTTCTGTCCAAATAACTGCCTCTTGATCCATGTAAAGGTTCCTCATGAGCACACTTAAATGTTCTGGAATTCCCATTCATTGCAATGTTATCCATAATTTGTTATGATCCACACTGTCGAATGTGTTCGCATAGGCAATAAAACACAGGTAAACATCCTTCTGGTATTCTCTGCTTTTGGCCAGGATCCATCTGACATCAGCAATGATATGCCTGGTTTCACGTCGTCTACTGAAATCAGCCTGAATTTCTTGCAGTTTTCTGTCAATATACTGCTGCAGCCATTTTTGAATGATCTTCAGCAGAATTTTGCTTGCTTGTGATATTAGTGATATTGTTCTCTAATTTCCACATTTGGTCAGATCACCTTTCTTGGGAATAGGCATAAATATAGATCTCTTCCAGTCAGTTGGCCAGGAAGCTGTCTTCCATATTTCTTGGCATAGACAAGTGAACACCTCTAGAGCTACATCTGTTTCTTGAAACATCTCAATTGATATTCCATCAATTCCTGGAGCCTTGTTTTTCACAATGCCTTCAGAGGAGCTTGGACTTCTTCATTCAGTACCATTGGTTATTGATCATATGCCACCTCTTGAAATAGTTGAACATCGACTAAATCTTTTTGGTATAATGAGTCTGTGTATTTCTTCCATCTTCTTTTGATGCTTCCTGCGTGGTTTAATATTTTCCGCACAGAATCCTTCACTTTTTCAACTCGAGGCTTGAATTTTTTCTTCAGTTCTTTGAGCTTGAGAAACACCAAGCGTGTTCTTCCCTTGTGGTTTTCCATCTCCAGCTCTTTGCATATTTCATCATAATATTTTACTTTGTCTTCTCAAGACGCCCTTTGAAATCTTCTGTTCAGTTCTTTTACTTCATCAATTCTTCCTTCTGCTTTAGTTGCTCAATGTTCGAGAGCAAGTTTC
Organism: Elephas maximus indicus; assembly: GCF_024166365.1. Classification (NCBI taxonomy): domain Eukaryota; kingdom Metazoa; phylum Chordata; class Mammalia; order Proboscidea; family Elephantidae; genus Elephas; species Elephas maximus. Next base: position 105,430,818 of record NC_064825.1, on the reverse strand, counting down.
AGAATGTCCTCTGACATAATCCTCGTCTTTTCTTTCTTTCCTTTCTTTTCAATGACCTCTTGCTTTCTTCACGGATGATGTCCTTGATGTCATTCCACAACTCATCTGGTCTTCGGTTACTAGCATTCAATGCATCAAATCTATTTTTCAGATGGTCTCTAAATTCAGCTGGGATGTACTCAAGGTCATTTTTTGGCTCTCGTGGACTTGTTCTGGTTTTCTGCATTTTCAGCTTGTTTGAACTTGCATATGAGTAATTGATGGTCTGATCCACAGTCAGCCCCTGGCCTTCTTCTGACTGATGATATTGAGCTTTTCCATTGCCTCTTTCCACAGATGTAGTCAATTTGATTACTGTGTGTTCCATCTGGTGAGGTATAGGCACCATTTATGTTGGTGAAAGAAGGTATTTGCAATGAAGAAGTCATTGGTCTTGCAATATTCTATCGTTCTATCTCTGGCATTGTTTCTATCACCAAGGCCATGTTTTCCAACTACTGATTCTTCTTCTTTGTTTCCAACTTATGCTTTCCAATGGCCAGTAAATATCAATGAATCTTGATAGCATGTTTGATCAATTTCAGACTGCACCCACTGATAAAATCTTATTTTTCTTCATCTTTGGCCCTAGTGGTTGGTGCATAAATTTGAATAACAGTCATATTAACTGGTAGGCATATGGATATTATCCTATCACTGACAGCGTTGTACTTCAGGATCAATCTTGAAAAGTTCTTTTTGATGATGAATGCAACACCATTCCTCTTCAAGCTGTCATTCCCAGCGTATAGACTACATGATTGTCCTATTCAAAATGGCCTGTACCAGTCCATTTCAGCTCACTAATGGCTAGGATATTGATGTTTATGTGTTCCATTTCATTTTTGATGATTTCCAATTATCTTAGATTCTTACCTCATACATTCCAAGTTCCGATTATTAATGGATGTTTGCTGCTGTTTCTTCTCATTTTGAGTCATGCCACATCAGCAAATGAAGGTCCCAAAAGCCTTACTCCATCCACATCATTAAGGTCAACTCTACTTTGAGGAGGCAGCTCTTGCCCAGTCATCTTCTGAGTGCCTTCCAACCTGAGGGGCTCATCTTCCAGCACTATATCAGACACTGTTTTACTGCTATTCCTAAGGTTTTCACTGGCTAATGCTTTTCAGAAGTAAACTGTCAGATCCTTCTTCCCAGTTTGCCCTAATATGTGGCATAAACTGTGTACAAAACATTACTAGAAATGTACAAACACCAGAAGAGAAATTAGATGACTGGGAGCTCCTTTAAAAGTCAAACACTTATGCTCATCCAAAGACTTCACCAAAAGGGTAAAAATATTACCTACAGATTGGGAAAAATTTTCAGCTATGACATTTCTGAACAGCAGCTGATCTCTAAAATTTACATGTTATTGCAAAAATTCGACAACAAAAAGACAAATAACCCAATTAAAAAAGGGCCAAAGAATAAGTACAGGCACATCACTAAAGAAGACATTCAGGTAGCTAACAGATACATGAGGATATGGTCACGATCATTAGCCATGAGAAAAATGCAAATCAAAAGTACAATGAGAGTCTATCTCACTCCAACAAGGCTGGTATTAATCCAGAAAACACAAAATAGTAAATGTTGGAGCGGTTGTGGAGAAACTGGAACACTTATACACTGCTGGTGGGAACGTAAAATGGTACAACCACTTCGGAAATTGATTTGGCGCTTCCTTAAAAGCTAGAAATAGAACTACCATACTATCCAGCAATCCCACTCCTCAGAATATATCCCAGAGAAATAAGAGCTTTTACATGAAGAGATACATGTGCGCCCATGTTTATTGCAGCACTGTTTATAATAGCAAAAAATGGAAGCAGCCAAAGTGCTCATCAAAGGATGAATGGATAAAAAAATTTATGGTATATTTACACGATGGAATACTAGGCATCGATAAAGAACAGCAATGAATCTGTGAAACATCTCATAACATGGAGGAATCTGGAAGGCATTATACTGCGTGAAATTAGTCAGTTGAAAAAAGGGCAAATGTTATATGAGACCACTATTATAAGAACTCAGGAAACAGTTTAAACAGAGAAGAAAATATTCTTTGATGGTTATTATGATACGGGGGAGGGAGGAAGGCAGGGAGATGGGGTTTCACTAATTAGATAGTACATAAGAACTAATTTAAGTGACAGGAAAGACGACACACAATACAGGAGAGGTCAGCAAAACTGGACTAAAACAAAAGTAAAGAAGTTTCCTGAACAAACCTAATGCTTCCAAGGCCAGTATAACAGAGGCAGAGGCTTGGGAACAATGGTTTCAGGTAACATCAAGTTCAACTGGCACAATAAAATCTATTAATAAAACTTTCTGCATACCACTTTGGAGAGTGGCTTCTGGTGTCTTAAATGCTAGCAAGCAGCCACCTAAGGTGTGTCATTTGCTCTCAGCCCACATGGAGCACAGGAGAATGAAGAACATGAAAGACACAAGGCAATGATGAGCCCAGGAGACAGAAAAGGCCACATCAATCACAGACTTCATCAGTCTGAGACCAGAAGAACTAGACGATGCCTGGCTACAACTGATGACTGCTGTGACAGGAAACACAACAGAGAATCCCTGAAGGAGCAGGGAAACAGTGGGATGCAGACCCCAAATTCTGATTAAAAGACCAGACTTAATGGTCTGACTGAGACTAGAAGGACCCTGGAAGTCATGGTCCCCAGGCCTTCTGTTAGCCCAAGACCAGAATCATTCCCAAAGCCAACTCTTCAGACAGGGATTGGACTGGACTATAAGATAGAAAATGATACTGGTGAGGAGTGTCTCTTGGATGAAGTAGACACGAGAGACTATGTGGACATCTCCTGTCTGGAGGGGAGATGTGAAAGCCAAGGGGGACAGAAGCTGGCTGAATGCACATGGAAATAGAGGGTGGAGAGAAGGAGTATGTTGTCTCATTAGGGGGAGAACAACTAGAAGTATATAGCAAGGTGTATATAAATTTTTGTATGAGACTGACTTGATTTGTAAACTTTCACTTAAAGCACAATAAAAATAATTAAAAAAAAATACTGCTCAGCAATGAGAATGAATGATCTACTGCCAGCTGCAATAACACGGAAAAATTTCACAAATATTACTGAGCAGAAGAAACAGCAGTGTAAAAACTGTAAGGTTTCACTTCTAAATAGCTCAAAAACATAAAACGAATCTATTATATTTGAAGGCAATTTGTTGTGGGGCCTGTGGACAGTCTCCAAAAAGCTGATAATGTTCTGTTTTTGGTCTGTATTCTGGCTGCAGGGATGTTTTCATTTTTAAAATTTCATTTGCTGTACAATTTATTACTTGAGACTTTTCTATTTAGCTATTGTACCTCAGAAAGTATGTCACAGTCTACTCACTATGAGATAATAAGAAACAGAACATCTATTATTTTTTAAATGTCCAGCAATTTATTGTACACTATAAGTTTTCACAGGATGTTTGTAAATTAATCAATCATACAGCTTTCATAGATTATTTCACTAAATATCTTTTATGTTATTAAAAATGTGCTGCCCTGATAAGAGCAGCGACGTTCTTATAAACCCCCAGTCTCCCTCTGCTAGCCTCGTTTGCAGCACCATGGAGCCTGAGTGGCTCTGGTTGTCTTTGGGGCCAGTTTCATGCATTGAACTTCTTCTTGCATAATAGCTATGCTTCAGTGTCAGACAACTATTTTCCAAAGTAAGAAGTTTATAGGTGAACAGTTCCTTACATAGTAGTATACTAAGGACACTGGTGACACCAGGGAAGCTGTTTAGATACAGATTTAAATTCCAGTAAAATCTTTTTTCTTTTTTCATGAAGAATTGTTTGTACACCAAATGGTCATTATCATAGGATAGATTAAATAAATCAATGTACATGAATAAAAATAAATACAATATTATTCATAATACTTCGCTGAATATAAAGTGTATTTATACTGAAGTCATTTTTCCTTAAAATTTTTAAATCTGGTGGGTTATAAAACAAAACATGATTACCCCTAGGCAGTGAGATTTTGGTTAGCTTTTTCTCCCTTTAAGCAACTGTTTAGCTTTTGCATGTGGCTAAAGGGAGAGTGTGTGTGTGCACGTGTGTAAGGGCATGTGTGGTGTGAGAATGTGTGCATGTTTTAGAGTATATTATGAAATTAAAAGACAATGGTTATATAGGGAGTGGTGAGCCAGAAGTAATGAATCATGGTTGCCTAGAAATCATTTAAGTTTTTTTTTTTTTTAATCAGTATAATCTTGGAAAACAAAGTAGACGGGAAGATAAGAATATTAGGAAATAAATGTGGGCTGTATTCAATGCTTGAACTATTCACTTAAATGAGCTTCTCTATTACAGGGTCTAACTACAAAATTACAGTAATTTTCTTGAGGATCCTTTAGGGTTTTCTGTGTGTAGGCTCACATCATCTGCAAATAGAGATACTTTTACTTCTTCCTTACCAATCTGGATGGCCTGTATTTCTTTTTCTAGCCTAATTGCTCTGGCTAGGACCTCCAGCTGAATAAGAGTGGTGATAAAGGGCATCCTTGTCTGGCTCCGGTTCTCAAGAGGAATGTTTTCAGACCCTCTCCGCTTAGGATGATGTTGGCTGTTGGCTTTGCATAAATGCATTTATTACGTTGAGGTATTTTCCTTCTATTCTTATTTTGCTGAGGGTATTTATCACGAATAGGTGTTGGACTTTGTCAAATGCCTTTTCTGGATCAGTTGATCAGATCGTGTGGTTCCTATCTTTGGTTTTATTTACATGATAGATTTTAGCCGGTATGAATTCAACTTAGTTCTGGTGAATGATTTTTTTTTTTTTTTTTGGTACATTGTTGAATTCTATTGGCTTCAATTTCTTTGAGGATTTTTGCATCTAAGTTCATGAGGGATTTAGGTCTGCAATTTTCTCTTTTTTGTTGTCTTTACCTGGTTTTGATATCAAGGATTTGCTGGCTTCATAGAATGACTTTGGGAGTATTCCATCCTTTTCTATGCTCTGAAATGCCTTTAGTAGTGGTGTTAACTCTTCTCTGAAAGTTTGGTAGAGCTCTGCAGTGAAGCCGCCTGGGCCAGGGCTTTTTTTTTTTTTTGTTGTTGGGAGTTTTTAAATTACCTTTTCAATCTCTTCTTTTATTATGGGTTTATTTAGTTGTTCTACCCCTATTTGTGTTAGTTTAAGTAGGTAGTGTGTTTCTAGAAATTCACCCATTTCTTCTAGGTTTTCAAATTAGTTAGAATACAATTTTTCATAGTAATCTGATATGATTCTTTTTTAATTTCAGTTGAGTCTGTTGCAATATCACCCATCTCATTTCTTATTTGGGTTATTTGTTTCCTCTCCTGTTTTTCTTTTGTTTGGCCAATGGTTTGTCAGTTTTGTCAAAGACCCAGCTTTTGGTCTTATTAACTCTTTCAATTGTTTTTCTGTTGTCTATTTCATTTAATTCTGCTCTAAATTTTATTATTTCCTTTCTTCAGGGAAACCCTGGTGGCATAGTGGTTAAGTACACGGCTGCTAACCAAGAGGTTGGCAGTTCAAATCTGCCAGGTGCTCCTTGGAAACTCTATGGGGCAGTTCTACTCTGTCCTCTAGGGTTACTGTGAGTCAGAATCGACTTGATGACAGTGGGTTTGGTTTTTGGTTTTGGCTTTCTTCTGGTGCCTGAGGGTTTATTTTGTTGCTTTCTTTCTATCTGTTCAACTGGTAGGGGTAATTCTTTGATTTTGGACCTTTTTTCTTTTTTTGGATGTGTGCATTTATTGCTATAAATTGACCTCTGAGCACTGCTTTTGCGGTGTCCCAAAGGTTCTGATTGGAAGTATTCCAATCTCATTGGATTCTACGAATTTCTTTATTCCATCCTTAATTTCTTCTTTAACTCAGTCATCGTTGAACAGGGTGTTGTTCAGTTTCCAAGTGTTTGATTTCTTTCCCCTGCTTTTTCTGTTACTGATTTCTACTTTTATGGCTTTATGGCCAGAGAAGATGCTTTGTAATATTTCAACATCTTGGATCCTGTTAACGCTACCTAATATGCAATCTCTTCTAGAGAATGCTCTAGGTGCATTGGAAAAGAAAGTATATTTGTTTGCTGTTGGGTGGAGTGTTCTGTGTATGTCTGTGAAGTCAAGTTGGTTGATTGTGGCATTTAAAACTGTGCCTTTATTGGAAACCCTGGTAGCATAGTGGTTAAGAGCTATGGCTGCTAATCAAAAAGGTCAGCAGTTCAAATCCACCAGGCACTTCTTGGAAAACATATGGGGCAGTCTACTCTGTCCTATTTAGGGTCACTATGAGTTGGAATCAACTTGATAGCAATGGGTTTGTTTTTGTGTGTGTATATGTGTGTTGTTGTTGTTGTTTCTTTATTGAGCTTCTTTCTGAATGTCCTGTCCTTAATTGAAAGTGGTGTGTTGAAGTCTCCTACTATTATTGTGGAGCTGTCTATCTCACTTTTCAATTCTCTTAGAGTTTCTTTTATGTATCTTTAAGCCCTGTCATTGGGTGCATATTTAATATGGTTATATCTTCCTTGTATATTGTCCCTTTAATCATTATGTAGTGTCCCTCCTTATCCTTTCTGATGGATATAACTGTAAAGTCTATTGTGTCAGAAATTAATAATGCCACTCCTGCTTTTTTTGATTGTTGTTTGTTTGATATCTTTTTTTCCATCCTTTGAGTTTTAGTTGTTTGTGCATTTTAGTCTAAGTTGTATCTCTTGCAGGCAGCATATAGATGGGTCATTTATTTTAATTCTCTCTACCACTCTCTGTTTCTTTACTGGTGCATTTAGTCCATTGACGTTCTGAGTAATTATGGACAGGTATGTCATTTTGTTGTCTTTTTTTGTGTTTTGTTGACAGTTTCTGTTTTCCACTTATTTTTTTGTGCTGAGTAGTTTATCTATTGTCTTTTCTTCTTTTTCATTGTGGTTGATTTTGTTTTTGCTGATTCTTTATGTATTGCTTTCCTTTTTTTTTTTTTAATGTGTAGGATTGTTAGTCTCCTTTCTGGTTACCATAATATCTATCCCTATTTTTCTAAGTTTAAACCTAACTTTTATTTCTTTACATCACCCTGACATTCTCTCCACAGGAAAGATCTATGGCTACATTTTTAGTCTCTCTTTATTGTTTTAATGTTGCCATCTTTTACGTAATGACATCTCTGATTACCTGTTTTGAGCATTTTTTTATCTTGGTTTATTTTTGTGATTTCCTTATATGAATTGATATCTGTTTGCTCTCCTGTGTTCTAGTCTTGGGTCCCAAAACCCAACCTAGTGCCGTCGAGTCGATTCCGACTCAGATATCTGATATTATTGATTTTCTAACCAGAGAACTACCTTTAGTATTTCTTGCAGTTTAGGATTGGCTTTTACAAATTGTTTAAACTTCTGTTTATCTAGAAATGACCTAATTTCACCTTCATATTTGAGAGACAGTTTTGCTAGACATGTGATTCTTGGATGGCAATTTTTTCCTTCAATGCGTTATATAAGTCATCCCATTGCCTTCTTGCCTGCATTGTTTCTGCCAAGTAGTCAGAATTTATTCTTATTGACTCTCCTTTGAAGGGAACTTTTTGTTTATCCCTAGCTGCTCTTGAAATTCTCTCTTTATCTTTCATTTTGGGAAGTTTGATTATAATATGCCTTGGTGACTTTCTTTTGATATCTACCTTATGTGGGGTTCAGTGAGCATGTTGGATAGATATCTTCTAATTTTTCACAATATCAGAAAAGTTTTCTACCAACAAATCTTCAACAATTCTGTATGTATTTTCTGTTATCACTCCCTGTACTGGTACTCCAATCACTTGTAGGTTATTTCTCTTGATAGAGTCCCACATGACTCTCAGGATGTCTTCATTTATTTTTAATTTTTTTATCTTATTTTTCTTCAAATATATTGGTGTCAAGTGTTTTATCTTCAATCTCAGTCTCACGAATTTTGCCTTCTACTTGCTCAATTCTGCTCCTCTGACTTTCTATTGAGTTGTCTAATTCTGTAATTTTATTGTCAATCTTCTGAATTTTCTGGTTGCTGTCTTTCTATGGGTTTCTGTAGCCTATTACATTTTGCATTATGTTCTTGAATAACCTTCTTAGTTTCTTTAACTGTTTTATCTGTGTGTTCCTTGGCTTGTTCTATGTTTTGCCTGATCTCCTTCTTGATCTCTTGGAGAGTTCTGTATATTAATCTTTTGTATTCTATATCTGGTATTTCTAGAAAACATCTTCATCCAGAAAATTCCTTGATTCTTTGTTTTGAGAGCTTGTTGAAGAGATTGTGGTCTGCTTTTTTATGAGATTCGATATTGACTGTTTTCTGTGAACCATCTATAAGTTATTGTATTAATTTATGTTGGCTTCCTGCTTTGTTTTGTTTTAGTATGCCCAAGTAGAGTTATTGAGTGAGTTTGCTTGATTATTTGCTTATTTGAAGCTGTAACATCCTGTCACCAAATGGCTAGAGCTGTTACCAAGTTTATTAGATTAGGAGTCCATTCACTTTTCTAGTATGGATTCATCTTAGGTGTCCAGGTAGTTGATCACCAAGTGTGTGGTACAGGCTCTGTTCTACAGTCTTAGAGGGGCAGGGGTGTTTGGCATAGGCACAGGTATCTGGTTGCAGAAGGAAGTCATGTTCTGAACAAGGCAGGGGGCTGACTACTGTCCCCTGAGTGTCTGTGAGGAAAGCACATCCCTGCTGCCTAGAACACACAGTTGGATGGATTCTGCGGCCAGACCATAGGCACCCAAAGCTTTTGGTTGTAAGGATTGGGAAGCACCACTTATCTTTGGGTCTCTGTTGTGGGTGGGTTGGTGACATAGCTGGAGCCACCAGTCCTCAGGCACCTGATGTGGGTAGGTGAAGACCCTGTTTAGTAGGGAAATCAGTGTCAAACATTAAAAACCCACCACTCCATCTCAGAACAGAAACAGTTGAAATCGGATCTCAAGCACATACATCATTGCAGTCTGCCAACAAGGGTCTAATCTGAAATGGGCCCACATAGGGCCATGCAGGGGTGAAAGTTATTCAATGTCTGTGGACTGTTTATGCCTGGCAGGAGCCACTTCTGTCCTGAGCTCCCCAGCTTAATGGAGCTGGCAGATTATCTTTCTGCCAAATTATTAATTAATTTATTTATTTATTCCAAGGCTGGGATAATGGCTCAGTGCACACAGCAGGACCTATCTCTGGCCCAGGGAAATCTACAGCTACTAAGCTGGTTTGGGGGCTGGGGACACAGTTAAATAAACACAAGTACTTAGGTTTTCTGAGAGTGCTGTTCTTCTCTGGTTCCGGAGGCATGAGTAGGTTGTGTGCCTCACTGTCTGTCCCAGTGAAATTGCGTCATGAACGGTACTGCCACATGAGCTGTGGAATGACGTCAAGGGAATCATACATGAAGAAAGCAAGAGATCATTAAAAAGACAGGAAGTAAAGAAAAGACTAAAATGGATGTTAGAAGACACTCTGAAACTTGCTTTTGAATATCAAGTAGCTATAGCAAAAGGAAGAAATGGTGAAGTAAGAGTGAACAGAAGATTCCCAAGGGTAGATTGAGAAGACAAAGTAAAGTAGTATAATTACATGTGCAAAGACCCAGAGATAGAAAACTAAAAGTGAAGAACACATTCAGATTTTCCAAAACTGAAAGATCTGAAGAAAAAATCCAAGCCTCGAGTTACATTATTGAATGATTCCATGGGGGAAATATTAAATGACAGAGCAAGCATCAAAAGAAGGTGGAAGGAATACACAGAGTCACTATACCGAAAAGAATTGGTCGACATCAACCATTTCAGGATGTAGCATATGATCAGGAACTGATGGTCCTGAAGGAAGAATTCCAAGCTGCACCGAAGACACTGGCAAAAAAAAAACAAGGCTCCAGGAATTGACAGAATAACAATTGAGATGTTTCAACAAATGGATGCTGCACTGGAAGTGCTCACTCATCTGAGCCAAGAAATTTGGAAGACAGCTACCTGGCCAACTGACTGGAAGAAATTCATATTTATGCCTTTTCCAAAGACAAGTGATCCATCCAAATGCAGGAATTATTGAACAATATCATTACTGTGACAGGCAAGTAAAATTTTGGTGACGATGATTCAAAAGCTGTTGTATCCGTACATTGACAGGGAACTGTCAGAAATTCAATACAGATTCAGAGAAAGCCATGGAACCAGGGATATCACAGATGATACCAGATGGATCCTGGTTAAGAGCAAAGAATACCAGAAAGATGTTTACCTGTGGTTTATTGACTATGCAAAGGCATTCATCTGTGTGAATCATAAATTATGAATAACATTGGGAAGGATGGGAATTCTAGAACACTTAATTGTGCTGATAAGGAACCTGTACATCGATCAAGAAGCAGTCATTTGAACAGAACAAGGGATACTTCATGGATTAAAGGCAAGAAATGTGGACATCAGGTTTGTATCCTTTCACCATACTTATTTAACCAGTGGAACCCTAGTGGTGCAGTGCTTAAACCTTCAGCACTAACCAGAAAGTCAGTAGTTTAAATCCACCAGCTGCTTCTTGGAAACACTATGGGGTAGTTCTACTCTGTCCTATAGGGTCACTAGGAGTCAGAATTGACTTGACAGCAACACTTTTGGTTTTGGTTTATTCAGTCTGTATGCTAAGGAAGTCATCTGAGAAAATGAGCTGTAAGAAGAAGAATGGGACATCAGGATTGGAGAAAGGCTCCTTAATAACCAGCATTATGCAGATGACACAACCTTGCTGGCTGAAAGTGAAGAGGACTTGAAGCACTTACTAATGAATATCAAAGACCATCATCACCTTCAGTATGGATTGCACTTCAACATGAAGAATACAAAGATCCTCACAACTGTATCAATAAGCAAAATTATGATAAAAGGAGAAAAGATTGAAGTTGTCAAGCATTTCACTTAACTTGCATTCACTGTCAACACCCATGGAAGCAGCAGTCAAGAAATTAAAAGACATGTTGCACTGGGCAAATCTGCTGCAAAGGACCTCTCTAAAGTTTTGAAAAACAAAGATGTCACCTTGAAGACTAAGGTGTGCTTGACCTTATGTCTCACATATTTTGCTCCAGCTGTCAGGAATAATCAGTCCCTGGAAAAGGCATCATGCTTGGTAAAGTACAGCATCATAAAAAAAGAGGAAGACTTTTGAGGAGAGATGGATTGATACAGTGACTGCAATAATGGGCTCAAGCATAACAAGGATTGTGAGGATAACACCAGGCAGTGTTTCGCTCTGTTGTTCATAGGTTTGCTAGAAGTCAGAATCTGCTCAAGGGCACCTAACAACAACAACATAGGTAGATAGCTAGAAAGAGAGAAATAAAAAAGCAAAACTAAGTTTTTTGTTTTCTGGAAAGCATCATCAAAACATGTATGTTTTCTTAAAAAGTTTCGTACTTATACCTTTCAACAATAAGAGTAGAAAGAGCCCTTGGAGTCTGTCTATTTCTACTGTTTGTTCTTTACCCACAAAACAACCAGAAAATATTTAAGAGCAAACACTTAATGATCCATTACTTTTGGAAATTCTTATTCCAGAGACTGTGAGAATTTCCAGAGAAACAAACAGAAAATAATAATAATAATTCAAGACAGAGTGGACTATGTGTAATGAATGTTATACAATCACAAAATCATTGGATTGGGGGTCAGTTGACATGTGGTTGGGGGAAAGGAATCAGACACTGATTAATGGAAATAAAGGATAACCATTATAAGAGTGTCATATATCAAAATGGGGCAGTAAGGAAGTTTGTTTCAGAAATGGAGACAAACAGGATGAGCAATGGGATAGATGTGAAAATCATGTAGTAGAGAGGATCTGAGCTTCATTACCTGTGTGCTTTGACTGGAGGATGGTGTAGATTCAACATTGCCATAAGGCATAGCATTAAACTTAATGCTGTTAATGGACATTGATCACTTTGTATGAAAACTTGGGTCTTCGCTAAAGTTTTTGTAGCATTCACAGGGGAAAAATACAGAACAAGGAATCTAATTAATCGCATGTTTATACAACACAGAAAAATGAGGGCAGAGGCTTTAGAGGTTTAAGTCCCAAATGTCACTAAGTGAAAATAAAATGTGACCTGCCTATTGTTCACCTGCCCAAAATCAGAAGAGAAGGACATGCTTATCTCAGGTAGGACTCTGAATCAGCAAATTAAAAGACTACAGAAAAAAAATTTGGGGGGGGGGAATGAGGAATCAAATCTTGAGGAATTTGTATATGAATCATTTTATAACTACTAATGTATGTAAATAAACTCTGCAATCTAACAGACAAACCATAATATCTTATGGTGGAAGATGTGTGAATTTGCCTGACTTCATTTGTAGAAGTAAAGGAGATATTTCATTACTTTATATTGTAACTAAAATTCATATATAAAACATTAATTCTTATTTTCCCCTGTTAGATAGTGATATCAATATATATGTGAATTTAAGATTTGTTCTAGCGCTATTCTTACTATAATTGAGTAATCACATTAAACATACCAATATGTATAAATTCTAGATCATGTGGACCACACACTGTAATACTTAAGTACAGAAAGATATAAAAATCAGACCAACATTTGATTTTTATATACCAACAGAGAGATTCACACACATTCACAGACACAAACACAGACACACATACACTCACACAAGGAAATAAACCCTTAATATTTATGAGACATTTATTATTCCTCTTCCTGTTTTCAATCTTTATTGAAAATTCAATTTAAAAATCCAAAGAGATGCAAATGTGTGTTTTAAATTCTGTATTTCCCATGTTTTTTTAATTTCTCTATCTTATTAACACACATATCCCTTGGGATCCAGTCAGTCATATAACTGGACTATAAATGGTCGGCAAAGAGGAGATGGAGTGTGATAGAAAAGTCAAATAAAACATGTTTTGTTCATGTTTAGCTATTCGGGTAAAACTAAAGACATCATGCAGCAAAACAGTAACATTTTAACTTCCATTTATTATATGCAGGACAATTCATAGTTGCTGAAGCTTAAAATCAATTATGTTTCTGGATGAGTACAAAAAAAGTGATGCAATCAAGTATTTATTTTTCCATGTCAAATGTTTAGGTCAGCATCTTCTGGCCGTGTCTCTCTGACTGTCGTGTGTTTCTGATATCATTTGGATTCTGAAATGAGCTTTCGGTTTTTTCAAACCTGCTGCCTCAGATAAGATATAATTGTCATATACCAAGAGTGACATATGGATTTGGAATCAAAGTTTCTAAACTTTCTATTCAAGACTTTTTGTATTTTTATCAATAACATGACAATTCCTCTTTTTCAGGGTTGTTTATCTGAACTAGTTTCCTAGTTTTTTTTTTTTTTTTTTTTATCTGAACTAGTTTCCTAGGACAAGGAAGACAATTTACAGAAACAAAGTGTTCCCTAATTCTTTAATACAATGAGTATTTATAGAAATGGTCTTCTGTACTCTTTATTACAGAGAATATTTTGTGGATGTCTACCACAGTTAAACCCTGATCTATCATTTTCTTCAGTGCTTTTTAGCCATTTAAAATAAGAACAAAGAAGAATGGATGGAGAAAATTGCTCCTCCTTGACTGAATTCCACCTCGTGGGAATTACTAATAACCCTGAGATGAAAGTGACCATATTCACCTTCTTTCTGGTTGTTTATCTCATTATTCTTGTGGCAAATCTTGGGATGATCATTTTAATTAGAATGGACTCCCAGCTTCAAACACCAATGTACTTTTTCCTCAGCCACCTCTCCTTCTGCAACCTCTGCTATTCCACAGCAGTTGGGCCCAAGATGCTGGTGGACCTCTTAACCAAAGACAAATCAATTTTTTTTTATGGCTGTGCTCTGCAGTTCTTCATATTTTGTATCTTTACAGATTCTGAGTGTCTCCTGCTGGCCGTGATGGCCTTTGACAGGTACAAGGCCATTAGCAATCCCTTGCTCTATACAGTCGACATGTCCAGCAGGGTGTGCTCCGTGCTCATGGTTGGGATTTACCTGGTGGGCATGGTGGATGCTTTGATACATGCCATGTTAAATTTCCACTTATGTTTCTGTGGGTCAAATGAAGTTAACCATTTCTTCTGTGATGTTCCTCCGCTACTGTTGCTATCTTGTTTAGATATACAGGTCAATGAGTTAGTGATATTCATTGTTTTTGGCTTCATTGAACTGAGTACCCTTTCAGGGATTTTAGTCTCTTACCGTTACATCATCCTCTCAGTCTTAAAGATCCGCTCTGCTGGGGGAAAGTTCAAAGCTTTCTCCACCTGCACCTCTCACTTAACTGCTGTTGCAATGTTCCAGGGAACTATGCTCTTTATGTATTTCCGCCCAAGCTCTGCCTACTCTCTAGATCAAGACAAAATGACCTCGTTGTTTTATACCCTTGTTATTCCCATGTTAAACCCCCTGGTATACAGCCTAAGAAATAAAGATGTGAAAGAAGCTCTGGAAAAACTAAAAAACAAAATGTTGTTTTAAATAGTTACACATGTAAGAAGTTGGAGTTTTCTTCAAATCTTATAAGTAGAGTATAATGTGGTCTCTAATTCTTTAATACAATCAGTATTTGTACAAATCCTCTTCTGTACCCTTTATTAGGTACTTTCCTAAATATGCTATACTTTGTTAAGTGTCTTCAATTTAAATATAGCACTCACTAATTTTACAAATGTTTCCAGTCTCTTTATTAGTGTATAAAAATTTTATTTGTTCTAATTTATTTTTTATGCATTAACTGAATTATTTTAGGAGTTACTGATTGTTTATTTAACATCTACTATACTCTTGACTTTCTGTATTTCAAGATCAATCCAGTGGGTACTATAGTAATGAATTCTATAATCCACTGTAAACGGTGAACTTTAATTAGCTCATATTTCAAATAATTCATAATGAACTATAAAACTTTGTGAAACGAAAAAGCAAGGTGCTCTTAATCCAAAGTAAAATGTCTTAATCTGCTAAGAAAAGGAGCAAAACTTGGTTGAAATGGGCACATATAGGTTCTGATCTAAATGATGAAAGGAGATGCAAAGTGGGGGGAGAGGAAAGTATTGTAGACAGGAGAATTGGCCATTAGTGGTCATGAGGTAGCTATGACTATGACTATTTCCTCTTTTTAGAGGAAATAAAGACCCAAATTATTAGATATAAAAGATCAAAAAGAAGGACCTTGGTGAAGCCCATCCTTGTGCTATAATTCTTAACTTGCTCCTTCCTTCCTTTCATCCCTCCTCCCCACCCCATCTCAGGCCTGGGCAAATTCCCCTAGCCTTGGTTCGTAAACCACCCTCTCCTCAGGGCATCATTTTATCCGTGACTTGCTTTGTTAAATCATTGCGTATACGCTGAGATTAAGAGCACTCTGTGATGGTGAGTGTTTCATCTCTGTTATAACAAGCACCTATATTGTGTCCATGACATAGGATGGGAAAACAGATACATGATAAAATCAATGCACATTAACATTTTTTGAGTGATGTTCACATGGCAGTCAAAACACAATGAATTGAGATAATAGTATACACCTCGAATATATTTTTCACACCTTGTAAGAAACTTAATAATGGATCTATAAAGATACATACATTAATTACTTAAGAGTTAAAGAGCATGAATATGGGCACTTTCTTGATGTGTACCTACTTCATCGGGCTCTGTTCTAGTTTTTTAATGGCTAAAATAAAGCTAGAGGCTGGTTTAGAAACATGGTTACAGCCTTATATTTAAAGGACTATACAAGACTCAGGAAACCCTGGTGGCTTGTGATTAAGAGCTATGGCTGCTAGTCAGCAGTTCTAATCCACCAAGCACTCCTTGGAAACTCTGTGGG
The DNA here is from genome assembly GCF_024166365.1 of Elephas maximus indicus. Taxonomy (NCBI): domain Eukaryota; kingdom Metazoa; phylum Chordata; class Mammalia; order Proboscidea; family Elephantidae; genus Elephas; species Elephas maximus. Next base: position 105,414,878 of record NC_064825.1, on the reverse strand, counting down.
TCAGTTCTACTCTGTCCTATAGGGTCACTATGAGTTGGAATCAACTCAAGTGCAACGGGTTATACACAACTCAAGGATACTGTTAATTACTCAGTTCACATAAAAAAAAACCCAAATCCACTGCCGTCGAGTCATTTCTGACTCATAGCGAGCCTATAGGACAGAGTAGAACTGCCCCATAGAGTTTCCAAGGAGCACCTGGTGGTTTTGAACTGCTGACCTCTTGGTTAACAGCTGTAGCACTTAACCACTAACCTACTAGGGTTTCCTCATTACACATGTAGAAGCTAAAAGCCACTGAATGTCATAGGCAATATAGCTGCCATTGCAAAGTCATTTTATGAAAACATTTCAACATTTCAGTACATCCCAAGAGTTCCTCTGCTTTTCCAAGGGGCATTTCCTATGTGGTACACTGTGATATGTTTGGGAAGGGTAAGATGGCGGAAGGAGTAGATAAGGAGGGATTGTTTTGAAAATGTTTTTAGGGTTTCCTCTTCCACAGTATTTTCTCAATCAACCCACACTCTTTTCAAATTGTTTCTTATGAAAAGCAGAATGGCATAAAAGCGTGTACAATTATTAATGTCCAAACAATGTTTGGCAGGTACCAGGTTCAGTAGATTTTCTCTAATCAGAAGATACATTCGTGGCATCTAATTAACTCATCTTCCTTCCATACCACAGTTACATATTACAGCATCAAAAGACTGATTTAATTTGCATATGGGCCTCTTTAATCACATCTAGTGGATTTGAACTGAAAAAAGGAAATTTTTAGCCAAATAAATGATTCATTTTATGCTGAATAAAAGGATGTCTGAAATGGATTAAACAATTTGATTAATTGCAGGTATCATCTCCCTGAATTTGTGTAAGGATAGGTTGAATAGCTCCTTTCCAGTAATTTTTTTTTTTTTTTAGGGATCTTATGTTTCACGTAAAGACTTGGTCAGAATGCCTGAACTACTCCTTCTACATTTCTTCTTGGGCTTCTACAGAAATGGAGAAAACATAATATCAAAGTCTTTAATCTATGCTAGCTTGTCTACAGTCTTTACTGCTAACTTCCATTCTCTCTCTCTTTACAACACAACCTACTCAGTCATCTGATAATGACCGATGGCAAATATTATTGCCCAGATATGAGACTACCAAAGCCTGACCTATAAGGATTAATATTATAGTGGAATTCCTATATCTTGACTTCTTTCTTCAGGAAATTGTCGTTCATATTTTGATATACACTTTAAAAAAAAAAAGTAGTTATCCAACTTTATTTGTGCTCAGCTAAATAAAAAGTAAATTTCAACACAGCACCAGAACCCTAAACATAAAAGGGGCAGAGTGACGATAGATTTGTCTATACGTATAGTCCGAATCCGCCAGGCACTCCTTGGAAACTCTATGGGGCAGTTCTACCCTGTCCTATAGAGTCGCTATGGGTCGGAATCGACTCGACGGCAGTGGGTTTGACTTTTTTTGGTTTATAAAACAGCAAACAAATTGATACATACTGCTGATCAAACCAAAAAAACCAAACCCAGTGTAGTCTAGTCGATTCCGATTCACAGCAACCCTATAGGACAAAGTGGAACTGCCCCATACAGTTTCCAGGGAGTGCCTGGTGGATTTGAGCGGCTGACCATTTAGGTTAGCAGCGCAGCACTTAACCACTACGCCACCGTGGTTTCCATACTCCTGATAAGCGCTGTTTAAAGACATCTGTAAGAACAGAGGAGTAATAATGCTCAAAGACTCAGTAAGTGGGAGGTGCTCTTTCAAAGACAGAGGCAGCAGTTTTTAACACTCCTAGTAAATCCTCCCCAGAAACATGCTAGGAGCCAGGGATGCAATGCCATTCTAAATCATTGTGCTATTTAATAAGTCACTGTTCCTCACCGCACCTCATTTTTCCCCATATAAAAGACGGGGTCAGATTAGATTGTCTCTGTAGTCCTTTCCAGCTGGCAAATTCTGTCTCTTTGCATCTATGATTCTAAACCAAAAAAAAAAAAAAAGAGCAAAAACAGTGCCGAGTCATTTCCAACCAAGTGTTACAGAGTAGAACTGCTCTATAAAGTTTTCTTGACTGTGACCTTCACAGAAGTATATTACCAGGCCGTTCTTCCTTGGTGCTGTGGGGTGGGTTCAAGCCCCCAACCTTTAGGCTAGCAGTTGAGTACAAACAGTTGGTGCCATCCAGGAACCTATATAAGATTCTACTGTTATAAACCCATCCCCACTATTAAAGAGATTAAAAACAAAAGCCAAAATTAATGACTTAATCTTCATACAGAAGGACTACATTGCACCTCTTGGCTGGTTGATCTGAAATGGCAGTCACAATGATATCACCAAATAATGTTAGGCACAGAAGACCAAATGCTTTAAAAAAATTGCTCCTTTGATAAACTTCCTAGATGTCATTCACATTTTAATATGCACTTCATTAAAAAACAACAAAAAAAATGAGTTACGTAAATTTATTTGTGCTCAGATAAATGAAAAGTAAACCTTAATGCAGTACCATAACTCAACTACAGAATGGCTAAAACAAAAATGACGGACAACATCCAGTATTGGTGAGGGTGTGGAAAAACCATAGCTCTCACACATTGATAGTGGGAGTGGGAATTGGCATCCTGCTTTGGAAAACCGAGAGGCAGTACCTACTATAACTGGACATATACATGCCCCTTGACTGAAAAAAAAAATCACATTCCTAGTTTTATACCCAAGTGAAATAATTGAGTATCCCCCATAAAACACATACAGTAACAGTAACAGCCATGTTATTAGCACTAATATAAAACCAACAGCTCAATTTTCTATCAAAACATTAAATCAGGAGTTGATTAACATTTTATTTGAGTCAGATAGAATATTTTAGACTTTGGGGACCATATGGTTTCTGACACAGCCTCTCATAACTGCCCTTCCTTATTTGACAAAACAGCCATATGTAATAATATATAAGGGCATCACGGGATTGTGTTTCAATTAAACTTTATGAGTCATAGCTTGCCTACTCCGGCATAGGATTAGATAAATAACGTATGGTATGTGTGTACATTAAAATACTACTCGGAAATGAGAATGAATGATCTACTGCCAACTGCAACGACATGGAGAAATCTCACAAACATTGCTAAGTGGAAGAAACCAGAAATAACAGTGTAAAACTATGATTTCACTCCTAAATAGTTCAAAAACATATAAAACTAATCTATTGCATTGCATAACAATTTTTTGTAGGGCCTGTGGACAGTCTCCAAAAAACTGATAATGCTCTGGTTTTTGGTCTGTGTTCTGGCTGCAGGGATGTTTGCATTTCTGAAATTTAAATTTGTTGTACAATTTATTACTTGAGAATTTTCTATTTTCATACTGTACCTCAGAAAGTATTTCATAAACAGCCTACTCACTATGAGATAGTAAGCAGCAGAGCATCTGTTATTTTTTAAATCTCCAGCAATTTATTGTACACAGTAAGGTTTCACAAGATGTTTGTGAAATTAATTACACAGCTTTCATAGATTATTTCACTAAATAATTATCTTTTATGTTATTAAAAACATGCTGCCTTGATAAGAACAGTGATGTTCCTATAAACTCACAGTCTCTCCCTGTTAGCCTTGTTTGCAGCACCGTGGAGCCTGAGTGGCTCTGGTTCTCTTTGGGGCCAGTATCATGCACTGAATTTCCATCATAATACCCATACTTCAGCACCAGGCAACTATTTTCTGAAGTAAGAAGTTTATAGGTAGAGAGTTGCTTACATAGTATTATGTTAAGGACACTGGTGACACCAGGGAAGCTGTTTAGATACAGTTTTAAATTCCAGTCAAATCTTTTTTTTTTAATGAAGAATTGTTTATATACCAAATTTTCAATATCATAGATTAAATAAATCAATGTACATGAATAAAAGAATACAATAGTATTCATAATACTTATTTAGATATAAAGTATGATTTTTCTGAACTCATTTTACTTTAATTTTTTTTTCATCTGGTAAATGATACAGCAAAACATGGTTATTCCTATGTAGTGAGATTTTGGTTAGTTTTTCTCTCTTAAAACAATTCTTTATTTTGTGCATGTGGTTAAAGGGAGAGAGTGTGTGTGTGTGTGTTTGTGTGTCTGTGTGTGAGTGCCTGTGTAGTGTGTAGGTGTATGCATATTTGTAGCCTACATTATGAAATTAAAAGATAATGCTTATATAAGGAGTAGTGAGCCAGAAATAATGAATCATGTTTGACTAGAAATCATTTAAGGTTTTTTTTTTTTTTTTTTTTAATCATGTCTAATCTTAATCTTGGGCATCGAAGTAGATAGGGACATCGAAGTAGATAGGAAGATAAGAATAATAGAAAATAAGTTTGACACTTGAACTGTTTACTTAAAAAAGCTTTCCTATTACAGGGTCTGACTACAAAATCGCAGTAGGTTTCTTGATGATTCTTTAGGGTTTTCTGTGTATAAGATCATTTCATCTTCAAATAGAGATGCTTTTACTTCTTTCTTTGGGCTTTCGTTTTGTGTTTAGGAGTCTGGATGCCCTTTATTTCTTTATCTAGCCTAATTGCTCTGGCTAGGACCTCCAGCCAATGTTGAATAAGAGTGGTGATAATGGGCATCCTTGTCTGGTTCCCATTCTCAAGGGGAGTGCTTTCAGACTCTCTCCATTCAGGATGGTGTTGGCTGTTGCCTATTTTGCTGAGAGTATTTATCATGAGTGGGTGTTGGACTTTGTCAAATGGCTTTTCTGAATCAATTGATCAGATCATGTTGTTCTTGTCTTTGGTTTTATTTATATGATGGATTACATTGTTTGTTTTTCTAATGTTGAACCATCCCTGCATCTAACTTTGTTGTGGTGAATGATATTTTTGATACGTTGTTGAATTCTATTAACCAGAATTTTGTTGAGGATTTTTGCATGTAAGTTCATGAGGGATATAGGTCTGTAATTTTCTTTTTTTGTAGTTTCCTTACCTGGTTTTGATATCAGGGATATTTTGGCTTCATAAAATGAGTTTGGGAGTATTTCGTCCTTTGCTCTGCTCTGAAATGCCTTTAGTAGTAGCTGTGTTAACTCTTCACTGAAACTTTGGCAGAACTCTTCAATGAAGCCATCAGGGTCAGGGCTTTGTTGTTGTTGTTGGGAGTTTTTTTTAATTTCCTTTTCAATCTCTTCTTTTGTTATAGGTTTCTTTAGCTGTTCTACCTCTGTTAGTGTTAGTTTAGTTAAGTAGTTTAGGTAAGAATTTCATCCATTTCTTCTAGGTTTTCAAATTTATTAAAGTACAATTTTTCACAGTAATCTGATATGATTCTTTCAGTTTCAGTTGGGTCTGTTGTGAGATCCCTCATCTCATTTCTTATTCGGGTTCTTTTCTTCCTCTTCTGCTTTGTGAGTTTGGCCAATGGTTTATCAATTTTGTTACTTTTTTCAGAGAACTACCTTTTGGTCTTGTTAACTCTTTCAATTGTTTTCCTGTTTTCTATTTCATTTAGTTCTGCTCTAATTTTTATTATTTGCTTTCCTCTGGTGCCTAAGGTTTTCTTTTGTTTCGTTCTATTTTTTCAAGTTGTAGGAATAATTCTTTGATTTTGGCTCTTTCTTCTTTTTGGATGTGTGCATTTATTGCTATAAATTAACTTCTGAGCACTGTTTTAGCTGCGTCCCAAAGGTTCTGATTGGAAGTGTTTTCATTCTCATTGAATTCTATGAATTTCTTTATTCCATCTTTAATTTTTTCTTTAACACATTGAGCAGGGTGTTGTTCAGTTTCCAAGTGTTTGATTTCTTTTCCCTGCTTTTTCTGTTATTGACTTCTAGCTTTATGGCTTTATGGTCAGAGAAGATGCTTTGTAATATTTTGATGTTTTGGATTCTGTTAAGGCTTGCTTTATGACCTGATATGTGGTCTATTCCAGAGAATGTTCCATGTGTGTTGGAAAAGAAAGTATACTTGGCTGCTGTTGGGTGGAGTGTTCTGTATACGTTTATGGGGTCAAGTTAGTTAATTGTGGCATTTAAATCTCCGTGTCTTTTATTGAACTTCTTGCTGGATGTTCTGTCTTTCACCAAAAGTGGTGTGTTGAAGTCTTCTATTATAATCTTGGATCTGTATCTCACTTTTCAGTGATACTAGAGTTTCTTTTATGTATTTTGGAGCCATGTCATTGGGGGCATCAATATTTAGTATGGTTATATCCTTTTGGTATATTGGCCCTTTAATCATTATACAGTGTCCTTCCTTATCCTTTGTGGTAGATTTAAATTTAAAGTCTATTTTGTCACAAATTAGTGTTGCAACTCCTGCTCTTTTTTGATTGTTGTTTGCTTGATATATATACATTTTTCCATTCTTTGAATTTTATGCCTTTAAGCCTAAGGTGTGTCTCTTGTAGCAGCATATATAAGGATTTTTTTTTTTAATCCATTCTGCCACTCTCTGTCTCTTTATTGGTGTGTTTAGTCCATTTACATTTAGTGTAATTATGGAAAGATATGAGTTTAGTGCTGTCATTTTGATGTCTTTTTGTGTGTGTTGTTGACAGTTTCTTTTTTCCACTAATTTTTTTGTGCTGAGTAGTTTATGTTGTCTTTTCCTCCTTTTTATTGTTGTTGATTTTGTTTTTGCTGAGTTTTCATGTATTTTATTTTATTTTGATGTGTAGCATTGTTAGTCTCTTTTGTGGTTACCTTAATATTGACCCCTATTTTTCTAAGTTTAAACCTAACTTTTATTTCTTTATATTGCCTGGACTTCCTCACCATATGAAAGATCTATGACTACATTTTTTAGTCCCTCTTTATTGTTTTATTGTTGTCATCTTTTACATAATGACATCGCTGTTTCCCCATTTTGAGCACTTTTTTATTTTGACTTAGTTTTGTGATTTCTCTATCTGGGTTGATATCTGGTTGCTCTTTCCTGTGTTCTAGTCTCGCATTGATAGCTGATATTATTGATTTTCTACCAGAGATTTCCCTTTAGTATTTCTTGTAGTTTTGGTTTGGTTTTCACAAATTCCTTAAAGTTCCTTTTATCTGGAAGTGTCTTAATTATATCTTCATATTTCAGAGACAGTTTTGCTGGATGTATGATTCCTGGCTGGTGTTTTTTTCCTTCAATGCTTTATATAAGTTATTCCATTGCCTTCTTGCCTGCATGGTTTCTGCCAAGTAGTCTGAGATTATTTCTATTGACTCACCTTCATAGGTGCCTTTTTGCTTCTCCATAGCTGCTCTTAAAATTCTGTCTTTATCTTTGGTTTTGGCAATTTTGATTACAACGTGTCTTGGTGATTTTCCTGTGATATCTACCTTCTGTGGGCTTCGATGAGCATCTTGGATAGATATCTTCTCATTTTCATGATATCAGGGAAGTTTTCTGCCAAAAAATCTCCAACAATTCTCTCTGTATTTTCTGTTATTCTTCCCTGTTCTGGTACTCCAATCACTCGTAGGTTATTTCTCTTGATAGAGTCCCACACAGTTCTTGGGGTTTCTTCATTTATTTTTAATATCTTTTATCTGATTTTTCTTTGAATATATTGGTGCCAAGTTTTTATCTTCAGTCTCACTATTGTGTATTCCATTTCCTCAATTCTGCTTCTCTGACTTTTATAATTTTAATTCTAATGCTATAAATTTACTGTTAATTTTCTGAATTTCAGATTGCTGTCTCTCTGTGGATTCTTGCAACCTATTAAATTTTTTGTTATGTTCTTGAATAACCATTTTAATTTCTTCAGCTGGTTTATGTGTGTGTTCCTTGGCTTGTTTTGTGTTTTGCCTGATCTCCTTCCTGATTTCCTGAAGAGTTCTATATATTAATCTTTTGTATTCTACACCTGGTATTTCCAGGAAGATATCTTCATCCAGAAGATTCCTTGATTCTTTGTTTTCAGAGCTTGTTGAAGCAATCATGGTCTGCTTCTTTATGATATTTGATATTGACTGTTATCTCCTAGCCATCTATAAGTTATTGTATTAATTTATTTTATGTTTGCTTACTGTATCCTAGCTTCTTGCTTTATTTTGTTTTGATATGCCCAAATAGGCTGCTTGAGTGAACTAGCTTGATTATTTTCCCCCTTTGAATCTCTAGCATCTCATCACCAGATGGCTAGAGCTGTTACCAGGTATATGAGCCTAGAAGTCCATTCACTTTTCTTGCATGGATTCAGCTCAGGTGTTCAGGTAGTTGGTCATCAAGTGTGTGGTACAGGCTCTGTCCTACAGTATTAAAGGGTCAGGAGTGATTGTTGTAGGTACAGGTATGTGGTTGCAGCAGGGGATCATGCTCTGAACAAGGCAGGAAGATGGCTACTGTGCCCTGTGTGTCCGTGAGGAAAGAATGTCCCTTCTCCCTAGAAAGCATATTTGGGAGGGTTCTGCAACTGGACCATGGACACCCAAAGCTTTTGGTAATAAGGACTGGGAGGCACTACTTATCCTCAGACCCCTGTTGTGGGTGGCTAGGTGAAAAGGGTTGAGCCACCAGTCCTCAGGCCCCTGATATGGATAGGTGAGGAGCCTGATTAATAGGCAAAGTGATGTCAAACATCAAAAACCCTCCTTTCCACCACACAGATGAAACAGTTGAAGTCAGATCTCAAGCACTTACACCATTGCAGTCTGCCAACAAGGGCCTAATCTCCTTATATGGACCTGTACAGGGCCGTGCAGGGGTGAAAGTTATTCAGTGTCCGTGGACCATTTGTGCCTGGGCAGGAGCTGCTTCTGTCCTGAGATCCCCAGCTTAGTGGAGCTGGCAGGTTAACTTTTTGCCCAATTATTAATTTATTCCTTCTCCAAGACTGGATAACAGCTCAGGGCATACAGCAGGACCTATCTCAGGCCCAGGGAAATTGACAGCCACAGAAACCAGCTTGGAGGCTGGGGGCACAGTAAAATAAACACAAGCACTAAGCTTTTGTTGAGAGTGCCACTCTTCACTGGTTCCGGAGGTGTGAGTAGATTGTGCAGCTCACTGTCTCTCTCGAGGAAACGAAATCCCAAATGCTACCACCTGCCCAGCCACGGTTGCTCCAGGAGATAGTGCCTGAAGGGCGCCTGTTCCCACTGAGTCATGTCTGGCAATTCCTTACCACTTCTGAACCATCTCTCTCTCCCCCGCCACTCAGTCAGATTTCCTAACTTTTCCTTTGATGTTCAAGGCTCCTGGTTTATTATATATATAATTATTTCACCTGTTTTTTCAGGTCTTCGTTGTAAGAGGTATCACCAAAAGCATCTGACTACTCTGTCATCTTGGCCCCACATCCAAGAATGTTATTCTTTAAAGAGAAATTTGTTTTATTACACTGTAGTCAGGCATCAGCTGTGAACAAATGCTTTGGAGTAAAATAAACCTAACATACTTGATTCTCCAGAAGTCTATTTACTATCTCTGGATCTCACTTTCCACATTTATATAATGAAGTTGTTAGAGGCACTTTAGGATGCACAAGCTAATGCAAGAAATAAATAATGTATTGTGATAAGTTAATATATGAAAAATACCTATCATTAATAAGAATGCTACAATGGACTATACTTAAAATCATATTTGTGCCCCTGAAAGTCCAATGGTGAATGAAAAGGTACTTGAAACAAACATTCATAGAAGGAAGAAAGAATAGATATTTTTATGATTTAGAACAAGATGAAGATATGATTTAGCTCTGTGCTCTGACGAGGAAGTCCTCTCAAGGTGGCAAAGGTGACCAAGATGGTAGACTAACATTCAGGGAGTTTGGTGTAGTACATTGATAACTATGGATGTAGGGGGAAGACTGAGAGAGAACAAAATCATGTTTTTAGTACCTCCAAATTTTCAATGTGCTATCATGAATAATAATGCACAAAATTATTTTTATGCGTGATTCAAAAAATTTAATTTTGGTATATATATATAAACATATGCCAATGAATCATGTTTTCATGTACAATTTAATGATACCAATTGCAATAAATATGTTATACAACCATCACCACTATGTATTGCCAAAAGGTAATTTTTAAAAATATACGGCACTCCCCTTGCCATGTTCATTACAGCACTTTTTATAATAATTGAAAGGAGGAAACAACTGAAATGTTCATCAACAAATTAATGGGTAAACAAAATGTGGTATATACACCCAATAGAAGACTATTCATCTATAAAGAGAAATGAAATTCTGAATTATGCTATGCATGCCACAACACAAATGAACCTTGAAAGCATCATGTTGAGCAAAATAAGTCAATCTCAAATGAACAAATATTGTATGATCTCATTTGTATGACAAAACCAAACATACAGAAAAAAGATTATTAGTGGTTATTAGAGGTGAGAGGGAAGGAGGAAGAAGGAATTTTTGCTAAGGAGACATTGAGTTTAATCTTAGTTTTGATGGAATCATTTGAAAAAGGATAGTGAGAATAGTTACCAAACATGAAGAATGTAATTAATTTCACTGAACTGTACATGTAGAAATTGATAACTTTGTACATTTTTTCTTATGTATAATTTCATTATTACAAATATATATATATATATATACATATCCCTCACATGCAAGTTCAAATGTTCATATGCATGTCCAAGTTGAAACTGAGGAAAATTAGATCAAGTCCACAAGATCTAAACAGTGACCTTGAGTATATCCTACCTGAATGTAGAGAGCATCTGAAGAATAGATTTGATATGTTGAACACTAATGATCAAACCAGACCAGTTGTGGGATGACTTCAAAGACATCATACATGAAAGAAGCAAGAGGTCATTAAAAAGACGGGAAAGAAAGAAAAGATAAAAATGGAGGCTAGAAAATACTCTGAAACTTGCTCTTGTACATCAAGTAGCTAAAGCAAAAGGAATAAATAAGGAAGTAAGAGAGCGAACAGAAGATTTCCAAAGGTGGCTTGAGAAGAAAAAGTAAAGTAGTATACTGACATGTGCAAAAACCTGGAGATAGAAAACCAAAAGTGAAGAACATATTTGGCATTTCTGAAACTGAAACATCTGAAGAAAAAATTCAAGCCTCGAATTGCAATATTAAATGATTCTATGGGGAAAATATTAAGTGACACAGCAAGCAACAAAAGAAGATGGAAGAATACACAAAGTCACTATACCAAAAATAATTGGTTGATGTCAACTATTTCAGGAGGCAGCCTATGATCAGGAACTGATCTGATGGTACTGAAGGAAGAATTCCAAGCTACACTGAAGGCATTGGCGAAATCAAGGCTCCAGGAATTGACAAAATAACAATTGAGATGTTTCAACAAATGGATGCTGCACTGGAAGTACTCACTCCTCTAAGCCAAGAAATTTGGAAGACAGCTACCTGGCTAAGCGACAGGAAGAGATTCATATTTATACCTATTCCAAAGAAAGGTGATCCATCCAAATACAAAAATTATCAAACATTATCATTACTATCACAGGCAAGTAAAATTTTGCTGAAGATGATGCAAAATCAGTTGTAGCAGTACATTGACAGAGAACTGCCAGAAATTAAATGTGGATTCAGAAAAAGACATGGAATGAGGGATATCATGGATGATGCCAGATGTATCCTGGTCGAAAGCAGAGAATACCAGAAAGATGTTTACCTGTGTTTTATTGATTATACAAAGATATTCGACTGTGTGAATCATAACCAATTATGAATAACATTGGAAAGAACGGGAATTCCAGAAATAATTGTGCTCATGAGGAACCTGTACATAGATCAAGAAGCAGTCATTTGAATAAGATTAAAGTCAGGAAAGGTGAACATCAGGTTGGTGTCCTTTCAATGTGCTTACTCAAGCTTTGGAACCCTGGTGGTGCACTGGTTAAGCCTTTGGTGCTAACCAAAAAGCCAGTAGTTTGAATCAACCACCTGCTCTGGGGAAACACTTTGGAGCAGCTGTACTCTGTCCTACAGGGTCTCTAGAAGTCAGAATTGACTTGACAGCAACACTTTTGGTTTTGGTTTATTCAATCCATATGTTGAGAAAACCAAGTGAGAAGATGGACTATATGAAGAAGAATGGGGCATCAGGATTGGAGAAAGGCTCATTAATAGCCAGCATTATGCAGATGACACAACCTTGCTTGCAGAAGTGAAGAGGACTTGAAGCACTTACTGATGAGGATCAAAGACCACAACCTTCAATATGAATTACACCTCAATATGAAGAAAACAAACATCCTCACAACTGTACCAATAAGCAACATCATGATAAACAGAGAAAAGAATGAAGTTGTCAAGCATTTCCTTTATCTTGTATCCATAATCAGCACCCATGCAAGCAGCAGTCAAGAAATCAAAAGACATGTTACACTGGGCAAATCTGCTGAAAGGCTGTCTTTAAAGTGTTGAAAAAGGTCACCTTGAAAACTAAGCTGGGCCTGACCCAAGCCATGGTGTTTTCAATTGCCTCATATACATGCAAATTTGAATGATAAATAAGGAAGAATGAAGAAGAATTGAAGCCTTAGAATAATACTGTTTGCAAAAAATGTTGCATATACCATGGACTGCCAAAAGAATGAACAAATGTGTCTTGGAAGAAGTACAACCAGGATGCTCCTTAGGAGCAAAGATGGCGTGACTAAGTCTCACATAATTTGAACATGCTGTCAGGAGTAACCAGTCTCCGGAGAAGGACACCATGCTTGGTAAAGTACAGTGTCATCAAAAAAGGAGAAGACTGTCGAGGAGACGAATTGACACAGTGGTTGCTGCAAGAATGGGCTCAAGCATAACAAGGATTGTGAGAATGGCTCAGGACCGGACAGTGTTTTTTTTTCTGTTGTACATAGGTTCACTGTGAATTGGAAGCCATTCAAGGGCACCTAACAAGAACAACAAGAACAACAACATAGATAGGTAGTGAGAGAGAGAGAGAGAGAACAAAGTTTATATTTTCTTGAAATCACCATCATAACACATATGTTTTCTTAAAAAGTTTCATCCTTACACCTATCAACTATATGAGTAGAAAGAACTCTAAAGTCTGTTTATTTCTACTATTTGTTCTTTATCAACCAAACAACCAGAAAATATTTAACAGCAAACATTTAATGACCCATTACTTTTGGAAATTCTTATTCCAGAGGCTGTGAGAATTTTCAGGGAAGCAAACAGAAAAAAAAAAAAAGAATAAATAATTCAAGACAGAGTAGGCTATGTGTAATGAATGTTATACAATCACATAATCATTGAATTGGGAGTCTGGTGACATGTGGTTGTGGGGAGGGAATCAGACAGTGATTAATGAAAATAAACAATGTCATATATCTAAATGGGGCAATGAAGAAGTTTATTTCAGAAATGGAGACTAACAGGATGAACAATGGAAAAGATATGAAAATCATTTAGTAGAGAGAATCTGAGCTTCATTATATGTGTGATTTGACTGCAGGATGGTGTAGATTCAACGTTGCCATAAAGCATAGCATTAAACTCAATTGTTGTAACTGGACATTGATCACTTCGTATGGAAACTTTGGTCTTTGCTAAGGTTTTTGTAGAATTCACAGAGGAAAAATACAGAAGAAGATATCTAATTAGTACCATGTTTAGACAACACAGAAAAATGAGGGGAGAGGCTTTAGAGATTTAAGTCCCAAAAGTCACTAAGTAAAAATAAAATGTCACCTCCCTAGTGCTCACCTTCCCAAAATCAGAAGAGAAAGACATGCTCATGTCAGGTAGGATTCTGAATTGACAAATTAAAAGACTGTAGGAAAAAAAAAATGGGGGGGGAAATAAGGAATCAAATATTGAGGAATTTGTAAATGACTCATTTTATGCCTGCTTATTCACCTAAATAACTGCAATCTAACAGCCAAACCTTAATATCTTATGGTTGAAGCTGTGTGAATTTGACTGACCTTATTTGTATGAGTAAAGGAGATATTTTATTAATTTATATTGTAACTAAAATTCGTAAGTAAAACATTAATGTTAATTACTATTAAATGATATCATTATATATGTGAATTTAAGATTTGTCCTAGTGCTATTCTAACCATAATTGAGGAATCACATTAAAAATACCAATATCTATATATTCTAGTTCATATGGACCACACAATATTATACCTATGTACAGAAAGAAAAATCAGACCACCATTCAATTTTTATATACCAACAGAGAGATTCACACACACACACACACACACACACACTCACACAAGGAAATGAACTCTTAATATTTCTGGAACATGTATTATTCCTCTTCCTACTTCTACTTTTATTGAAAATTCAATTTAAAAATCCAAAAAGAAGCAAATGTGTGCGTAAAATTCTGTATTTCCCATTTCTTTTCTCTTCTCTTTTGTTTGTCAATAAACCTCCTTTGGGATCTGATCAGTCATATAACTGGACTATAAATGGTCGGCACAGAGGAGATGAAATGTGATAGAAAAGTCAAATAAACGTGTTGTAGTCATGTTTCACTATTCAGGAAAATGTAAAGAAATCATACACCAAAACAGTAACATTGTAACTTGCGTTTATTAACTTATATGCAGGACCATTCACTGTTGCTGAATCTTTAAAATCAATTATGTTTCTAGATGAACACAAAAAAATGTGATCACTTTTTTGGTGCAACCAGGTGTTTATATTTACACGTCCGATGTTCAGGCCTGTATCTTCTGGCCTAGTCTTCTACTGTTTTCTTTTCAAATATCATTTTGAATCTGGAATGAGCTTTAGTTTTATTCAAACCTACTGTCTCAGATAAAATATAATTGTCATGTATCAAGAGTGACATATGGATTTGGAATTAAAATTTTTGAACTTTCTATTCAAGACATTTGGAATTTTTTCAATAGCATAAAAATGCCTCTTTTTCAGTGACATTTATCTGAACTAGTTTCCTAGGATAAAGAAGACAATTTACAGAAAAAGAAAGTGTTCTGCCTTACATAGAATATTTTGTGGATGTCTACCAGAATTAAACCCTGATCATTGTCTTGATCATTTTTATAGCCATTTAGAAAAAGAACAAAGAAGAATGGATGGAGAAAATTGCTCCTCCTTGACTGAATTCCACCTGGTGGGAATTACTAATAACCCTGAGATGAAAGTAACCATATTCACCTTGTTCCTGGTTGTTTATCTCATTATTCTTGTGGCAAATCTTGGAATGATCATTTTAATTAGAATGGACTCCCAGCTTCAAACTCCAATGTACTTTTTCCTCAGCCACCTCTCCTTCTCTGACTTTTGTTATTCCACAGCAGTTGGACCCAGGATGCTGGTGGACCTTTTAACCAAAGACAAATCAATTTCCTTCTGTGGCTGTGCTCTGCAGTTCTTCATATTTTGTATCTTTACAGATTCTGAGTGTCTCCTGCTGGCCGTGATGGCCTTTGATAGGTACAAGGCCATTAGCAACCCCTTGCTCTCTACAGTCAACATGTCCAGCAGGGTGTGCTCCGTGCTCATGGTTGGGGTTTACCTGGTGAGTATGGTGGACGCTTTGATACACACCACGTTAACTTTCCGCTTATGTTTCTGTGGGTCAGATGAAATTAATCATTTCTTCTGTGACGTTCCTCCACTTCTGTTGCTATCTTGTTCAGATACACAGGTCAATGAGTTAGTGATATTCACTGTTTTTGGCTTCATTGAACTGAGTACCATTTCCTGGGTTCTCGTCTCTTACTGTGACATCATCCTCTCAGTCTTAAAGATCCGCTTTGCCGAGGGAAGGTTCAAAGCTTTCTCCAACTGCACCTCCCACTTAACTGCTGTTGCAATTTTCCAGGGAACTGTGCTCTTTACATATTTCCGACCAAGTTCTGCCTACTCTCTAGATCAAGACAAGATGACCTCGTTGTTTTACACCCTTGTCATCCCCATGTTAAACCCTCTGATTTATAGTCTACGGAACAAGGATGTGAAAGAGGCGCTGGAAAAACTGCAAAATAAAAAGCTGTTTTAAATAGTTATACACACACATAAACAGTTTTCTTCAAATCATATGGTACAGGATAATGTGGTCTCAGAGTCTTCAATACAATGAGTATTTATACTAATTCTCTACTACACCAATTATTAGGTACTTTTTCTGGGTGGGTTCCTAAATATGCTATACTTTCTTATGTGTCTTCACTTTAAATACAGTACTAACTTTAGAAAATGTCCCAGTCTCCTTACTAGTGTATAAAAATTTTATTTGTTCAATTATTTTTGTTTTTTATGCATTAACTGAATTATTCCAGGAGTATTGATAGCCTATTTAACATCTACTATACTTCTTGACATTTTGTATTTTATGATCAATCCAGTGGTTTCTATAGCAATGGATTCTATAATCCAGTGTAAATGGTGAACTTGAATTAGCTAATAACTCAAATTATTCATAAAAACTATAAAACATCATGAAATGAAAAAGCAAGGTGCTCTTAATCCAGTGTAAAATGTCTCAATCTACTGTGAAAAGAAGGAAAACTTCTTTGAAATGGGCACATGTAGTTTCTGATCTAAATAATGAAAGGAGCTGCAAAGTAGGGGAGAGGAACTTATTCTAGGCAGGAGGGTCAGCAATTAGTGGTCCTGAGGTGGATATGACTATGTCTTTTTGGAGGAAATGAAGGCCTAAATTATTAGATATTGAAGATCAAAGAGAAGGACCTTGGTGAAGCCTATCCTGTGCTATAATTCTTAACTCACCCCTACCTTTCTTTCATTACCCCTCTTCACCCCATCTCAGGCCTGGACAAATTCTCCTAGTCTTGGTTCATAAGCTACCCTCTCCTCAGGGCCTCATTTTATCTGTCACTTGGTTTGTTAAATCATTGCATATAAACTGAGATTAAGAGCATTCTGTGATCAGGACTGTTTCATCCCTGTTATAACAAGCACCTGCATTATGTCCGTGACATAGAATGGGAAAACAGATACATGATAAAATCAACATATTCGATAACAGTTTTTGAGTTATGTTTACATGGCTGTCAAAACAGAATTAACTGAGAGAATAGTGTATTCCTTGAATATTCTTTTTACACCTTGTAATAAAGTTCATAATATGGTTGTGGTTATTAGAGGTAATGGATCTGTGAAGATATGCACATTAATTACTTGAGAATTAAAGAGCATGCATTTGGGTAGTTTCTTGATGTGTGCCTACTTCATTGGGCTCTGTTCTAGTTTTTTGATAGCCAAGAACAAGCAAGAGGCTGGTTCAGAAACATGGATATAGCCTTATATTTAAAGGACTATACAAGACTCAGGAAACCATGGTGACATAGTAGTAAGAGCTATGGATACTAATCAAAAGGTCAGCAGTTCTAATCCACCAAGTGCTCCTTGGAAATTCTATAGGTTCAGCTCTACTCTGTTCTAAAGGGTCGCTATGAGTTGGAATCAACTGGATGGCAACGGGTTATACAAGACTCAAGGACACTCTAATTACTCATTACAAATAGAGAAGCTAAAAGCCACTCGATGTCATAGGCAATAAAGCTGCCATTGTAAAACATCACTTTAAGAAAACATTTCAGATTTCAGTAAATCCCAAGAGCTCCTCTACTTTTCCAAGTAGCATTTCTTATGTGGTACACTGTGCTACATTTGGTAAAGGTAAGATGATAGAAAAAAGTATACGGGAAGAGATTGTTTTGAAAAAGTTTGTAGGGTTTCCTCTTCCACAATATTTTTTCTATTAAGCCACCCAAAAAACCCAGTGCCGTGGAGTCAATTCCTACTCATAGCGACCCTATAGGACAGAGTAGAACTGCCCATTAGATTAATCAACAGTATTTTAAAATTGTTACCTATGAAAAGAAGAATGGCAAGCAAATGTGTTTACATAAGTTGTTGTTCTAGTTAGGTGCCATTGTGTCTATTCTGACTCATAGCAACCCTATACACAACAAAAGGAAGCACTGCCTCGTCCTGCACCATCCTTACAATCTTAATGCTTGAGCTCAATTTTGCAGCCCCTGTGTCAATCCACCTCATTGAGGGGCTTTCTCCTTTCTGCTGACCCTGTACTTACCCAAGCATGATGTCCTTCTTCATGGACTGATCCCTTCTGGCAACATGTGCAAAGTATGTAAGACGTAGTCTTACCATCCTTGCTTCTAAGGAGCACTCTGGTTGTACTTCTTCCTAGACAGTTATGTTCGTTCTTTTGGCAGTCCATGGTATATTCAATATTCTTCACCAACACCACAATTCAAAGACGACAATTCTTCTTTGGTCTTCCTTATTCATTGTCCAGCTGTCACATGTATATGAGGCAGTTGAAAATACCATGGCTTGGGTCAGGCCCACCTTAGTCTTCAAAGTGATCTTTGCTTTTCAGCACATTTAAGAGGTCCTTTGCAGCAGATTTACCCAATGCAATGTGTCACCTAATTTCTTGACTGCTACTTCCATGGGTGTTGATTGTGGAACCAAGTAAAATGAAATGCTTGACAACTTCAATCTTTTCTCCATTTATCATGATGTTGCTCATTGGTCCAGTTGTGAGGATTTTTGTTTTCTTTATGTTGAGGTGCAATCAGTACTGAAGGCTATGGTCCTTGATCTTCATTAGCAAGTGCTTCAAGTCCTTTTCACTTTCAGCAAGCAAGGTTGTGTCATCTGCATAACGCAGGTTGTTAATGAGTCTTCCTCCAAACTTGATGCCCCATTCTTCTTCATATAGCCCAGTTTCTCAGGTTATTTGCTCAGCATACAGATTGAATACCAAAAAAAAAAAAAAAAAAAAGCCAAACCCAATGCCGTCGAGTCAATTCCGACTCATAGAGACCCTATAGGACAGAGTAGAACTGCCCCATAGAGTTTCCAAGGAGTGCCTGGCAGATTTGAACTGCCGACCCTTTGGTTAGCAGCTGTAGCACGTAACCACTACGCCACCAGGGTTTCCACAGATTGAATATGTATGGTGAAAGGATACAACCCTGACGCATACCTTTCCTGACTTTAAACCAATCAATATCCCCTTGTTCTGTCCGAACAACTGCCTCTTGATCCATGTAAAGGTTCCTCATGAGCACGATTAAGTGTTCTGGAATTCCCATTCTTCACAATATTGTCCATAATTTGTTTTGATCCACATAGTCGAATGCCTTTGCATAGTCAATAAAACACAGGTAAACATCCTTCTGGTATTCTCTGCTTTCAGTCAGGATCTATCTGACGTCAGCAATGATATCCCTGCTTCCATGTCCTCTTCTGAAACCAGCCTGAATTTCTGGCAGTTCCCTGTCAATATACTGTTGCAGCAATTTTTGAACAATCTTCAGCAAAATTTTGTTTGCATGTGATATTAATGATATTGTTCTCTAATTTTGGCATTCTGTTGGATCACTTTTCTTGGGAATAGGCATAAATATGGGTCTCTTTCAGTCATTTGGGGGGGAAACTGTCTTCCATATTTCTGGGGATAGAAGTGTGAGCACCTCCAGTGCTGCATCCATTTGTTGAAACATCTCAATTGATATTCCATCCATTCCTGGAGCCTTGTTTTTCACCAACGCCTTCAGAGCAGTTTGGACTTCTTCCTTCAATACCACTAGCTCCTGATTATATGCTACCTCTTGAAATGGTTGAACATCGACTAATTCTTTTTGTTATAATGACTCTGTGTATTCCTTCCATCTTCTTTTGATGCTTCCTGCATCATTTAATATTTCCCTCCTGGAATCCTTCACTATTGCAACTCGAGGCTTGAATTTTTTCTTCAGTTCTTTCTGCTTGAGAAACACAGAGCATGTTCTTCCCTTCTGATTTTCTATCTCCAGCTCTTTGCAGATGTCATTATAACACTTCACTTTGTCTTCTCGAGCCACCCTTCAAAACCTTCTTTTCAGTTCTTTTACTTCATCATTTCTTCCTTTTGACTTAGCTACTTGATGTTCGTGAGAAAGTTGTAGAGTCTTCTCTGACATCCATCTTGATCTTTTCTTTCTTTCCTGCCTTTTCAATGACCTCTTATATATATTAATGTCCAAACAATGTTTGGTGGGTACTAGGTCCAGTGGACTTTCTCTAATTCAGAAGGTACATTCACTGCATCTATCTTCCATATCACAGTTATATATTACACCATCAAAAGACTGATTTAATTTGCATATGGGCATCTTTAATCACAACTAGTGAGTTGGAATTGAAGAAAAGGAAATTTTAAGCCAAATAAAGGATTCATTTTAAGCTGAATAAATGGATATCTTAAATGGATTAAACAATGTGATTAATTGCAGACATCATCTCCCTGAGTTTGTTCAAGGACAAATTTTTTTTAGGGATCTTATGCTTCAAATAGGAACTTGGTCAGATGGCCTGAACTAATCCTTCTACATTTCTTCCTAGAAGTCTACAGAAATGGAGAAAACATCAAAGGCTTTAGTCTATGCTAGCCTATGTGGAAATAACATGATGTAATTTAGATAAAAGTGTACTGTAGTCTCTGTGTAAAACCAAACCTAACTCACTGCGATTGAGTTGAACTGACTCATGGTGATCCCAAGTGCTGTGGAGTAGAACTCTGTTCCATAGAGTTTCTTGACTGTAAACTTTATGGAAGCAGATTGCCAGGCCTTTCTCCCATGGTGCCAACTTTTAGGTTAATAAATGAGTGTTTAATCCTTTTTGCCCCCTAAAGACCTTAAGAAATCTGCACAGAGCTATGAAAATGTAAAAGATATTATTGTCATTATTATTTAATAGATTTGCATCACAATAGAAATATTTCCAGTTGAGTGGGTTCACTGCAAGCAATTTCTAGAATTTTTCCTTCAATTATTTTTAATTACAAAAAGAGGCAAAGGACCCGAGGTTAAAATATGAAGACAGTAAAATGGTGCTAACCTTTCACTTCCACTTCCTTCTTTCAGGGATTTCATAGATCTAAGTGATGGCCACTGAGAACCACTCTTTCTTTATTGACTTCATATTCTTAGGGTTTTCTGACAAAAAGGATGTACAGCAGGGGCTGTTTGTGCTCTTTCTCCTGGTTTGTGTTATAACAGTGATTGCAAATCTAGGGATGCTCCTACTGATCAAGATGGATTCTAGACTTCACACACTCATATTTGAGCAACCTGTCTTTCTGTAATATCTCCTAATCCTCCGCTGTCTCTGCCAAAATGTTGGCGGTTTACTTATCTGTGCAGAAGAGGATTCCATATAATTTATGTATCATCCAGATGTACTTTTTGAGGGCCTTTGCCAATGTGGAATGTCTCGTGTCTGCTGTCATGGTCTATGACTGTCATGTAGCCATTTACAATCTACTTCTTTATACAATTTCCATGTCTAAGACGGTCTGTGTTATGAAATTTGAGTCCGTGCCCCGGAGCAGTTGAGCCAATGAAGCTTACTCCAGGTCAGAAAGAGAGAGAAAGTTTATTAAGAGTTGACACCAAAGGAAAGTCCAGCAACAACACAGGCTGTCTTTACGGAATTCCAAAAAGCAGTTTCTGCATCAGAGCTTATATATCATTTTTGCAAGGATTACATAGCATCTTCAAGCATACAGCCCACAGATGGTTGCATGTGTACACATCACAAAACAACTGCAAGAAACTCTTTATTAAACTAAAGATATGCATGCCAGACATCTGGACTCTAATCTTTTTGTTTACAACAGGCAAAAAAACTTATATAAAAATCTCTCGGCTAGTGGAACTGGCCTGTCACATGTACTCTGACCGAGATAAGCAGTAAGAAGAAGTTACAGGCCAAAAGTGCCAGGCAGCCTTCCTAGCTACTTACTACCTTGTAGGCTGAAAGCCGTCTCCCAAGAGAACAAAGAAGAAGAGGTAGACCAAGACTGCCAAGAAGGCCCTGTACCCTTTTGGAAAGAGATCAGTGCAGCTAGTAATAAAAAAGGACATTGAAAGTGAGAGCATACAAAATACCAAGTCAAAAAAAAAAACAAAAACTTATAGGTTACTTAGAGTAGACATTTCCATTACAAATGGGAGAAATCGGAGAGAAAGAGGGCATAATAGGTACCAAGCAAGTGAGCAGAACACATTACTTTAGCCCTCAAGGCTTCACAAATAATCCTTTGTTCTATATTACCATTTACACATTAGCTCTGTCTTCCAGGCTCTACGTATTAGCCACACTCTCCAGATTCTAAGTGGAGGTCCCTTGGCCCTGTGGTTCAGCATTGCCTTCCAGGCCCACTTGGAATGACAGTTCTGCTCCCTCGGTTTTAGGTACCCCATTCTCCTAGTCCATCTGAGTGGTGACTACACTATTAGAAACACCAGAGGCAATGGCTCCACTCTTTGAAACCCCAGAGGTCTTTACCATACCTTTTGAGACTGAGGCAGCTTGGCTTCCTGTGTTCCTTGGCCTCTCGGCCCTCAGGTTTCATGCCCTCTTCTGCCTGTTGGGGCAAGTGTTCCAAAGCTCAGTAGCTCCACAGATAAATGCCTGGAGGTGCCCCACTCTGCCAGAAAGCCTCCTTCCCACAGGAACTGAGCTGTCTTGCTCCATGGGTCGACTCCAGCATATCTGGAGCTAGTCTCCTGGTTCAGCTGCTGCCAGTTCGCTGTTGCTGCCGGGCCTCTGCTGATGTTTCTCGTCATCTACGCCTTCTCTGGTGTTAATAGTTTTCTTCACTTCCTTCGAAGTCTTCTATCCATTCACAGTTTCAAAACTTCTTCCACATTTTAGGTACCTGTTAGAGCATCACTCTACTTTTGGTACCAAATTATGTCTTAGTTATCTAGTGCTGTTATAACAGAAATACCACAGGTGGATGGCTTTAACAAAGAAAAATTTATTTTCACATGGTAGGATGAGTATGAAGGTAGGAAAAAAAATAAAAAGGATGGGTGTGATGGTTAAGGTTGTGTGTCGTCTTGCCTGGGTCTTGATTCTCAGTGGTTTGACAGTTGTATGATGTAGTTATTCCTTTCATAAGGAGATTTGATATAATGTTACCACCTCTATGATGAGGACTTTGTTGAGCAGCCCTTCAGTTGAAGAGAGGTTCATTGGGTGTGTAGCCTACATCAAGTACATGTGGACATTCCAGCAGGACTTGGAGGGCTTTTGCTCCTTCTGGATCCTGTTTGTCTGATCTCTGGTTCTCGGGACTTGAGCTTGCGGCTTACCTGCAGTCTTGCCTGCCAATGTTGGGATTCATGGATCTTCACAATCTGTGAGCAAAAGCCCACTTCTCTAACCTATTGATCTTGGGTTCACTAGCCCCTGTGGCTATGTGAACCGGGGGGAAGCATCTATCCTGACCCAGGGACTTGGGACCTTCCAGCCTCTACGATCGTGTGAGCCATATCCTTGGTATAAATCTCTATATATACTTATGTGTTTTACTAGTTTTGCTTCTCTAGAGAGCACAGCCTAAGACAATGGCTGATGCTTCTTTTGGACCTAATGCCTTCTCAATTAATCCTTGCTTTTTTGGAAATGTTACCTGTGAACTAGTTGCTGTCTTGAATAGCAGCATGCAGGCGTTCTTTCAAATCATATTAAATGCCAAGCAAAGAAGGGTCTAATGAGTTTCCTCTATATCAGAAGGTACAAAGCTACAATCTAGCTAGCACATAGCTCTCCCATATGATGATTGTAGTGTGTTTAAAGTCAAATTTTAACTGCATATTGACCCCTATAAACTCATGGAATTATGATGATGCATTCTAATTCTAAACAGGATACTTTAATTTCATTCAATAAAGCATTTTAAGCTCAATAAAAGAGTACCTAAATGGAATAAGCTGATTTATAAAATTTATAAGATCCCTATGCCTAAATTTGTACAAGTAGAGGATGAATAATCCCTCATTAGACACATTGTTTGGGGAATTCATGATTCAACTAGGGGTTTGGGCAGATGACTTATAAGACCTTTCTATCTTGGTCTTCTATAGGGAAAGCTAATATTCAAATATTTTAATCTATCCTACTCTAATTCAAACCTACCCTTTTCCTTCACTCTGTCTTTCCAACTCTTATGCTTCTCATCTTCCCACCATCTAAATATTATTTAATAATATTTTAGACATTAATAAGAAATAAGACATTAGCCATCCCTGTTTATAATGAATTAATATTTTTGGCCTTTTTTTTTTTTTTTTTAATCTTAGCTGCTTCCTTCTGCACAGCACCAGTATACCTAAACACAAGCATAACACAGCCATTATAGATTAGAGTATGTTGTTGTTGTTGTTAGGTACCATTAAGTCGGTTCTGGCTCATAGTGATATAGGTATGATAATACTAACCACTAGCTACATATTGGTGATAACCTAGCTAGAAAAATTTGATAAACTGAAAAGGTAATAATGTTCAATAATCCAGTGTGTTTTTCACTATTAAGTGCAGTAATTCTAAGGTAGTTTGATATTCACTGTAGAAACATATTATGAACTAGGAAAGTAATAGGGGGAAAAATGGGTCTGAGTCTCTGTCTAAATTTACAGTAAGTGTGACCTTTAACAAGTCCTGTTTTCTTTGGGCCTTAGTTCCTTCTCTGTGAAAAGAGAGGTGTTAACTGGATAATCTTTATTGTGCTTTCCAGCTGGCATGTTCTGTATCTACATATACATTATGCTATTACTGCTTTAAATTTATTTAGGAGAGATTAAATACATAAATAAAACAAGAGGGTGGTATGATATTTATCCAAAGGACTGTGTTGCATCTCTAGGCCAGTTTTACCTGAAATGGCAGTGACAATGATAACAGTAAAATAGCATGTGATGCAAGATTCCCAGTACCACTAAGATAAACACATTTAACCTGTCTCTTACTCCACATTTTTATTTTAATGGACACTTCATAAAAGTGGATATCTAACCTTCTTAGTCATGAATAAAATAACATGTTCTACTTAATGGCCAAACTTAAAATAACAGTCATATTAAGGATCGGTGATTGTGTGGACCAACCAGATGTTTCATACATTGGTGAAGCGTCTCCTACTTAGGAAAACAGTTTGGCAGTACCTAGTAAATCTGAGTGTATATATTGTATTCCAATTCCTAGTTTACCACCAAAGAGAAATGTGTACATCTCCACCAAAAGACATGCATAAGAATGTTCACAAAGATATTATTGGTAATAGAAAAAAGGAAAACAATTCAACTGCCTATCAACATTAGAATAGATAAATAAATGATGATATAATTTATACAATGGAATATCCACCATACAACAATGAAAATGAATTTCCTACAACTGCATGCAACAACAAGGAAGGCTCTTGCAAACACGATGTTGAAAACAGCACATACTCTAAGTATACACTCATGTATGAGTCAGAAAACAATCCATCACAATGAAAGTTAGGAAAGTAGTTAACCCTGCAGATAGTGGGCTTATGACTTAAGAAGGAAGATGTAGAAAGGCAATATTTTGTTTCTTGGTCTGTATGCAAGTTATGCAAGTTTCAAGGTATTTTTGTTTTGTAAAAATTCCTGTAACTGTGCCTCTATTACTTGAGTATTTTTTATGTGTTCCTTACACACCAAAAGACTTTTCTAAGCACAGCCTATTCACCATTTGATTGTAAGAAGTTTCAAAATTTCTTAAGTATAAATTTTGATTTTTAGCAATGCCTTATGTACAATAAATTTCAACATATTTTTTGGAAAATTAAAGGTGAAATTTTCATCAGATATTTCAGTGAATATTCTTTTTATAATTAAAACTTGCTGTCTTGCAATGAAATTTAATGTACACTGGTATCAGTATATTTTTTCAAAGAGCCCATGCCCTAGGGCAAGACAACTATTTTCTGAAGAAAGTGTGCTTATAAGTAAATGTTTGCATTTTGTTAATGGCACTAGTGACATTAGGGAATTTGTTTAGGTACCTTTTTTTTTTTTTTTTTCCCAACTTGCTTCCTTCTGATGTCTTAAATTCTGCCTTAAATAATTTTTTCCCCATGATCTAAGGAATCCATCTTCAATTAAACATAAATACCTTTGGGAGGTTAAATAGCTTATCCAATTTTTAATGAGAATATAGCCACCATGGTTCAGTTTTAATGGGAAGGGTGGAAAGGAAGTTAGACTAGATAGCCTGGAGGGACAGTCATGTTTTGGTAGGAAAAGTATGGGTCTTGCCTAATTAGAGTGTAGATAGAGTGAATTTGGCATCCCAGGAGACAGGAAAATGCTTGAGGGGAAAATTAGTTTGGAAAGAAATTAGAAGAATAAGATCAAGAATGACTTTGCCTCTTCCAAATGTGCACCAGAAAAGTAGGTAATTGTAGCAAAGCTCTTGAGTAACATAAAGGCATCAACTTCATGAGATTACTTGGTGGACATTTACTAACAATTAGTGAGGTTGTTGGATCTTTGTCTCAATAACGTCTAGCATAGGAAGTACATTGGGTACTGTAGTATTGGAATCATAATGTAAAAAATTACAAAGAAATATGAAAAGTCATTGAAATGTATCAACTAACAGCACTTTGCTCAATATCAGGAATGCTTTATTTTAATGAGTGCAGCTTAAGGCGTGATCATACTTTACAAGAAAAGTGAAAAAGGCTATTTCTGTCTACTCCCAGTGAGGGTTCAGAATAAACAAGAAATTATCTGGAATGTTGAGTAGATTCCCTGGCTTATGTCTATCACTTCTTTTTTTTCTTTTCCTGTGTAAGCAAATTTCACAATATTTTCTTTTGTTGTAAAGAAATAAGTGAACTGCTTTAAGATACAAGGTACCATGGTTGAATATAATTATTATGCATTATCTAAAAATATCAACTGACAGTAGATGCTTAATAAACATAGAAATGTGAGCTTGCCAGTGTCCTGAAACAATTCACAATTATCAAATATGACTCAGAATGTGGCCAATACAGTCAACTTTCACAGAGCTGCCATCTTGTACAACTTCAGGTGATACCATCTTTCTTATTATTTATGCCCTCCCTGGAATTATGCAATACAGTACCCCATTTCACACCAAAGTTAATAACATTGAAGTGTTCAGCTAAGGTAAATAAAATAGATTATGTTTCAAATCTGGTGACACTTTCTATTTGCTTTTTTTTAACCTTAATCATTGTTAGAATCCTGATTTGGTGGGACTTTGATGACCTTTATGTTCTCTTAGATTTCTGAAAATATTTGGATTGCTATTTTTGTGTATTTGCAACCTTGGTTTTAACATAAAAGCACTATAAAGCCCTAAGAGTAGCAAAGGAAGTTATTTTTTAAAGAGCAATCTGTTTTATTACACCATAGTCAGGCATCGGTTGTGAGCAAATGCTTTGGAGTCAGATAAACCTAATGCCAGTGATCCTCCAGATGTTTATTTACTAGCTCTGGTCTCACTTCCCACATTTATATAATGAGATTGTTAGAGATAACTTAGGATGCATAAGATAATACAAGAAATACATAAAATATTGTGAAAAGTTAATATATGAAAACATCTGTCATTAGTAAGAACACTACGATGGACTATATTTAAAATCATACTTCTGCCCCTGAAAGTTCATTGTTGAATGAAAAGGTACTTAAAGTACACATTTATAGAAGGAAGGGGGGATAGATATTTTTATGATTTAGAACAAGATGAAGACATGATTGAGATCTGGGCCCTGATGAAGAAGTCCTGTCAAGGCCAAGGCGACTGAAATGGTGGACTAACATTCAGGGAGTGTGGCAAAATACATCGATAGCTATGGAGGTCAGGGGAAGAGTGAGTAGGTACAAAATCATGTTTCTATTACGTCCCAATTATCCATGTCCTTAATGAAGAATAATACAAAAAAAGTTTTTTATGGCTGATTTAAAAAAAAATTCTATTTTGAGATATATATATATATATATACATACATACATATCTATATATAGATATATATATGAAACCTGGTGGCATAGTGGTTAGGTGCTACAGCTCCTAACAAAAAGGTCAGTAGTTTGAATCTGCCAGGAGCTCCTTGGAAACTCTATGGGGCAGTTCTACTCTGTGATTTATGGTTGCTATGAGTCAGAATCGACTCTACACCAATGGATTTTTATATATGAAAACATATATATATATACATAGCTCATATGTAAGTTCAAATGCTAATATGTAAGCCTAAGTTGAAACTGACAAAAATTGGAACAAGTGCCTGAGAACTAAAGTATGACCTTGAGTATACCCTATCTGAATTTAGAGACCATCTAAAGAATAGATTTGACATGTTGGACACAAATGATCGTAGACCAGATGAGTTGTGGAATGATATCAAGGACATCATACATGAAGAAAGCAGGAGGTCATTGAAAAGACAGGAAAGAAAGAAAAGACCAAGATGGATGTCAGAAAATACCCTGAAACTTGGTCTTGAACATCAAGTAGCTAAAGCAAAAGGAAGAAATGATGAAATAAAAGAACTGAAGAGAAGATTTCAAAGGGTGGCTTGAGAAGACAAAGTAAAGCATTATAATGACATGTGCAGAGATCTGTTCTCTGCTGAAAGGGAAGATCACTTTCGGCATTGCTCAAGCTGAAAGAACTGAAGAAAAAATTCAAGTCTTGAGTTGCAATATTGAAGGATTCTACAGGGAAAATATTAAATGACACAGCAAGCATCAAAAGAAGGTGGAAGGAATACACAGAGTCATTATACCAAAAAGAATTGGTCAGCATTCAACCATTTCAGGAGGTAGCATATGATCAGGAACCAATGGTACTAAAGGAAGAAGTCCAAGCTACACTGAAGACATTGGCAAAAAACAAGGGTCAGGGAATTGACAGAATACCAATAGAGATGTTTCAACAAACAGATGCAGCGCTGGAAGTGGTCACTCATTCAAGCCAAGAAATTTGGAAGACAGACACCTGGCCAGCTAACTGGAAGAGATCCATATTTATGCCTATTCCAAAGAAAGGTGATCCATCCAAATGTTGAAATTACCAAACAATATCAATAATATCACAGACAAGGAAAGTTTTGCTTAAGACCATTTAAAAGCAGTTGCAGCATTGCATCAGCAGGGAACTGCCAGAAATTCAACGTGGATTCAGAAGGGGATATGGAACTTGGGATACATGGGTAATGTCAGATGGATCCTGAATGAAAGTAGAGAATACCAGAAAGATGTTTACCTGTGTTTTATTGACTATGCAAAGGCATTCAACTGTGTGCAGCATAAAAAATTATGGATAACATAGGGAAGAATGGGAATTCCAGAACACTTAGTTGTGCTCATGAGGAACCTGAAAGTAGATCAAGAGCCAGTCATTCAGACAGAACAAGGGATAATTCATGGTTTAAAATCAGGAAAGCTGGGTGTCAGGGTTGTATCCTTTCAAAATACCTATTTAATCAGTAGAACCCTGGTGGTGCAGTGGTTAAGTATTTGGCTGCTAACCAAAAAGTCAGCAGTTTGAATCCATCCCCGCTCCTTGGAAACCCTTTGGGTTAGTTCTACTCTGTCCTATGGGGTCGCTACAAGTCCAAATCAACTGAATGGCAATGGGTTTGAATTTGGTTTATTCAATCTGTATGCTATGCAAATAATCTGAGTAGATTGACTACATGAAGAAGAATGAAACAGCAGGATTGGAGAAAGACTCATTAACAACCTGCCTTATGGAAATGGCACAACCTTGATTGCTGAAAGTGAGGAGGACTTGAAACACTTACTTATGAAGATCAAAGGCCACAATATTCAGTATGGATTATACTTTAACATGAAGAAAATAAAATTATCACAACTGGACCAATAAACAACATTGTGATAAATGGAGAAAACACTGAAGTTGTCAAGGATTTCGTTTTTCTTGGATTCACAATCAATATCCATGGAAACAGCAGTCAGGAAGTCAAAAGACACATTTCATTGGGCAAATCTGCTGCAAAAGACCTCTTTAAAGTGTTGAAGAGCAAAGATGTCATCTTGAAGACTCAGGTGTGCCTGACCCAAGCCATGGTGTTTTCAATCACCTCATACGCATGCAAAAGCTAGACAATGAATAAGGAAGACCAAAGAACTGACACCTTTGAATTATGGTGTTGGTTAAAATATCGAATATTCCATGGACTGCCAAAAGAATGAACAAATCTGTCTTGGAAGAAGCACAAGCAGAATTCAATCCTTAGAAGCCAGGATGGCAGCAACTAAGAGTCACACACTTTGGACATGTTATATGGAAGGATCAGTCCCTGGACAAAGACCTCAGGCTCAGTGAAGAACAGCATCAGTGAAAAGGAGAAAGACTCTCAACAAGATGTATTGACACAGTGACTGCAGTAATGGACTCAAGCATAACACAGATTGTGAGTATGGCGCAGAACAGGGCAGTGTTTCATTCTGTTTTACAGAGGGTCGCTAGGAGTTGGACCTGACTGGAGGCACCTAACAACAACATAGATAGATAGAGAAAGAAAGGGAGAAAAAAGAGAACTAAGTTTATGTTTTCTTGAAAGTATCATCCTAACATATATGTTTCCTTAAAAAGATTCATCATTGCACCTATCAACTATAAGAGTAGAAAGAGCCTTTAAAGTCTATTTATTTCTACTATTGGTTCTTTATCCACCAAAGAACCAGAAAATACTTAAGAGCAAACATATAATGACCCATTACTTTTGGAAATTCTTATTCTAGAGACTAAAAATTTTGAGAGAAATAAATACAAACAGAAAAAAAAAATTCAAGGCAGATTTGATTATGTATAATGGATGTTATACACTCATAAAGTCATTGGATTGGGGGTGGGTGACATGTGGGTGGGGGAACAGAATCAGACAGTGACTAATGAAATAAAAACTGTTATAGGATTGTCATATATCTAAAAAAGGTAGTAAAGAAGTTTCTTCAGAAGTGGGGGGAAAAAAACAGGATGAACAATGGAAAAGATATGAAAATCACTTAGTAGAGAGGATTTGAGCTTCATTAGACGTGTGATGTGACTGGCGGATATTGTAGATTCAAGGTGGCCATAAAGCATAGCATTAAACTGAATTGTTACTGGACATTGATCAGTGTGTATAAAAACTTCAGTCTTTGCTTAAAGTTGTTGCAACATTCACAGGGTAAACACACAGAACAAGGAATCTAATTAATCCCATGTTTACACAACACAGAAAAATGAGGGCACAGGCTTTAGAGACCCAAGTCCCAAATGTCACTAAGTAAAAATAAAATGTGACCTGTCTAGTGTTCACCTACCCAAAATCAGAACAGAAAGACATGCTCATCTCAGGTAGGATTCTGAATTGACAAATTAAGAGACCGTAGGGGAAAAAATTTTCTTTTTTTTTTTGAAAAGCAGGGAGTCAAATATTGAGGACCTTGTAAATGATTCATTTTATACCGACTTATGCTGGGCATGTGTCTAAAAAACTCTGCAATCTAACAGCCAAACCATACCTTGTTAAAGCTGTGTGAATTTGACTGACCTCATTTGTATGAGTAAATATGTTATTAATTTATTTTTTAACTAAAATTCATAAGCAAATCATTACTTTTTATTACTGTTTAAGTGATTTCACTACATATGTGAATTTAAGATTTGTCCTACTGCTATTCCAACCATAGCTGAGGTTAAAAAAAAAAAAAAAAAAAAAAAAACAGTGTCCTTGAGTCAATCCCGACTCATTGCGACCCTATAGGAAGGAGTAGAACTGCCCCAGAGAGTTTCCAAGGAGAGCCTGGTGGATTCGAACTGCCGACCCTTTGGTCAGCAGCCATAGCACTTAACCACTACGCCACCAGGGTTTCCATAGTTGAGGTAGCACATTAAAAATGCCAATATGTATAAATTCTAGTTCATATGGAACACAAACTATAATACATAAGTACAGAAAGAAAGAAAAATCAGAGCACCATTCCCATTTCAATATTTATGTACTAACAGAGAGATCCACACACACTAACAGACACACACACACACACAGTCACCCACACACACAGTCACACAAGGAAATGAACCCTTAATATTTCTTGAAACATTTATTATTCTTTCTATTTTCAATTTTTATGGAAAATTCAATGTAAAAATCCAAAGACATACAGATGTGTACGTTAAATTCTACATTTCCCACTTTGTATCATTTCTCTTCAGTTTGTCAGTGGGCATATCCCTCGGGATCTGGTCAGTCATGTAACCGGACAACACATGGTCAGCAAAGAGGAGAAGAGGGTGATGGAAAAGTTGGATAAAACAGATTGTATTCACGTTTGGTTATTCAGATAACACTAAAGACATCATACACCAAAGTACCGTAAGAACTTTCATTTATTATATGCTGTAGCATTTATAGTTTCTGAATAAATCAATTATATTTCTGTATGAATACAAAAAACTGTGATCACTTCTGTGGCGCAGCTAGGTAGTGCTCTTCGCGCCTCCGACCCTGAGGCCTGTGTCTTCCAGCTGCGTCTCCCTGAAATGGGTGGTTTATCGTTTAAAATCGGGAATAAGCCTTAGATTTATTCAGACCTACCGCCTCAGACAAGATACAAACGTCAAATACCAAGAGGGACATATCAAAGCTCCTCACTAGTCAAGACAGTTTGGATTTTTTTAATAACAACAATGCCACTTTGTTAGTGACATTTATCTGGGCTAATTTCCTAGGATAAAGAAGGCAATTTAGAGAAAGAAAGTGTTCTGCCTTCTGATAATATTTTGTGGCTGTCTAACAGAGTTAAACCCTGTTCTGTTATTGTCTTGATCATTTTTATAACCATTTATAGTGAGAACAAAGAAGAATGGCTGGAAAGAATTGTTCCTCCTTGACTGAGTTCCGCCTCGTGGGAATTACTAATAACCCTGAGATCAAAGCGACCATATTCATCATGTTTCAGGTTGTTTACATCATTATTCTTGTGGCAAATCTTGGAATGATCATTTTAATTAGAATGGACTCCCAGCTTCAAACACCAATGTACTTTTTCCTCAGCCACCTCTCCTTCTGTGACCTCTGCTATTCCACAGCAGTTGGGCCCAAGATGCTGGTGGACCTCTTAGCCAAAGACAAATCAATTTCCTTCTATGGCTGTGCTCTGCAGTTCTTCATCTTCTGTGTCTTTGCAGATTCTGAGTGTCTCCTGCTGGCAGTGATGGCCTTTGATAGGTACAAGGCCATAAGCAACCCCTTGCTCTATACAGTCAACATGTCCAGCAGGGTGTGTTCTGCGCTCATGGCTGGGGTTTACCTGGTGAGCATGGTGGACGCTTTGATACATACGACATTAACTTTCCGCTTATGTTTCTGTGGGTCAAGTGAAATTAACCATTTCTTCTGTGATGTCCCTCCTCTTCTGTTGCTATCTTGTTCGGACACGCAGGTCAATGAATTAGTGATATTCACCATTTTTGGCTTCATAGAACTGAGTACCCTTTCATGGGTTCTTGTCTCTTACTGTTACATCATCCTCTCAGTCTTAAAGATCCCCTCTGCTGAGGGAAGGTTCAAAGCTTTCTCCACCTGCACCTCCCACTTAACGGCTGTTGCTATTTTCCAGGGAACTATGCTCTTTATGTATTTCTGGCCAAGTTCTGCCTACTCTCTAGATCAAGACAAGATGACCTCATTGTTTTATACCCTTGTTATTCCCATGTTAAACCCGCTGATATACAGCCTAAGAAATAAAGATGTGAAAGAAGCTCTGGAAAAACTCAAAAATAAAATGTGGTTTTAAATAGTTAAACAAACACATAGGAAGTTGCAGTTTTCTTGAAATCATATAGTATAGTATAATGTGGTCTCAAATTCTTTAATACAGTGAGTATTTATACAAATTACCTACTATACCAATTATTAAGTACTTTTTTTTTCCTAAATATGTTATACTTTCTTATGTATCTTCAGTTTAAATATCGTACTCTCTAATTTTAGAAAACTTTCTGGTCTCCTTATTAGTGTTTCAAATTTTTATTTGTTCAATGTTTCCTGTATGCATTAACTGAATTATTCCAGGAGTTATTGGTTATTTTTTCAACATCTACTATACTTCTAGGGGTTTTGTATTTTATGGCCAATCCAGTGGTTTCTATACTAATGAACTCTATAATTCAGTGTAAATGATGAACTTTAATTAACTAATAATTCAAATAATTCATAATAACATCATGAAATGATAAGGTAATGTGCTCTTAATCCACAGTAAAATGTCTCAATCTACTGTGAAAAGAAGAAAAACTTCTTTGAACTGGGCTCATATATTTTCTGATCTAAATGATGAATGGATACGTAAAGTGGGGGAGAGGAAAACATTTGAGGCAGAAGGATTGGCAATTAGTGGTCATGAGGTGGATATTCTTATGACTTTTTAGAGAAAATGAAGCCTCAAATTATTAGCTATAGAAGAACAAAAAGAAAGAACCTTCGTGAAGCCCATCCTTGTGCTGTAATTCTTAACTCTCCCCTCCCTTCCTCTAGGAAAACTTCCTTTCATTCCCTCTCCCCAGCCTATCTCAGGCCTGGACAAATTCCCCTAGTCTTGGGCATAAACCACCCCCTCCTCAGGGTATCATTTTATCTGTCACTTGGTTTATTAAATCATTGTGTATAAACTGAGATTATGAGCATTCTGTGATGATGAGTGGTCCATCCCTGTTATAGCAAGCACCTGCATTGTGTCCATGACATAGAATGGGAAAACACATACACGATAATATCAACATACTTGATAACATTTTTTGAGTGATGTTTACATGGCAGTCAAAACAATAGTATACGCCTTGAACATATTTGTTTACACCTTGTAAGAGTGTTCATAATATGGTTGTGGTTATTAGAGGTAATGCATCTATAAAGATATGCATATTAATTACTTGGGAATTAAAGAATATGCATTTGGGTACTTTCTTGATGTGTGCCTACTTCATTGGGCTCTGGTCTTGTTTTTTGATAGCCAAAAGAAAGCAAGTGACTTTTTCAGAAAACATGAATAGAATCCTATATTCAAAGGACTATACAAATGGTAAGTGCTATGGCTGCTAACCAAAAGGTTGACAGCTCTAACCCACCCACCAGCTGGTCCCTGGAAACCATATAGGGCAGCTCCACTCTGTCCTATAGGGTTGCTATGAGTCGGAATCAACTTGATGGCAAGGTTTTTTTTGTTTCTTTTATTTTTTAATGCAAGTCTCAAGGCCACTGTTAATTATTCCTAACAAGCATAGAAGCTAAAAAGCCTCGGAATGTCATAGGCAATATACCTGCCACTGCAAAATATCATTTTATGAAAACATTTCAGAATTCTGGTAAATCCCAAGAGCTCCTCTGCTTTTCCAAATGGCATTTATTTTTTTGGACACTGTGAATGTTTGTGAAAGGTAAGATGGTGGGAAAATGCATGGGGAGGGATTGCTTTGAATCCCTCTTCCACAATATTTTCTCGATTAATCCACACCCTTTTGGAATTGGTACTTACGTACAGCAGAATGGCATAAAAGTGTGCTTCACATATATTAATGCCCAAACAACGTTTTGGGGGTTACCAGATTCAGTAGATTTTCTCTAATTCAGGTTATATATTCATGGACTCTAATTAACCCATCTTCCTTCCATATCACAGTTATATATGACACCATCAAAGAGTGATTTGGTGGCAAAATGGCCTCTTTAATTACATCAAATGGCTTTGAGCTGAAGAAAAGTAAATTTTAAGCCTGATAAATAATTCATTCTAAGCTCAATAAATGAATATCTGGAATGGATTAAACAATTTGATTAATTTCAGGCATCATCTCCCTGAATATATGCAAAGACAAGTTGAAAAACTCCTTCATGGGAATCTTTTTTAGGGATATTATGTTTCACACAGGAACTTTGTCAGATGTCTTAAACTAATCCTTCTCCATTTCTCCTTGGGATTCAACAGAAATGGAAAAAACATAATATCAAAGGCTTTAATCTATCCTAAACCGTCTACAATCCTCACTGCTATCTTCCATTCTCTCTCTCTTTACATCACACCCTTCTCATGCATTCACTAATGACTGATGGTAAATATCATTATCCAAATACTATACTACCAATGCCTGAGGATAGTGGGTTAATAAAACCCACTGTCGTAGTTGAGTTGATTCCGACTCATAGTGACCCTATAGGACAGAATAGAACTATTCCATAGGGTTTGTGAAGAGTATCTGGTTGATTTGAACTAACAACCTCTCGGTTAGCAGCTAAGCTCTTAACCACTGCACCACCAGGGCTCCAGTGGGCTAATATTATAGGTGAATTCCTATATCTTGACTCCTTTCTTCAGGCTTAATGATGAAATCCCTAAACATGAGAGTGGCTAGTGATTTGGTTATATGTAAAACACAGCAAACAGATTATCTTGTTGATAGTGGCTGTTTAACCACTTTTGTAAGAAAAGAGCAGTAATAATGGTCTAGGACTTAGTAAGGGGGAGTGCTCTTTTAAAGACAGAGGCAGCAAATTTTAACCTTCCCAGTAAATCTTCCCCAGAAACATGCTAGAAGCAAGGCATGCCGTGCCACTCTAAACATTGTACCATTTCATAATTTGCCCTTCCTCACAAACCCCGTCTTCCCTATGTTTTTTTTTTTTTTTTTTTAAACACGAGGTCAGAATAGCTTATCTCTCCAATCAGTTCCAGCTGACAAATTCTGACTCTGTATCTAGGATTCTAAACCAAAACTGAAACAAACAAAAAAATATTGCCAAGTTGATTTTAACTCATGGTGACCCCATGTATTGAGGAGTGGAACTTCTCTACAAGGTTTCCTTGACTGTAATTGTTATAGAAATACATAGCCAGGCCTTTCTTCCTTGGTGCTGTGGGGTGGGTTAAAAGCCTCCAGCCTCTAGGCTGGTAGTTGAGCATAATCTGTTAGCACCTCCCAGGGACCAATATAAGATTCTACTGTTGTGCAATCCCATCCCCACTACTGAACACATTAAAAAAAAAGATTAATGACTTAATTTTCCTACAAAAGGACTACATTGCACCTCTAGTCTGTTTGATCTGAAATGCCTGTGACAATGAAGTCAGCTAATACTGTTAGTTACAGAAAGCCAAATGCCTTTAAAAATTGTTCCTTTCACTGGCCTCCTAGTCTGCATTGACAATTTAATATGCATTTTATATTTTGAAAAAAGGTTATACAACTTTATTTGTGCTCAGATAAATAAAAAGTAAATTTCAATAGAGTACAATACCTCAGCTGCAGAATGGCAAAAACAAAAATAATGGACAATATCCAGTATTGGTGAGAATGCATAAAAATCATACCTCTCATACATTGATAGTAGAAGTGGGCATTGGCATCCCACATTGGAAAACTGTATGGCAGTACCTACTACAGCTGGGCATACACGTGCCCAAAGGCTCAAAAATCATATTCCTAGCTTTATACCCAAGAGAAATAAGTGAATATCCACCATTCACAACACGTACAAAAATATTAAAAGTCACATTATTTGCAATAGCGTAAAACTAAGAACTCAAATTTCTATCAAAACATTCAATCAGAAACAGATTAACATTGTCTTCAAGTCAGACGACACGGTGGTTAAAGCACTCCTAACCAATAGGTTGGCAGTTCGAAACCACCAAAAGTTCTGCCAGAGAAAGACATGGTAGTTTGCTTCTGTAGTTTTACAGCCTTGGAAACTCTACAGGGTCACTGCGAGTTGAAATTGACAGAGTGGCAGTGAATGTATTAGAATCAGGATATGTTAGGCTTTGTTGTTGTTAGGTGCCATTGAGTTGGTTCTGACTCATAGCCACCCCATGTACAACCTAACAAAACACTGCCCTGTCCTACACTATTCTCAAAATCATTGTGCTTACCCTATTGTTGTAACCACTGTGTCAATCTATCTTGAGGAGGGTCTTTCTTTCACAGACCCTCTGCTTTGCTAAGCATGGTGTCTTTCTCCAGGGACTGATTCCTTCTGACAACATGGCCAAAGTATGTGAGATGTAGCATCTCCACCCTTCCTTCTAAGAAGGGTTCTGGTAATACTTCTTCCAAGACAGGTTTATTCTTTCTTTTGGCAGTCCATGGTATATATAATATTTTTTGCCAACTCCACAATTCAAAGGCGTCAATTTTTCTTTAGTCTTCCTCATTCATTGTTCAGCTTTCGCATGCATATGAGGCGATTGAAAACACCATGGCTTGGGTCAGGCACACCTTAGTCTTCCAGGTGACATCTTTGCTCTTCAAAACTTTGAAGAGGTCCTTTGCAGCATACTTGCCCAATGCAAAGCATCTTTTTTGATTTCTTCACTGTTGTTTCCATGGGTGTTGATTATTGAACCAAGGAAAATGAAATCCTTGACAACTTCAAACTTTTCTCCATTTATCCTGATATTGTTTATTGGTCCATTTGTGAGGATTTTTGTTTTCTTTATTTTGAGGTGTAATCCCTACTGAGGGCTGTGATCTTTGATCTTCATCAGTAAGTGCCTCAAGTCCTCTTCACTTTAAGCAAGCAAGGTTGTGTCATCCATATCAAAGGTTATTAATGAGTCCTCCAACTCTGATGCCCGTTCTTCTTCATATAGTCCAGTTTCTCAGATTATTTGCTCAGCATACAGATTTAATAGGTATGGTGAAAAGTTACAACCCTGATGCACACCTTTCCTGACTTCAAACCATGCAGTATCCTTTTGCTCTGTTTGAATGACTGCCTCTTGATCTGTGTACAGGTTCCTCATGAGCACAATTAAGTGTTCTGGAATTCCCATTCTTCACAATGTTATCTATAATTTATTATGATCCACACAGTCAAATGCATTTGCATAGTCAATAAAACACAGGTAAGCATCATTCTGGTATTCTCTGCTTTCAACTGAGGTCCATCTGACATCAGCAGTGATCTCCCTTATTCTACTTCATCCTCTGAATCTGGATTGAATTCCTGGCAGTTCTTTGTTGGTATACTGCTACAGCCACTTTTGAATGATCTTCAGCAAAATTTTACTTGTGTGTGATATTAACAATACTGTTCAAAATTTCTGTATTTGGTGGGATCGCCTTTCTTGGGAATAGGCGTGTTTTGGTCATCTAGTGCTGATATAACAGAAATACCACAAGTGGGTGACTTTAACAAAGAGAAATTTAT
Organism: Elephas maximus indicus; assembly: GCF_024166365.1. Classification (NCBI taxonomy): domain Eukaryota; kingdom Metazoa; phylum Chordata; class Mammalia; order Proboscidea; family Elephantidae; genus Elephas; species Elephas maximus. Next base: position 105,375,853 of record NC_064825.1, on the reverse strand, counting down.
TTTCACAACATCTGTTGAATCCACCAGGTGCTCCTTGGAAACTCTATGGGGCAGTTCTACTCTGTCCTATAGGGTCTCTATGAGTCGGAATTGAGTTGACAGCACTGGGTAGTAGGCGAGAAGTCCAAATTCAGGGTGTTAGCTCCAGAGGAAGTCTTTCTTTCTCTGCCAGCTCTGGAGGAAGGTCGTTGCACCAACCTTAGCCTGGACTAGGAGCTTCTCTGAACAGGGACCAAAATTCAAAGAGTGTGCTCTGCTCCCGTCACTGCTGTCTTGGTGAAAGCAATTCTCTGCTTGCTTTCCTTTCCTTTTATCTCTTGTAAGATAAAAGGTGGTGCAGGCCACACCCCAGGAAAACTCCCTTTGTATTGGATCAGGGATGTGACCTGAGTATGGGTATTACATTCTGCCCTAATCCTCTTCAACCACAGGCAGTGATTATGATTTAAAAATCATGAAATGGAAGACAACCACACAATACTGGGACTCATGGCCTAACCAAGTTGACACATATTTTAGGGGCACACAATTCAATCCATGACAGGGCATAAATATGGTTCTTTTCCAGTCAGTTGGCCAGGTAGTTTTTGTTAGGTTTTGGAGACCATAAACTTGGTGTTATAGCCATTCACATTTGCCGTTGTATTGATAAAATCATCCATAGGCAATGATACATAAATGAATGAGGGGATCAACTAAACCTTATAGGTCAGAGGTTGCTTACCTCTGAACTGGATTAGAAAAATAACATATGGTATGTTTGTACATTCCCCTACGTGTCTGTCAGTTTGTTGTACTGTGGAGGGCTTGCTGTGATGCTGAAATCTATGCCACTGGTATTCAGATACCAGCAGGGTCACCCATGGAAGACAGGTTTCAGCTGAACTTCCAGACTAAGACAGACTAGGAAGAAGGACCCGGCAGTCTACTTCTGAAAAGCATTAGCCAGTGAAAACCTTATGAATAGCAATGGAACATCATCTGATATGGTGCTGGAAGATGAGCCCCCCAGGTTGGAAGGCACTCAAAAGATGACTGGGGAAGAGCTGCCTCCTCAAAGAAGAGTTGACCTTAATGACATGGATGGAGTAAAGCTTTTGGGACCTTCATTTGCTGATGTGGGACAACTCAAAATGAGAAGAAACAGCTGCAAACATCGATTAATAATCAGAACCTGGAATGTACGAAGTATGGATCTAGGAAAATTGGAAATCATCAAAAATGAAATGGAATGCATAAACATCAATATCCTAGACATTAGTGAGCTGAAATAGACTGGTATGGGCCATTTTGAATCAGACAATCATATAGCCTACTATGCTGGGAATGACAACTTGAAGAGGAATGGTGTTGCATTCATCATTAAAAAGAACATTTCAAGATCCCTCCTGAAGTACAATGCTGTCAGTGATAGGATAGTACCATACGCCTACAAGGAAGACCAGTTAATATGACTATTATTCAAATTTACGCACCAACCACTAGGGCCAAAGATGAAGAAATAGAAGATTTTTATCAGCTGTTGCAGTCTGAAATTGATCAAACTTGAAATCAAGATGCAATGATAATTACTGGTGATTGGAATGCAAAAGTTGAAAACAAAGAAGAAGGATCAGTAGTTGGTAAACATGGCCTTGGTGATAGAAACAATGCCAGAGATCGAATGATAGAATTTTGCAAGACCAACGACTTCTTCGTTGCAAATACCTTCTTTCACCAACATAAACGGTGACTATACACTTGGACTTTGTCAGGTGGAACACACAGAAATCAGATTGACTACATCTGTGGAAAGAGACGATAGAAAAGCTCAATATCATCAGTCAGAACAAGGCCAGGGGCTGACTGTGAAACACACCATCAATTGTTCATATGCAAGTTCAAGCTGAAACTGAAGAAAATCAGAGCAAGTCCACGAGAGCCAAAGTATGACCTTGAGTATATCCCACATGAATTTAGAGACCATCTCAAGAATAGATTTGATGCATTGAACACTAGTGACCAAAGACCAGACGAGTTGCGAAATGATATCAAGGACACCATCCATGAAGAAAGCAAGAGGTCACTGAAAAGACAGGAAAGAAAGAAAAGACCAAGGTGGATGTCAGAGGAGACTCTGAAACTTGCTCTTGAGCATCGAGCAGCTAAAGCAAAAGGAAGAATTGGTGAAGTAAGAGAGCCGAATAGAAGATTTCAAAGGAACTCTCGAGAAGACAAAGTAAGGTATTCTAATGACATGTGCAAAGAGCTGGAGATGGAAAACCAAAAGGGAAAAACACGCTCGGTGTTTCTCAAGCTGAAAGAACTGAAGAAAAAATTCAAGGCTAGAGTTGCAATAGTGAAGGATTCTATGAGGAAAATATTAAACGATGCAGGAAACATCAAAAGAAGATGGAAGGAATACACAGAGTCATTATACCAAAAAGAACTAGTCGATATTCAACCATTTCAAGGGGTGGTATATGACCAGGAACCGATGGTACTGAAGGAAGAAGTCCAAGCTGATCTGAAGGCGTTGGCAAAAAACAAGGCTCCAGGAATTGATGGAATATCAATTGAGATGTTTCAACAAACAGATGCAGCACTGGAGGTGCTCACTAGTCCATGCCAAGAAATATGGAAGACAGCTTCCTGGCCAACTGACTGGAAGAGATCCATATTTATGCCTTTTCCCAAGAAAGGTGATCCAACCGAATGTGGAAATTATAGAACAATATCATGAACATCACACGCAAGCAAAATTTTGCTGGAGATCATTCAAAAACGGCTGCAGCAGTATGTCGACAGGGAACTGCCAGAAATTCAGGCCAATTTCAGGAGAGGATGTGGAACCAGGGATACCATTGCTGATGTCACATGGATCCTGGCTGAAAGCAGAGAATACCAGAAGGATGTTTACCTGTGTTTTATTGACTATGCAAAGGCATTCAACTGTGTGGATCACAACAAACTATGGATAACACTGGGAAGAATGGGAATTCCAGAACACTCAATTGTGCTCATGAGGAACCTTTACATAGATCAAGAGGCAGTCGTTCAGACAGAACAAGGGGATACTGATTGGTTTAAAGTCAGGACAGGTGTGCACTAGGGCTGTACTCTTTTACCATACCTATTTAATCTGTATGCTGAACAAAGAATACGAGAAGCTGGTCTGTATGAAGAAGAATGGGGCATCAGGATTGGAGGAAGACTCGTTAACAACCTGTGTTATGCAGGTGACACAACCTTGCTTGCTGAAAGTGAAGAGGACTTGAAGCACTTACTAACGAAGATCAAAGACCACAGCCTTCAGTATGGATTACACCTCAACATAAAGAAAACAAAAATCCTCACAACTGCACCAATGAAAAACATCATGATAAATGGAGGAAAGACTGAAGTTGTCAAGGATTTCATTTTACTTGGATCCGCAATCAACAGCCATGGAAGCAGCAATCAAGAAATCAAAAGACACATTGCATTGGGTAAATCTGTTGCAAAGGGCCTCTTCAAAGTGCTGAAGAGCAAAGATGTCACCCTGAAGACTAAGGTGTGCCTGGCCCAAGCCATGGTATTTTCAATCACATCATATGCATGTGAAAGCTGGACAATGAATAAGGAAGACGGAAGAAGAGTTGATGTCTTTGAATTGTGGTGCTGACGAAGAATATTGAATATACCATGGACTGCCAAAAGAACAAACAAACCTGTCTTGGAAGAAGTGTAGCCAGAATGCTCCTTAGAGGCAAGGATGGCGAGACTGCGTCTTACATACTTTGGAGATGTTGTCAAGAGAGATGAGTCCCTGGAGAAGGACATAATGCTTGGCAGAGTACAGGGTCAGCGGAAAAGAGGAAGACCCTCAACAAGGTCGATTGACAGTGGCTGCAACAATGAGCTCAAGCAGAACAACGATGACGCAGGGCGGGGCAGTGTTTTGTTCTGTTGTGCATAGGGTCTCTATGAGTCGGAACCGACTCGACGGCACCTAACAACAAGAACAACAACATGTTTGTACGTTAAAATATTACTCAGAAGTGAGAATGAATGAACTACTGCCAATCACAACATGGAGAAATCTCAGAATCATATTGATGAACGAAATAAACCAGAAATAAAAGTGCAGACACTGTATGATTTCACTTCTAAATAGTTCAAAAACATACAAAACAAATCTACTATATTGGATATCATTTTTTTATGGGGTCCATGGACAGTCTCCAAAAAGCTGATAATTTTGTGTTTTTTGATCTGTGTTCTCACTTCAGCGACATTTCTGAAAATCCATTTGCTGTACAATTTATTACTTGAGAATTTTTATATGCTTATTATACCTTAGTTGGTATTACATAGTATATTCATTATGAGATTGTAAACAACAGAATATCATTATTATCTTTTACATCTCTAGCAATTTCTTGCACACAGTAAGTTTTCACATTATGTTTGTAAAATTAGTCATTTGCACAACTTTCATAGACTATTTCAGTAAATAATGATCCTTTATGTTCCTAAAAATTTGCTACCTGGATACGAACAGTAATGTTCTTATAAACTGACAAGCTCTGCTAATCTTATTTCCAGCACCAGGGAGGCTGAATGACTCTGGTTCACTTTGGGGCCAGTATCCTGCACTGAACTTATCTCATTACAGCCGTACTTCACTGCCAGACAACTGTTCTCTGACGTTTATAAGTAGACAGTTACTTACATAGTATGTTAAGGGTATAGTACTCATGACACCAGGGAAGCTGTTTAGTTACAGCTTTAAATTCTACTCAAATCTTTTTATCTTGTATGTATGTGGTGCTTTAATTTGGTGTTTTGAATTCCATTCAAACATTTTTTTAATGAAGATTGTTAAGATACCAAATGATCATTGCCACAGGATAAAAAAAAAAAAAAAAACTAGTTCCGATAGATTATATAAATCAATGTATATAAATAAAAAGGAATGCACTATTATTCATAATACTTATTTACACACAAAGTGGGTTCATTCTGAAGTCATTTTTGTTTATTTATTTATTTATTTAATCTGGTAGATCCTACAACAAAACATGGTTATCCCCAGGTGGTGAGATTTGGGTTAGTTTTTCCGTCTTTAAGCAATTATTTTGTGCGTTTTATTTTAAAGGGATAGTGTTGGGGTATGTGTGTGTGCAGTGTTTGGGTATGTGCAAGTTTGTAGTGTATATCATGAAATTAAAACATAATGCTTATATAGGGAGTGGTGAGCAAGAAATAATGAATGATGGTTGACTAGAGATCGTTTAAGTATTATTTTATCAAGTATAAGAGTGGATGTCAAAGTAGAATGAAAACAAACAATAATAGGGAATAAGTTGGATTTATTTTTAACCACCCAACCTGTATGAAATAACAGGTGATAAATCATGTAATTATATCAGTCACGTATTCCTGTGAGACAAACTTTTGAACACCCAGGGACCAGACACAAAGGTAGTTATATAATCTCGGTCATCAAAAGACAACACTGAAGGTCCACACAGAGACAGCTGCATCTAAGAAATAAGTCACTAGCTCTAGATCAGGTACTAGTATTTACTGTTGTTGTTGTTAATTTGTTTTTTAATTAACTTTTTATATTTCTTTTTTCTCTTGCCACTAAAATTATGTTTTTAAAACCAGGGGAGGTTATGGCTCTTCGCATAAACTTTTATTTTAATTAAATATATTAACATCCCTAGATAACAGAGCATACGACAAAATGCAAGAAGTAATTGGAGTGGTGGTCAGAATTGTTTTTATTATTACTATTATTTTCAATCTCTTAATTAAATTTTCTGCATTTTAAAAATGTTCCTTCCCTGGGAAGGAAAACGTTTCTAAAGATGTGTCTACAGGGACAGATATTTAAATGAGTTCATGTCAAGGTTTTGGAGACCTACACTTTGTTTTTGTTTGTTTGTTTTGTTTTTTATTGTGCTTTAAGTGAAAGTTTACAAACCAAGTCAGTCTCTCATACAAAAATTGGTACCACCTTGCTATGTACTTCTAGTTGTTCTTCCCCTAACGAGACAGCAAACTCCTCTCCACCCTGTATTCCCCGTGTCCATTCAGCCAGCTTCTGTCCCCCTCTGCCTTCTCATTTCCCCTCCAGACAGGAGCTGCCCACATAGTCTCATGTGTCCACTTGAACTAAGAAGCTCACTCCTCATCAGCATCATTTTCTATCCCATAGTCCAGTCCAGTCCCTGTCTGAAGAGTTGGTTTTGGGCATGGTTCCTGTCTTGGACCAACAGAAGATCTGGTGACCATGACCTCTGGGGTCCCTCTAGTCTCAGTCAGACTATTAAGTCTGTTTTTTTATGAGAATTTGAGGTCTGCATCCCACTGCTCTCCTGTTCCATCAGGGATACTCTGTTGTGTTCCCTGTCAGGGCAGACATCATTTGTACCCGGGCACCATCTAGTACTTCTGGTCTCAGGCTAATGTAATCTCTGATTCATGTGGCCCTTTCTGTCTCTTGTTAGAGCCCTGTACTTTGATCACTAGGTCATTATTCAGATATCATCCCTTCCACAATCCCTCCTTTTTTTAATCTACCTTCAATCCATTTTTTTTTTAATCCCCACAGAGCAGGAGGTACATGTATGATATGATATATGATAAAATTGATTTCAGTAAAACATAACAGTAGGACCCAAAATTCAGTTGTCCTCCCAAGTTCCACAACATCTTCTTAACCAAGGGCAAGCGGATTTCAAAGGTATTGAAGAGAAAGAACAACACAATATTATAAGTTCTGGAAATTGAGAAGAAGAACACAAATCAGACATGACTTTGAGGTTATGAGAGTTGATCGAACATATATTACTATCACAGGTCTTACACATATAATCTGTTTGTGAATAGAGACCATTAGTTCTTGTAGGTTACTTTAGAGGGACTACACTGGAAACCATACTCCCTTTCAGGCTTCTCTGCCACTTGTGTTAACAGCACCGTTACTATTAGTTTCAAAATGCTCTTCATATGTCCCTTGAGCAACAGAAATTTGCTGAAGGGAGCATGGTTAGCCCTGGCATATCTTTGTCTGTCTATTCACTTCAGCCTATTGCTCATGGGGACCCCAGTAGTGCAATGGTTAAAAGCTATGGCTGCTAACCAAAAGGTCGGCAGTTTGAATCCACCAGCCTCTCTTTGGAAACTCTATGGGGCAGTTCTACTCTGTCCTACAGGGTTGCTATGAATTGAAATCAACTTGACAGCAAAGAGTTTTTTTTTTTGTTTTTCTCTTATTGCTCATGAAGATCTTTCAACCCCCTTTTCTAGAAACCACTACCTGTTCTACTCTGGCAGGTCCTGATTCACAGACTATGTCTATCGCATGGACAATGGGATGCAGTTTTGTTTGTTGAGTCTGGATAGGACCTGAGGGGTTAATGGGATAAAAAGGGGAATGTTTTATCCAAAACCTGCTACAGCTCTATCTGCTGTACAATCTGTGATGATCTGAGTGAAAAAATAAAGGACTATATTAAATACCTGAACTGCTCACTTAAATATGCTTCCCTATTACTGAGTCCAACTACAAAATTGGGGAAAAAAAGAGCTTCTTATCAGATGATGTGGATTAGCTGGACCAATTAATTGTAAGAATCATGACCCTAAATTCTCAAATTATCAATTTCTTAATCCACACAATAAAAATAGTAAGAATATCATGAATACTACATAGGTGTGTGGAAATAACATGATTTAATTAGAATGAAAGTGTCCTGCAAACTCTGTATAAAACCAAACCAAGCCGTTGTTCAGTCAGTCTGACTCATAGTGACTCCAAGTGTTATAGAGTAGAACTGTGTTGCATAGGGTTTTCTTGGCTGTAAACTTTATGGAAGCAGATTGCCAGGCCTTTCTCCCAAGGTTCCAACCCTAAGTTAATAGTACAGTACTTACCCCTTTATGCCACGCAAGGACCTTGCAAATTCTGTACAGAGGTACAAAAATGTAAAAGGCAGTATTGCCATTATTATTTAGTAGATTTGTATATCAATGGGTATATTTCCAGTTGGGTCAATTCACTTCGAGCAATCCTAGTATTCTTTCTTTACTTATTTTTAATTACCAAAACTGAGAAAGGACCCGAGGTTAAACTGTGAAGACAGTAAGATGATGCTAACCTTTCACTTCCATTTCCTTCTTTCAGGGGTTTCATTAATCTAAGTGATGGCTGCTGAGAACCACACTTTCTTTACTGACTTCATATTCTTAGGGTTTTTTGACAGAAAGGGTGTGCAACAGGGGCTCTTTGTACTCTTTCTTCTGGTTTATGGCATAGCCATGATTGCAAATCTAGGGATGATCCTACTGATCAAGATAGACTCCAGACTTCACACACCCATGTATTACTTCCTGAGCAATCTGTCTTTCTGTGATGTCTGCTACTCCTCCACTGTCTCTCCCAAGATGCTGGCTGATTTCTTATCTGAGCAAAAGAGGATTTCATATAACTTATGTGCCACTCAGATGTATTTTTTTGGGACCTTTGCTGATGTGGAATGTCTCATTTTGGCTGCCATGGCCTATGACTGTTATGTAGGCATTTGTAATCCACTTCTTTATACAACTGCCATGTCCAGGAGGGTCTATACCCAACTAGTGGCTGGTGTTTACATTGTGGGGTTGGTGGATTCAGCAATCCACACTTGCTTCACATTTCGATTGTCCTTCTGCAAGTCCAGTGTTATCAATCACTTTTTCTGTGACATCCCACCTTTGCTAGCCCTCTCCTGCTCAGATACATCCATCAATGAGATAGTGATGTTCGCTTTTATTGGTTGTGTTGTAGGGTGCAGCATCGTAACCGTTCTTCTCTCCTATAGCTCTATCATAACTACCGTCTTTAGAATGAACTCAACTGAGGGGAGACGCAAAGCCTTTTCCACATGTGCCTCCCACTTAACTGCTATGGCTGTATTCCGTGGTACACTCCTGTTCATGTATTTCCGACCAAGTTCAAGTTACTCAATGGACACTGACAAAATAGCCTCTGTCTTCTACACAGTCGTGATCCCTATGTTAAACCCACTGATCTATAGCCTGAGGAATAAGGATGTGAAAGATGCCCTGAAAAAAACAATAAGCATTAAATTATGTTCTGGGTGAAACTGCGTTTTCAACCCAGAAGTATTTATGTAAAGATTCTCAGAGCTAAAGTTGAAGGACTTTGACATAAGGGCCTGCAGTTTAACCAATACACTCTTGTAGGTTTTTTTTTTTTTTTTTTTTTTGTTAGTGATTTTGCGCCTAAGCTGAGTATTAAAAAACAAAAAAAAAAACCATGATTAAGTTGATTCCAACTCATAGCTACCCCACAGGGTTTCCAAGGCTGTAAATCTCTGCAGAAACTGACTGGTACATTTTTTTCTTGTGGATCAGCTGGTGGTTTTGGACGGCAGACCTTGGGGCTAGCAGTCGATGGCTTTAACCATTGCATCACCAGAGCTCCAACTGTGTGTAAGGAGCTTTTACTATTGGTCTTATTCTTCTCTCCAGAGTAAGAAACAGTAGTAATGGTTTAACTTTGCTATTATGCAGAAGGAGCTCCTCTATTCTGTGCCCATGAGTATGTCTGAATGAGATATCATGGGTTATAGCAGCATAGCCTCTAACACCAATTCAACATACCCTTATTAGGAGTCAATTTTTTAAAAAACGAGTCTAATAAATATAAGGAGCCCTGGTAACACAGTGGTTAAAGCAATCGACTGATAATTGAAAGGTCAGTCATTCGAAACCACCAGTGGTTATGCAGGAGAAAGACGTGGCAGTTGGCTTCCATAGAGATTTATAGCCTTGGAAACTGTATGGAGTCGCCATCAGTCAGAATCAACTTGATGGCAGTGGATTTGGGTTAATAAATACAGTTGCTCAGCCAGAAGGAAGTTTTCATGAATCAAAAGTAGTCTTATTTGTAACCTTCCTATCTATTAGCTTGGCCCCTGGAAATGTTGCATCATAACACGTAGATGTAGATAATCCATATGGGTAAATCTGCTGCAATAGATTTAAGGTTTCACAAAGGCAAGATCCTTCTGTCTTGTTCACCATTATTTTTGCATAAGCTATTCTTTTTTTTTATTCTCAATACCAGGCTCCAAAATGTCCATAAAAAATACTTATTGAATAAATACATCAGTGCTTCCCTGGCAAAACTGAGACAAATTGTGTCCTTTTATATACAAGTAGAACATCTATCCTTTAATTTTGTTTTAGCACATTCACTTTACATGAAATATGTCTGCACCTCTTATCATTTGGCCTTGTCTAAAATAAGAAATCAGGGACAGGGCTCATTTGACATAAAAACCATCTCAGGCCCTTCATTCCTCATTGCTGTTGCTGTTACTATTGCTAGTTGTCTTCGAATTGATTCTGACTCATGGTGACCCCATGTATGCAGAGTAGAACCGTTGCATGAATTTTCAAAGCCATGACATTTCAGAAGCCAACGGCCAGGACTGTCTTCCAAGGCACTTCTGGGTTGGTTCAAACTGCCAACCTTTCAGTTAGTAGTTGAGAGCTTCACTGTTTGTGTCCCCAGGGGACCCCTCCATTCTTCCTTAACCTGCAGCAATAGTATCAGCAGATGTCCTCAGGATCAGTGGTTCATGGTTTATATTGCACCTTCCAGCCTGAGAATCAACCTGCAGGTTTTTTCTTGCTCTCACTCTGGGGATTAGATGTGGTGATGTGGTACTATTGACAACTGTATGTGAACATCAAGAATGCAAGTTAAGTGTGAAGGGCCTGGACCTTCTCTAAAGGACACTGCAAAAGGTACTCTGTCTCCCCTGATGTGTCCATGGCATTATACATGGCATTAAAATATAAACAGCAGAAATACACAGTTATACATTTTAAGTTGCAAAGGAAGAGTTATTAATGTGAAAATATGTGCAGTGGGGAAAATACAAATAAATAAATAAATAAAGGTTAAGACCATATTTATATTAGTATTCCATTTATAATAATTAAATTGTCTTTATGCATATCTGTGAAATAAACTGAAACCCTATTTTGAGCAAAAATTTGATACCCACCCACTGCTGTCGAGATTTTAATAGTAGTTTTAAAAACAGTGTGGAGACTTAGTCTGACCTCTTCTCACTTCATAAGAGGGAAGGAGAATCAAGATCAACAGCCCAAGGCTGATTCCTATGAGATGGAGGTCTGACATGTCTCCTCTCTTGTCATCTTTACCAAATCTGACACCCACAATCCCTCCCACAGCACTGTCTACTTCTCTGCTGGGTTCAATAATTCACTGCAAGGCCACACAGAACTCATAGACAATACTCACACTTATGGGGTTTATTAGGGGAGTACAGGTGACAATTCAATCTCAGGAACACTCAAGGGTACAGTTCTTCCGTCAGAACAGCCTCTTCCCAGCTGTGCTCACAGGCGTGCCTCTCCCTTGCCCTAGGGCTCTGCACAAAGGCACTGAGCTTTTTCTCTTGGTGGGCCAGGAAGCCCACCTCACCATTTCCTGCCGCCAGGTCTCTGCCGGGTCTCACCTGCCACTGCTTCTCAGCACCTTCAAGGTTACAGATCACTGTCTCTCTGAGCCTCCTTCTCCCAAGAGCTTCTCAGCCCAGGGATACTGGGTCCAAAGGACATGCTGGCTTCTAGCTGTTCTTCCTTGATGGTGGTGGTATTCTTTCTTTCCGGCATCTGGGGTGGCTTATTTCAAGCAGACCTGGATAACTAAACTGACCAATCCCTTTGGTGGGCCACAATTAGCATATCTGCATAGTCCTTCCCAATCACTTAGGTGAAAGTTACAAGACTATGGCTAGAAAGGCCACACAGAAGTGAGCCATCACATTTCAGTGGTCATCTCTAAGTGACTGGAAGATATCGTGTAAAACAATTTATTTTTTTATATATCAGTGTTCTTTTGAAAAAATCCATAATACATATATATTGCATTAAGAATGAGAAAAAAAAAAACAAAAACTTGTTTTATAATAGCAGTTTATGTACGGACATTATTTATGAGCATGCACACGTGTGTGTGTGTGTGTGTATGTAACCATGTGTAGATATGTGAGCCCATATAATTGACATATTTACAAATTCATTAAAACCAATTTATTCCAAATAAAGTATTTCTTGTAATTTGTTAATCATTTACTTCATAGACAGAACTTCTTAATTATACAATTATGAATTGTTTTGGAATAATCCTGTCATCTTTTCCAGTGACTTAATTGAGTTAATTGCATATGCTGTTCTCATTGTAAGCAATTAACAATTAATCCAGTTATGAAAAACATGACACAATTTCAGGTGCCCAGGTGTACACATTTTATTTTAGGTTGTTGTTAAGAAGGAAACATGAAGGCATTCTCTCCTGGATCTGAGACTACAGAGCAGTAATTTACAAGAGGTCTTTCATTTAGATCTTGCCTAATTTTATACATTCCTTTAGTGTATAAAATGAGCTGAGTGTTTTTTACTTTAAAAATTACCGAGATGAAATAATATAAATAATGATATTCCACGTGCTATTTGTTTCACGTTGCTTATTAGACAGGTTTTGAAAACAAATAAAGTTATTTGATAATCTCTTAAATATGTGTTTTCCTCTATAATCTCAAATACTTTAATTGGTGCTCATAGAATAATTTATATTATTTAGCAGGACATCACAATTACTGTCCAATCCTTTCCAAACTCAATGTTTTCTATTAGAATAATGTATTAGTTAACGATATCCTCATCTATGAAATTAGGCCTACTCATGTTACCGAAAATTGGTTTTCACCACCACCTTTCAGCAATATGTATAAGGAAAAAATATCCTTTATTATTATTTATCCTTTTCATTGAAGGCACTGATTTACACATGGGTAGAAAACCAGAATTTTTAAAACTTTGATTATTTTTGTTTTAAGAAAATTATCAAGACTAGAGTATAAGATAAGGACTTGAACTTTGAAGTAAGACACACCTGGCAGTTCATAAACTACCATTTACTTGTTAGCTGTATGACCTTTTTCAGGTTACTTAACCTTGATAGGCCTCAGTTTCTTCACCTGCTTAGCAGGGATTAAAAACAATATATATCACTGGGTATATCACTGTCATAATTGTGCCTGACATTATTAAAAGGTTTGAAAATTCAGAAACAAATATTTATTTTTAAAGAGAGTTCACACAACTACCTGAGTTTGATCAAGAAAATTCCTAAGGTGATAAGCCCTTAATAACTAGCTCCCTAGCCAGGGGCTGAAACTTGATATGACTGAACACTGGGGGTGGGGGATGCTATTCATTGCATTATCTCAAGCAGTGAGTCTCCAAGCCCCATCTTTCTACCCTCTTTAGAACCTGCTCACCCTGTCTGGGAGACCCCAGTTGTAGATCCTAACCTCAAAATTCCCATGTGTGTAGCTTTCTCCCCAGCCACCTTAAGGCATGTTCTTCAAACCTGCCTTTACTCCTTGTTATTGCTTAGTAGAGGTTTCTTCATGGCTACCAATTTTGGTCACAACATTCCCATGTGCCATGGCCAGCTACCTGGAACCATACTACTGATCTAAGGCCCACACTTCTTATACCCAAGAAGCGAGTTTGGATAATTAATGTCAGAGTACTTGATTTTATGTTATCCTTTATGACCCTATCTCCAGGGCCATGGCCAAATGGGCACACATAGCAGCAACTGGATCACTAGCTACTAATTATGATTCTCCCACGCCTTTCAGACAGCTTTCCCTGCTCAGTATTTAGAAAGAAGCACTTGATTCTCAACAGCCTTGAACCACAATGCACAAAACTCTTCATTGTTGAAAGCATACAGTGTCCAGGGCCCTGTCCCACCAGTAATCTACATGGACAAACCCCTTCTTGTGAAAATAGATCCCACCTCAGTGAATAAAACTGTGGTCTAGATTTTTTTTTTTCTAGATTTAGAACACAACATACATTGCCATTGTCAGAAGGTATTGTTCTCTTGGTCATCCTCTTTCCTATGCCTCAATCTTACCTTTGGCTATGGCACTTTTTTTAGATTTTACAGCCTTCTCCATGGGTCATGCCCCAGTTGCAGACCAGGTTATCATTCTACCATTAATGGGCTCCAAGTCTTACCTCTGTCTACCAGAGCCCAACTTCTCTCAGATTGTTCAGCTTGGTGCTTACCAATATAGATTCCAGACTGAATATGTTGTTGATGAAATATTCTATGAATTAGATTTTAATCTAGTCAACTTTGTTTTTTTAAACCAACATACTGAAAAACATTCTTTAATAGTTATTTGTGTATATACTGCCACTCTAGAGAAAAAAAAAAAATACTGGAAAGAAAATACGGCACTGGGTTTTTTTTGGGGGGGTTAGAGGCATATATTCAATATGAAAAACAATCAACAGTAAAATTAATTAGTGCTTTTTTATAAAAATTCATTCAATAACTACACTGGGGAAGATACCATGGTAGAGGCAAGGGATCAAATAATGAGTAAGGAATTAATGAATAAGTCTAATAGAGTTATAGAACACAGTCACAAGTAGCTTCACGGTAAGATAGGAATTGATGAGAGTGTTAAAAGAAGCACACTCAAGATTTGAGTGGCATTCAGATTGTAAGTTATTATCTGTAATTGAAGGGTGATTCAGAAAAAAATCATGTAAGGTTTAAATTAGAGCAGGACCTTTTTAGAGTGAGTAGGATTTGAACAGCTAAGCTACCATGTGCACTTATTTACATGGGGATAAAAATAAATTGAAAAAGAGTCTCAATGATTTGTATTCATTTATGTTCACAAAAGAGGGAGTTACAGTATGTCATTGGTTTATCCCATATGGGGAATAATCATGGTGTGAGATTAGGATGGAAAGAAAGCTTGGAATATAGGAAATAAAATGAAGGGTAAATCTTATCCGGAAATAAATATTACAAATGTCAACTTTAAAATGGTAGAGATAGACACAATATAAGTCATGTGAGAGGGCCAGTTCTGATGTTAAGTCCTGGCCACATGCTATGGCCGAGTATTTATTACCTGCAACTTTGGAGAACATCCATATTAAACTTTCATCTCCAGCATTCCAACCATAGGCCAAGAAACATATATTGCTGAAAGGTTTTCAAGTCTTATTTCATCCTTTCCTAAGAAAGCAATTTTCGACTGATAAGTTTTCTAAAGGCATTTTTGACATCTTTGTTCCTTAGACTGTAAATCAGGGGATTCAACATAGGTACAATCAATGTATAGAACACAGAGGTCACTTTGTTGATATCCAGTGAATGACCTGTACCAGGGCGCAAATAAATGATGATCAAGGTACCATGGTAGATAGTGACAATGATCAGGTGGGAAGCACAAGTGAGGAAACCTTTCTTTCTTCCCTCAGCAGAACTTATCTTGAGGAGAGCTGCTATGATGAAGACATATGAGAGAAGAACTGTCAGAAGACAGACAACTTCAGACAAACTAGCAAACACCACCAGAACTATGTCATGAATGTAGGTGTCTGTGCAGGAAAGTGAAAATAGAGGGGAGACATCACAAAAGACACGGTTAATTTATCTGGAGCAGAAAGTGAGATGGAAGGTGTTAGTGGTGTGGATAATGGAGCTCATGGTGCCCCCCAAAAATGCTCCCATTGCAAGCTGGCAACAAATTCTCTTGGACGTAATAACAGTATAAAGCAGTGGGTTGTAGATTGCTATGTACCAGTCATAAGCCATGGCAGCCAAGAGGTAAGATTCTGTATCAACCAAAGAAATGAAAAAATAGAGCTGTGCAGCACACCCATTGTAAGAAATTGTCTTCTAATCAGAAACCAAGTCCACCAGTAATTTGGGAGCAATGACGGAAGAGTAGCATGCATCTATGAGGGACAATATGCAGAGGAAAAAGTACATAGGGGTGTGCAGGTGGGAACTGCTTGTGATTAATAAAATCATCCCAAGGTTTCCCATGAGCATCACCGAGTAGATGGAAAAGAACACAGCAAAAAGAAGCCTATGAAGTTCTGGGTGGTCACTAAATCCCAGGAGGAAGAACTCAGTCTTCACTGTGCCGTTCACATTCTCTGTCTCTTTGCAGTGCTTTGTGGATTCAGGAGCAGTGACAGAAATAATGATGACAATGTTAATAACAACCCAGATATTGACAAAAAAAAATGAAAGTGCCAAAATAAATAGAACAGCCATTCTAAAATTTACTGGGTCATCCTTATGGCACCTAGTCACGCCTACAGTTAATCCAACAGAATGCATAGGTTTTCAAATATTTTAGCAGCAGAAGCTTATATAAAAAAACCCAGAAGCTTATATATATACACACACACACACATATTTTAGCTAAACTGCCAACTGAGCC
The DNA here is from genome assembly GCF_024166365.1 of Elephas maximus indicus. Classification (NCBI taxonomy): domain Eukaryota; kingdom Metazoa; phylum Chordata; class Mammalia; order Proboscidea; family Elephantidae; genus Elephas; species Elephas maximus. The sequence continues at coordinate 105,359,501 of NC_064825.1, read as the reverse complement.
ACTTTCTTATTCCTTAAAGCTATTTGTTCCCACATTAAACGACACTACCCTCAAGCTAGTTGCTGACTCTAAACTTGGTATTCAGCCTTAATTTCTCTAACTCTGTCCTCCACCACATTCTGTGCATCTAAAATTTCACAGCTAAACATCTCATCTCTGTCCAGTCCACTCGACCAGGACTACCATATTAATCACTGCTTCTTTCATCTTTGCCTTTAACTGTTGCACAAGCCAATTCATCAGCTGCTCCACCTCCAATCTTGTCTGATGCAATCTGTTCACCCCTCATTCACTGTCCTCCAGTCATGAAAACTCCCTGTAACGCACTACAATCTTACCTTCCTCAGCCTGGCCACTGCTTGTCTCTACAGTGTGTTGGTGGATCTAATAGAAATTTGCTGCCTCTGGAATAATGTAGTTTCATATGCCTAGAGCTTGGTTACCAAAAACGTACCTAAACCCTTTACTATCAAGCAAATTCTAACTCATAGCAACCAGGCCTATATTTTTGTGCAAAGGAAAAAGTACACTATTTTTTAGGTTGTCTCAACCCTTTGCCAGAGAACAGCTCAGCTAACATAGAACAATAGGATTTGAGTTGACAATCACTCTCCTAGGCTGGCGTTTTGATGAAGAGTTGTATGAGCTCTGTGCTTCAGGGCCTTTGCACATGCATTTTCTTCTACCCAGAAAATTATTCTTCCGACATTCTTTATTCTCCGAGCTCAGCTTAAATCCTGACTTTCAGCAAGGTCTCTACTGACCAACTCTAAGTAGTTCCTCCATTATTCTCCATCTCTGCATCCTAGTTATTCCCTTCATAGCACTTATCACAATTTGTAATTTTTTTTATTATTTATCTATTTATTTATTATACATGTCCCTCCCTAGACTGTATGATCTCTGACAACAAAAGTGACGTCTTTAATTTTTTTTAATGTCCATCATTGTAGAATCAATGCCTTATATAATCCTGACCCATAGTAGATTCTCAATCAACAAAGATTAATAAATAACTTTAATCCTGAATATATAAACAGTGACAGATTGAATATACAAATAGGCAATGTCCAGACCACATATCACAATAGAACTCTGACCCACAACCTCTTCATCAAATAACCCAGGAAGCCAAATCAGAACATTCTCAGTAATTGATCCAGAATTAAGACCAAATTATGATTTTGTCATTGACTTGCTTGTTTTCCTCAATTTTGTCTGACTTCTTTTAAAAATCTAAATGTGCAGAGAAACATCAGAAATGTATATAACAGACTATATTTATTGTGAGTAAATACAGTTCTAACTGGGCAGCTTCAACCTGAAAGTATCGGGAAGGTGCTCCGAAGAAGGGACAGTGAAAGGGTTACATAGATCATTGAGTGGCCTTTAGATATAGCACCACAGCATTTGTTCTTCAAGGCTTCAAGGATCAGGTGCATGAATCCTCAAGGTGGCCAGCTGTCAAGGATCCTAAGTATCTGGGTCTGGCAAGACAGTCCCCTGAAGGTCATTGTCTTGTTAATTTCTCAGGAGATAGCATCAAAGCACTTACAAGGTTTCAGGGTCAGTCAGTTGTAGAAACAAAGTCACTAAGGACATGCATACATCTTCCAGTCAGACCATTGAGTTCCTGCTTTTCCAAACTGGGTACACATAGATCATTCTCTAGGGGACCCAATGCCTAAGGCAAAATGGTCTCTGCTAATCTGTTTATGAGGCTGTTTGACCTGAAGTTGGCTCCAGGAAAACCAGCGCCTTAAAGCCTTAAGCTTCAAAAGAATACTTAAGGGTGAATGACCTGGATGGGTCACTGGAACTCCATGAACACAGAAATGTAGATTGCAGGAGAATTAAAACAGTTTCTCACTTCTAATTCATGACAAAAGAGAAAAAGCCAAATAGACTCCAAGACAATCATTTGCACAAAATGCCCCATTTCTAATAAGTCCAATTCCAGCTTTCCTGTGTCAACAATCTCCAATGAGGGCGTACTTTAAGCCTTCCCTTTTTCTCATGTAAACTTTCCCACTCCTCTGCCTGCCTTTGAGTTCCTGTCAAATACAAGTAATGGCAATGAACCACCTTGATATAGCAAACTGAATAAACAGGCTTTATTTGTCCCCAGTTGGATTGCCTTCATTTATTTCTACAACAGATAAAAACATTACTGTTTCAGGTGAAGATTTTTGGATAGAAGAGCAGAATTTCTGTATTTCTCACCTTAAGATGTAGTTTGTCTCTGAAGAAAAGGGGATCCATTAGAACAGCTTGAAATCCACTGATAATATAGAAAGACCAAAGACTGAATTAATAAGGTAAGTGCTGAATTCTTCCCCTGTCACACAGCAGGGGAATAGTTGGGCAGTACAATTAATCTCTTAGTTTCAGTTTCTTCATCTATAATATGACAATGAGAGTGCCTTTCTCATCAAGTTACAATGGTAGGTGTTAAATAAATTTCCATTAACGATCTCAATATTCTCACCATCTTGTTCCTTTACTGTTCAAAGTGGCAACATAGAAAGGAACTCTGGGTAGATCCAGACATCTATTTTATTTTATCCAGAGCCAATCTATGGAATGCAACTTGAGAAATGTTTATAATAACACATTTATTATTTTTCAACCCAGGCATCTGCTTTAATTATATGCAAGATGATTTCTATTCCTTCTGCAGGGAATAACTGTAATAGATTTTCAAATGGGCTCATCTATCCATTCATCTGGGCTATTTCCACTTTTATTGCTCTTTCCTTATTTTACAGCTCTGCAACTTGTAGACAATCACTAGGAACGCAAATGATAGTGGTTCACGGAAAAGTATATTTTGTCCAGTGGACAGGGAGTTGATTTCCCTCCCTCCTGTGGAAAAACACAGTTTTATATCTATTTGTATATGTACTTGTGTATTCCGATGCATGAAAGTATGCCTCTTTAAATTTCCCTTTGTAGCATTTGTTATTTCATGCCATTTCCCCAATTTCTTAAAGGTTTTACTAAAGTTAAATATTTTTACTAAAACCTTGTATACATTTAGGGTAAATAAGCAGAGTGTAGCTATCAGAAGAGTTATTCTTTGACTAGACAGAACAAAGTATACATAAAACAATGAACATGAAATCTGCAATGTTGGTCATTTCTTTTTCTACCTTGGTGCAGTTTCTGGCAAGTTAAGGTAGATTAATTCTGAACAAGTGTCACATACTTGGCCTTAACATATTTTGATCTCATTATTTCCAAAGTAATTTCACATTTAATTCTCATAACTCTTTAAAATATGTTAAGGTTGATTGTCTCTCAACTTTATAGAAAAGGAACTGGTAACCACAGACCAACTGACCAGCCCAGGGTTCCACAGCTCTACAATGAAAAAGTCTGGTTAGGACTTTAGAGATTCTATTTCGTTTGGTTAAGGCATTCTCCAATAAGCAGGTAATTACATTTTTATCTTAAAAAAAAAAAAAAAAAAATTTTTTTTTTTCTTTTAATTCCTAGTCCCTGGATGGCATAAATTGTTAAGCACTGGGTTATTAGCTGAAAGATTGGATGCTCAAACCCACCAAGGGTTACCTCAGACCCACTCAGAGGCACCAAGGAAGATAAGTATGGTGGTCTGCTCCTGAAAGTTCAATCTTGAAAACCTCATGGAGCAGTTGTACTCTGCACACATGGTGTTGCCATGAGTCAGAACACACTTAATGGCGACTATCGTTTTTTTTTTTTTTTTAGAACCTATTAATTCTGGGTTTCATCTTAAAATACAATGTGGTAAAAGTGTTTTGTAATTTTTGTTCTTGTTGGAAATACCTTGAAGACTTAAAGTTGTCTTATTTCAGACATGTTTCCATTCCAAACATCAGATTTCTATTTATAAAACAAGTGAATATAAGAAATGATCTTGTAGAACCCCATTCAGCCATAAAATTGTTTGATTCTGTTAAGAATACTTACCAGATTAATGACTTTCTATTACCCACTTTCTTACTACACTGTTGTCAATCTCAGTTCATTTTCTAGTGGGAAAATCAAGTATGACACTTAGAGACAAAAACATTCAGTTCATTGCAACATTTATCTGAATCCATTAGGGTGTGCCTTCTGTGTTCCTAGAACCAGTTTTTGCCTACCATAGGAAGGTTTGGTTCCTAGAAGCATGCACAGCCTTTTTATGCTTTGCTTTGTGACTTTTGAGATCATCTTCCTGATCAGACATAAGTTCTCAGGGACTTACACTCTCATATCTAAATCCCAAAGGGAAAAGACATATGAGCAATTAAAAAGTTCTAATCAGAAGTTGGTTAAACACAAAATAAAATGAAGTAATATGTTTTTGTATATCTTGAAAATGTCCAAAGAAACATGTCTTGGCTTCAGAGTGGTAGATTATTAAAATCAGCCTGAAACCAGAAGAACTAGATGATGCCAGGCTACCACCAATGACCACCCTGACAGCAAACACAACGGACAATTCCTGACAGAGCAGGAGAAAAGTGGAGTGCAGAACTTAAATTCTACTAAAAAGACCAGACTTAATTGTCTGACTGAGATTGGAGGAACCCTGGAAGACAGGGTCCCCATACTCTCTGTTAGGCCAAAACTAAAACCAACCCTGAAGCCGGTTTTTCAGACAAAGATTAGACTGGACTATAAGACATAAAATGAAACTCCGGAACAGTGTGCTTCTTAGCTCAAGAACATTAAAAAAAAAAAAAAAAAAAAAAGAGACTAAATAGGCATCTCCTGTCTGGAAACAAGATGAGAAAGGGACAGGAGCTGGTTGAATGGACACGGGAAATCCAGGGTGGGATGAGGAGTGTGCTGTCACATTATAGCGAGAGCAACTAGGATCACATAACAATGTATGTATAAATTTTTGCATGAGAAACTGATTTAAACTGTAAACTTTCAATTAAGGCACAATAAAAAAAAAATAATTAAAATGAGGTCTAGAGAGAATGTGTTGTCTAATGAAGAAAAGTATGGTGGGAAAGATATATTTGATTTAGACAAAATAGCCTTGAATTTCACTTCAAGCTTTGTAAACACAGGGAAGTTCAATGTGGAAGGTTCCTATGAGAAGGCTGGAGCTGAAGTATATCGATCCACTAGTTCAGTGGTCCCAAGAGTGAGTAATTTTTCTCCTTATGGAACATTTGACAATGCCTGGAGATAGCGTTGCTTGTCAGACTTCTCAGAGGTGGGTCAGGGAGGAGAGGAAGGGTGCTGCTTTCATCTAATAAGTAGAGGCCAGAGAGGCTGTCACATCCTACAGTTCCCAGGGCTGAACTCCATGGCAAAGAATTATCTGACCCAAAATGGCAAGATCACCAAGGTTGATAAACTGCTCTAGTTGGAGGTTCAAGGTGAACAATTTCCCTTACCTTTATCTTAAACTGCAAAATCGCTCAGGTAATATGAGAAATCTCACCTCATTTAAAACATTTGAATTTCAAGGCAGTGCTATATTTTCATTTTAAATACAACATAACTCCATATTTTTCACCTAGCATGTGCTCATTTATTTAATTGAAATAATAAGTAGCTGTGCCAGGGATACTGGAATATTTTCTAAATAGTTAACACATGATCCTTGCTCCAAATATAACTTTTTAGGATATGTTAGTAAGAGTGCTTTCTATGTGTGCCACGTCCTTGCAGTTTTATGATTTAGCACATAAATAAACACACATAGAGGAAGATGTTGTGAAGACAGGAGAGAGGTTTGAAGATGGTGGCATTGAAGGTTGGAGTGATAGGGTCACAAGCCAAGCAAAACTGGAAGTCACCAAAAGCTATGAGACAAGGAATAAATTCTTCCCATGAGCCCCTAGAGAGAGTCTGGCCCTGACAAAACCCTGATTTCAGCCCAATGATACTGATTTCAGATTTTTGATCTCCAGAACTAACACGAGAATAAATTTCTGTTCTTTCAAGTCATCCACATTGTGATAATCTGTTCAGGAGCCTCAGGAAATTAAGACTATAGGTAAGATTTACAAATGGTTAAAATAATTTCAAAAACAACATTAACAAAGACACAGAAACTTGAAAAAGATAAGGGATCAAATACATGATCTACTTGTTTAATCAAGAATTAAAGTGAAATACAGAGCATAAAGTATGGTGAAACACAGAGCAAACAATAATAACAATGAGTGCAACTAATTTACTAATCAAATATATTTATTATACCATATATAACACTAAGAATTTGAGATTCATTGTTTATTTAATTTCCATGAGAAAATTATGAGAAGTACCAACCATTTGTCCTCAATTTGACTCTGAATTTCAGTTACCCCATATATGTCAGAGTAGAACTCTGTTTCATAAGGTTTTTGATAGCTGACTTTTTCAGAAGCACTCCATTGGGCCTTTCTTCTGAGGCACACCTGGGTGGATTTGAACTTCCAAACTATTGGTATATAGCCAAGTTCCTTAACTATTTGTACCACCCAGGAGCTCATGAGACAGGTAGAATAATATTACACTCATTTTACAGATAAGAATTTTCTTAAAAGGTGCAAAACTACCAACACTGCAATAGAAAAAGTAGTAAAAGAGATAATAACCAAAAAATGACTAAAAATTAATTCCTACAAATATCCAAAAACTCATGGGAAGCTCAGTCCAAATTAAAATATATATATATATGTATATTTATTTATGTATGTATTATATGCTCAGAGCCCTGGTGCCACAGTGGTTAAGAGCACAGCTGCTAACCAAAAGGTTAGCAGTTGGAATCCACCAGCTTCCCCTTGGGAACCCTATGGGTCAGTTGTCCTATAGGGTCACTATGAGTCAGAATCGACTTGATGGCATCAGGTTTATATATAATACATATTTACATATATATAAATATGAGACAACTGTATAGTTATTCCTCTGAAGAAAAGGAATTATTTAATTCAATAAGAATGGTTATATGCATTAAGGGCGTTGTTTTTAAAAGACATGTCTCATTGTATGTACTTTGTTGGAAACATATTTGTGTAACCACAAATCAAAAAAATGAGGTTTAACAGTACCATCCCACAAACCCGAATCAAAACACTCAGAGACTGGAGGATAGCAGCAAAGATGGCAGATATATTTGAACAATGCTCTTCTCTGGGAAATTTAAGAGAAGTCTAAAAGGTGAGTAGACAACAAAGAATCATGCGTAGTACCCTAGTTCACTAATGTCCTTCCCCGGTTTCCATTCATCCATTTCTACCAAAACTCAAATCCATCCTTAAAGGTTCCTTTTGAAACTTTAAGTCCAGCTAAGAAAATGGCCCCTTGGAAAGTAAGTTAAATCCCATCACTTTTCTGAAAGCTTCTTTCACATCCTTGTTCCTCAGGCTGTAGATCAGGGGGTTCAGCATGGGAATCAATGCAGTGTAGAACACTGCGGCTATCTTGTCTGTATCCAGAATGTTGCCTGAGCTGGGACTGCAATAAACGAAAAGAATTGTTACGTGAAAGACAATGATGGCTGTGAAGTGGGAAGCACAGGTGGAAAACACTTTGCGCCTTCCCTCTGCAGAGCGCATCCTCAGGATGGTGATGAGAATAAACAAGTAGGAGGTGAGGATGACCACAATGGTGATGATCTCATTGGCAGTGGCCACAATGTACAAAAGCAATTCATTCATAGAGACATCAGAACAGGCAAGAGATAAGAGAGGGGGTAGATCACAGAAGAAGTGGTTGATGACATTCGATTGATAGGGCGGGATCTCAAGAGCTAAACACAAGTGCATCAGAGAACACACTGTTCCACACAGGTAGCAGCCAGACATCAGCTCCACACGGAGCTTCTGGGACATGATGACCATGTACAGCAGTGGGCTGCAGATGGCCACAAAGCGGTCGTAGGCCATTACAGCCAGCAAGTTGACCTCAGTGATTCCATAAGCACAAAACAAATAGAATTGCACCATGCATTCCAGGAAGGAAATGGATTTGTCCTTGTTTATGATATTGGCCAGTGTCCTAGGCACAATGATGGTGGAGTAACAGAAATCCACAAAGGATAAGTGGCTGAGGAAAAAGTACATGGGGGTGTGAAGCTGACTGCTGACCTGAATCAGTGCAATCATGCCCAAGTTGCCCACAACTGTGATCCCATAGATTAGAAGGAAAAACAGGAAGAGGAAGACTCTCAGCTCTGGGATGTCTGATAGTCCCTGGAGAATAAACTCTGTCACCACGGTGCAGTTTTCCTCCACCATTTTCTGCTATGTTTCAGGTTTGGAAAAACAAATTAAATCTTTTGTCTTTCTCCTAGAAGAGAATAAGAGTTTCATATCAGCTTCACAGAAATAGAATATTGATATGAAAAATAGTTTTTATGAGAAAACTATATATAAGAAAAATGCAACTGTCAAACCATTCAAAATGTGAATAACTTCTGTCAATCCCACCGATTAAAAGTAGTCATCAACCGAAGCCTTGAATGTTTCTCAGAATTTATCTGTGTACAGATTGAGGTGACCTATTGCCTTAGTGGTCTAATGGAATTTTGAAATAGATTCAATGTTATGCTTTACAGCTCCATAGAAATTAGCTCCTGTTCCCTGAAAACCTTAATGAGCTATATCCAGTTAGGACAACAGCTGTTGTGATCCTGTATAACACACAATTTTTTTTTCTTTCAGTTTATCGGTAACATATATTTGCAGTACATGAGCTACATACTGTGTATATCCAATGCTATGGAATGTGACAAACTTCCTTGAGATCAGTGGCTTATAAAGACCTTTTTACATATGATATTATGCAGAATAAAAGAAGATAATTAGACTGTGGAATTCATAATCTTTTTACTTTATCTAATTAACCAAGTGATTTAATAATTAGAAGGGTAATGGTCAATGCTAGCAATGCTAACTGTCATATAAACTTTTCCAGGAAGCATTTAAAGAGCAAATATCCCAAACATTAACATTAATCCAAAACAACAATAAAAAGTTAAATGATCTTTCTCATGGAAGAGAGATTTTATTCTTAGCCATGTATTATAAGAAATGTTTAATTTTACTCTCTGCCCTCCCTCCTAGAGTCAGACAGGTGTGCTATGACAATTCAGTATGAAAAGACAGGATTATCAATAAAATTTTGAAAAATCATGTTGAAAGCTGCATTTCAATGATGTTTATATTACAAATAAGAAAATATTATGTATAAAAAATAGATAAATTGTTAAAAGTGCTATACTATAATGGAAAATCACAATGGTGTTTGAAATTAAGTTTCAGACATGGTTACTTAAAGACGGGATAACAAATAGTATACCTGGGAACAGATGTAGCTGTTGATGTAGGTGTAGAGGTATGAATCGAGAGAGATGTTACATGTAATCAATTTAGTGTCAGCCCATAATCCTGAAAACCACATATTTTATCCACGTTAAAAAAGAGGCAAATAAAAATTTTCCAAAGTCCTTACAGAGTAGATTAGGGGGAGTGGTTATGTTATCTAGTCTATGCAAGTGGGAGCTGCAATCCAGACATTTTGCACAGAGCAAAAGCATACAGAAGTTGAAGAATTTTACTCTCTGCCCTCCGTCCTAGATTCATAGATATATGTGCTATCACGATTGTGTGAGAAAAGACAGGATTAGGAACATACACAGCTTGGTATTTGGACTAATTTTAAAGAAATGGGGACAAATAGTTGACCTGAAGTCATGGTTTGATCATCTACCTGATCGTAACTGCATACATACATACATACTTTCTTACAACTCTTTGCCAACCCCTAAATTAAAGAGAAAAATAAACTTGGAAATGTTTCTTTCCAATCCAGGCCGATAATATAAATTAGGTCATGGTAAAGTCAATCATTATTTGAAAAGAATTAAATCCTTTCCTGAGTAAAGATAACCGACAAGTCCATGTGTCCTCAACTAGCTGTGTGGGCACATTAATGTAACCCTCAGAATTAGGGTGACATTAAGGGACATCTCAGTGGTCATCTTTACTGGATTTAATGAAGGAAATTTGTGTGAAAGAAGAAGGAAAGAGAAAGAAGGGGGGGGAAAGATTTACCATTTTGTTTACTGTGTATTCTAACACACTTTATTGGGTATCACCCAGTGTTTGGTGTTACAGAGGAATTGTTCTAATTTCCCATCAAGTATCTCTTACTACTAAAGATGAAAGTATTTTAAGTAATAAGTACACAGGAAAAGGGTTTCTGTGTAAACATACTGTATTTAGAAGAGCAGAAGAGTGCTTATAACTATTATAGAAACTTATTACAGAGCTTATGTTATTATTGAAGCTTATAAGTCTTCTACATAATGAAAATAATTAGATATATTTTTAGAATATTTTCTAGTTCATAAAATGTATTCATTTCAATATTCAGGTTTTTTTAGAGTCTAGTTCTGGCTAACAAACCTGACTGGCAGGCATTTTTCCCTGGCCCCGAAGATGTCCTGCTAGCAATTATACAGAGTTAGAGACTTTATACCGTAACTTAAGCTTCTGGGGACTGGGTCCCTTAAATTCCCCAAACAATTATTAGTCTGTATGGAATACCAAAAATAAATAATTAAGAATAAAACTTTCTTTACATATAAGACACAAATGATTGTTAATCTCTGCAACATGCCAATTGAAAATTAATAAAACATGCTGCATATCCTAACTTGGGAACCAATTCTGGAAAACCAAACAAACCTCCTCAGAAATTTCATGGTGTATTTTGGGAAACTAAAATCCCAGTATTGTATATGTGAGCTGCAGCTAGGATTGACGTTCTGAAATAACATAAATGTTCTTTCTGAATTTTCCTTTTCCCATGCGTTTTGTTATTGGGTGCAGGCCACTTGATTCCAACTCATCGTGACTCCATGTTAAACAGAATGAGACACTGCCTGGTACTGTACCATCCTCACAATCACTGCTGTGTTTGAGCTCATTGTTTCAGCCACTATATCAATCCACCTTGTTGAGGGTCTTCCTCTTTTTCACTGACCCTCTATTTTGCCATAGTATCCATTCACTAATCCATACTTTACATAGTATTCCTTTGTCGCAGTAATACAAAGTATGCTAACATTCTGCAGGGCGTAGTGTCTACCAAAAAAAAAAAAAAACCTGTTGCCCTCGAGTTGATTCCAACTCATAGAAACCCTACAGGACAGAGTAAAACTTCCCCATAGAGTTTTCAAGGAGCACCTGGTGGATTTGAACTGCGGACCTTTTGGTTAACAACCATAGCACTTAACCAGTACTCCTCCAGGGTTTCCACAGCCACAACTAAAACCAATCTAGTCAGTAGTAGAGATGGGCTTCGATTTTGCTGATTCTGTGGTTACCTCTTTATGGTTACCTCAGTGCAACACAAGCTTCAAATTTCTGTAGTGTTAGCTCACACTTAGCGTGAGGGCTGCTGGTTTGTCATTGACATGATGTTTAATACAACCTAAGTGTTAGGTCTTCCCTTTCACCTCCGCATCAGAGAGGATCTCTTTCCAGATCACTCTCCCTCCCCTGGCAGTGAAATGCTGGTACAGGTTACTCAATGCTTGCGTTAGCTGATCTTCCAGTGACCTCAGTTGTCTAATGTGTTCCAGAAAGGCTGTGATTTTGCAGAATATGCTTGTCCTTTAATAGTGGAAACAAATCCATTTTCAGCTTTCTACCTCCTGAACTGAATCCAGATTCTGATTATACTGTTTTAAAGAATATTTGACTAAGTTAAATTGCAACAAGCTTTTTAAATTGTTATTTAGTATATAACATACTGAAGGCTTTTTCAAATAATTTTCTCAGATAATGAAATGGAGAATGCCTCTAATGACTAGATAACAATTCCATTTGAAGATAAGGAGATTAACAGATTTTCCTTCAACAAAAATGAAAAAAAAAATCTGATAATATTTAGTAAATTATTAAAATAATCATTGATAATAAGTGACTATGAAAGCTTTCACATATGAGGTCGATGATAGAAAATTCAGTGCCACTGCTGTTTTAGTAAAACAATTCTTTTCTATCTTTGTTTTACTATCAGATTTAGAGATGCTGAATCTGTATTATTCTAACGATGATAAATATTCATCCATGGATAGTTTCACTAAATTGAAGTAAAGAAAAATAAAATCAACCTCATTAATATCATTGGGATGTGTTTCCAATGACACTATATAGTTTCTCCTTGAAAATTTTATCAAATTTATAAATACACTTAAGTTTTCAAATAATAATATAGTGATGACAGTTATGCTAATTCATTGTAGACAAAAATCGCATAGAGTTTTATTACCACAGAAAACGATAGGTCAATTTATGTACAGTGTCTTTTATGTTGCAAAGTAGTCTGCTAGTAGGATACAGTTCTGGAGAGTAAGGGAAATTTAAATAGTTCAGAAGTAAAAAGAAATGGTACAAAATCTGATGATTCATGGGTCTTGAATGAATCATAATGGACTCCAGATAGCTATAGAATGAGCTGGAAATTACTGGTCTACCTTTTTCAATTCAAACTTATGATGGATAACGCCAATATAAATTATCCTCAACATAGCAGCTATGAAAGCTACTAAAGATAACTTTAGAATCTAATGTTAGATAACTGGAAGAATATGAGATTTAACATCAGGGTTACTGCCCATGTGTTTGAAGTCCCAAATTTAAAACCTTGGTCAGAGCACCAAAAACATATAGACCTCCATTTCCTCAGAATAAAAGTGGTTGTGTCTCTTCCTTCACAAATTTTTATCATCCTCTGGCAATTTAGGGGAGAAAAATAACAGTTTATTTTTTGAAAAGGGATTATTTAATTTTTCTAATACTTTTCACCAGCTCCAAGTAAATGACAATTTGGAGTTTATTTGTGGCTATCTAAAACTATGCTGGCCTCCATTAGATAGCCAAATATTAACTAACAAAGGATGATCTTAATACAACACTGTAAATTTACATTCATATTATCTTTCCTAATAATTCATTGAACAAACATAAAAATTGTTGTCAAGTTTTCATTTTACACTCATGAAAACAGTATTTTTCCCTATTATGATTCTGACTGAATTTGGAATTCCATCCAGACACTAAGGGGAAAAGAAAAGATTACTAACAAAAAATAAATCTGATGTTATAAAATTTTCCAGTTAGATACCAATGTCTATGAAAGCTTTTTTTTTTGTAGTAACTATTATATTTGTTAAAGGAAAACCAATTCTTCCTAATAAACACAATAATTTTGGTCTTTGATTATTTCTTAATTTAGATTATAATTAGAAATGACAATTAATTTAAAACCATAGTAAAGCCCAAGGAAGGTATTTAGCTCTCAATAGTTATCACAACCCCACTCTATTATTGTACGAAGACTGCCTGGAGTGATGAACTTTGAGATTATGCCCTTGATCAAACTGCCATACTGGATTAACAATATATTTACACTTATTAATAGATGATAGAACGGAATCAAAAAACTGTACATAAACATACCATCTCTGTGTTTGTTCTCAACATTCTAATCTTCCAGATACAGGGAAAGAAAGGAGAGAATAAGCATTCATTTAATGTATACAATATGGCAGATGGGGTATTTCCATTTTATTTTACTCCATACAGAGGGCCAATCTATCTAAACCTCGTTTTTATATCCCGTCATCCTCCACAGTGAAATTCTTTCCTGAAATAATTTAGAATAGTAATTATATTTCATTCTAATTTGCATTCCTTCCAGCAACTAACAAGATACCTTTTACATAGGTGGTAAAAAACAGAAACTCAAAACAGTTTGTTCAATCATTGACTTAATTATACATTCTTGCCTTCTAAATATTGCTCATACTGTTTAATCTTGTATAAAACTTCTTTCTTTTTTAAAATTTTAATGTATTTTTATTTATTATGTTGTTGAGAATATACACAGTAAAACATACACCAGTTCAGCAGTTCATACCTGTGTCATTTAGTGACATTGATTACATTCTTCAAGTCGTATAACCATTCTCACCCTCCTTTTGTGAGTTGTTCCTTCCTCATTAACAAAACTTCCCTGTCCCCTAAGGTTTCTATCTAATCTTTCAAGTTGCTGCTATCAATTTGATTCCATATAGATAATTCTTAACCTTTCATTATTAATTTTTTTTTTAATTTGATGCTATGTGTTTTCACTAGTTGTGGCATGCTGATTCAAAGACCTATTTGGAATTTTTGATATGAGTTATGTGTTTTGAGATATATGATCTGGTAATACAATCCACCAGTAAGACAGGTGGCACTGTAGTGCCGCAGATCAGTGGCATAACAATATAACAGTAAGAATTAAGTAGTTTATTGTGAGTGCCTTTCCATTAGGTTACATGGGGAATCTCTGGTTTTCTAAATATGACACAGAATAAAAAACAAAACAAACCCATCAGGTATCCCTAACTATCACTTAAAAAAAAAAAAAAAGGAAAGCCATAATTATGCTTGTAATCCTTATCTCACAGAAATAAAAGAAAAAAAAGGGCAAAAGTTTACAAAACTAAAACATCCAGGAAGCATCACCTAATAGAATGCTCAACATACACAGCAATGAGGCTCCAACTCTGGTCTACTGAGCTTCACACGTTTCAAAAGCGACCCACCTTGACACTAAATGCATTTGAACTAAAATAATATATTGTTTTGATAATGAAAGTTTACAGCTGTTTCTTCTCAGTTTGAGTCATGGCACAGCAGCAAATGAAGGTCCTGAAAGCTTGACTCCATCCACCGCATTAAGGTCGACTCTACTTTGAGGAGACAGCTCTTCACAAGTCATATTTTGAGTGTCTTCCAATCTGAGAGGCTCATCTTCTGCCACTGTGTCAGACAATGTTCTGCTGCTATTCATAAGCTTTTCACTGGCTAATTCTTTTCAGAAGTAGACCGCCAGGTGCTTCTTCCTAGTCTGTTTTAGCCTGGAATCTTGACTGAAACCTGTCCACCATGGATGCTGCTGCTGCTGTTTGAATAGTGGTGGCATAACTTCCAGCATCACAGCAACACACAAGCCCCCACAGTATGACAAACTGACAGACACATGGAGGATAACATAGGAATTAGTCTTTTAACTATCTGCATGAAACACTTAATGATCGTCCCATAATTAGTGGTTGTTCTAGATGTATATGCCTTTCTCAACCACACCCACGGCTGTCCACTCAATTCTGATTCACAGCAAAAATATAGGGTTTACAAGGGTATACATTTCTACAGAAACAGACTGCCACATCTTTCTCCTGCAGAGCCACTGGTGGTTTTGAACTGCTGAACTTTCAACTACCAGCAAATTGCTTTAAACACTGTGCAAACAGGGAATGCATAGATATTGATATCCTAAGCGTTAGTGAACTGAAATGGGATGTTATTGGCCGTTTTGAATCAGACAATCATATGGTCTACTATGCCAGGTATGACAACTTGAAGAGGAATGCCTTGCATTTATCTTCAAAAAGAACATTTCAAGATCTATCCTGAAGTGCAACTCTGTCAGTGACAGGATAATATACATATGTGTACAAGGAAAAGCAGTTAATATGACTATTATTCAAATTTATGCACCAGCCACCAAGGCCAAAGATAAAGAAACTGAAGATTTTTACCAAATTCTGCTGTCAGAAATTGATCAAATATGCAATCCGGATGCATTGATGATTACCGTCAATTGGAATGAAAAATTGGAAACAAAGAGGAAGGGTCAGTAGTTGAAAAACATGGCGTTGGTGATAGAAGAGATGCCAGAGATCGCATGATAGAATTTTGCAAGACCAATGAATTCTTCATTGCAAACACAATTTTTCACCAATGTAAATGGAAACTATACACATGGACCTCTCCAGATGGAATACACGGGAATCAAATTGACTATATCTGTGGAGAGAGATGATGGAAAGGCTCAAAATCATCAGTCAGAAAGAGGCCAGGGGCAGACTGTGGAACAGACCATCAATTGCTCATATGCAAGTTCAAGTTGAAACTGAATAAAATTAGAACAAATCCAAGAGAAACAAAGTATGACCTTGAGCATATACCACCTGAATTTAAAGACCATCTCAAGAATAGATTTGATGCATTGAAAACTAACGACTGAAGACCAGACAACTTGTGAAAATGACGTCAAGGGCATCATACATGAAGAAAGCAAGATGTCATTAAAATGAAAACAAAGAAAGAAAAGGCCAAAATGGATGTCAGAAGAGACGCTGAAACTTGCCCTTGAAATTCGAGTAGCTAAAGCAAAAGGAAGAAATGCTGAAGTAAAAGAACTGGACAGAAGATTTCAAAGGGAGGCTCAAGAGGACAGAGTAAAGTATTATAATGGCATGTGGTAAGAGAAAACCAAAAGTGAAGAACACACTCAGTATTTCTCAAGCTGAAAGAACTGCAAAAAAGTTCAGGCCTGAAGTTGTAATATTGAAGTATTCTATGGAGAAAACATTAAACTACGCAGAAAGCATCAAAAGAAGATGGAAGGAATGCACAAAGACACTATACCAAAAATAACTGGTCAATGTTTAACCATTTCAGGACATAGCATGTGATCAGGAACTGATGGTACTGAAGGAAGAAGTCCAAGCTGCACTGAAGGCATTGGTGAAAAACAAGGCTGCAGGAATTGACTGAGTACTAACTGAGATGTTTCAACAAATAGATACAGCCCTGGAAGCGCTCACATGTCTATGCCAAGAAAATTGGAAGACAGCTATTTGGCCAACTGACAGGAAGAGATCTGTATTTATACCTATTTCCAAGAAAGGTGAACTTACCAAATGTGGAAATTATTGAACAATATCATTAATACCACATGCAAGTAAAAATTTTGCTGAAGATCATTCAAAAGCAGCCATATCAATATATCGACAGGGAACTGCCAGAAATTCAAGCCAGATTCTGAAGAAGACATGGAACCAAGGATATCATTGCTGATGTCAGACGTATCCTGGCTCAAAGCAGAGAATACAAGAAAGATGTTTATCTGTCTTTTATTGACTATGCAAAATCATTTGACTGCGTAAAACATAACAAATTATGAATAATATTGTGAAGAATGGGAATTCCAGAACACTTAATTGTGTTCATGACGAAACTGTACATAGTTCAAGAGGCAGACGTTTGAACAGAACAAGGGGATACTGCATGATTTAAAATCAGAAAATACGTGCATCAGGGTTGTATCCTTTCACTATACTTATTCAATCTGTATGCTGAGCAAATAACCTGAGACTCCGGACTATATGAAGAAGTACGGGGTATCAGAATTGGAGACAAACTCATTAATAACCTTTGCTTGCTGAAAGTGAAGAGGACTTGAAGCACTTACTGATGAAGATCAAAAACCACAGCCTGCAGTATGAATGGCATCTCAACATATAGAAAACAAAAATCCTCACAACTGAACCAATAAGCAACATCATGATAAATGGAGAAAAGACTGAAGTTGTCAAGGATTTCATTTTACTTGGATCTACAGTCAAGATCCATGGAAGCAGCAGTCAAGAAATCAAAAAATGCATTTCAGCGGGCAAATCTGCTGCAAAAGACCTCTTTAAAGTGTTCAAAAAACAAAGAAGTCACCTTGAAGACTAAGGTGTGCCTGACCCAAGCCATGGCATTTTCGATTGCCTCATATGCATGCGAAAGTGGGATGATGAAGAAGGAAGAAGGGAGGAGAGCTGATGCCTTTGAATTGTGGTGTTTTTGAAGAATATTGGCTATACATTGGACTGCCAAGAGAAGAAATAAATCTGTCTTGGAAGAAGTACAATCATAATTCTCCTTAGAAGCAAGGATGGCAAGACTATATCTCACTTACTTGGGCATGTAATCAGGAGGGATGACGTCCCTGGAGAAGGACATCATGCTTGGTAAATTAGAAGATCATCGAAAAAGGTGAAGACCCTCAACGAGATGGATTGATACTGAGGCTGCAACAATGGGCTCAAGCATAACAATGATTGCGAGGATGGCATAGGACCGGCTATGTTTTGTTTTGTGATACACAGGGTCACTATGAGTCCCAGCTGACTTGAGGGCACCTAACGACAACAAAAACAACAATGTCCTATCTGTGAGATGCAGAGGTGTAAAAAGTGGCTAGAATATAGTTACACCAATAGTAAGGAAAAAGTTAAAAGAGCATAATGCTCAAGGCAGATATTTTTTACTACGCAAGCTAAACCACCGTTTGGTTTTAAGAAGACTTCAAGGAATGTTTTTGGTTTAAGATGTAAAGATTATCTCAGGGCAAGAGTTTCAGGGCCTCATTCAACATTCATTGCTCCAGGAAGTCTGGTGTCCATGAGAATTTGAAATTTGTTCTGCATTTTTCCCTTTTGATCAGAAATCGTCTATGGAGTTTTTGGTCAAAATGTTCAGTAATGGTAGCAAGACACTGTCCAGTTGTCCTGGTCTCATGGCAAAGGAGGCAGTTGTTCATGGAGGCAATTAGTCACACATTCCACATTCTCCTCCTAGTCATGACTCTCTTTTTTTCTCTGTTGCTCCAGGAAAATAAAGACCAGTTGTTATGCTTTGGGTGACCAGCTTCAAGCTTTTAAAACCCCAGGCACTATGCACCAAAGAAGGAGGTAGAACAGAAGCATTAAATCCATTATTAGGCCAATTAACTGGAATACATCATGAAACCATAATCCTAAACCTCCAAACCAAGAAGCCAAATTCCATGAGCTTTTTAGTTGTGCATAACCAAGCTTAGCAGCTACTCTTTTTTTTTTTTTTTTGCCATTGTTGTAAATATATCTATCACACTTTTGACAATTCATCTTTTTACGGGTGTGCAACTTAATCTTGCTCTTGTGCTTGTCTTAAAATCTCATCTATTCTTAAAGACAAAGTTAAAAGAGCTTGTCAATTATGAAGCAATTCCTTTATTATCCTCAAATGAATTTGAACGCTCGTGTCACTCACCCAGTTATGAAGTTTGCTATATTGAACATTGTAAAATGGCTACTTTTTTGCTTGCCACACTAACACCACTGGATTTTAAGGTCCCTGAGGATGAGGAAGATACTTTTTTTTAAACTGTGATTTATTTACTAATTTTACAATAGTAATTTGGTTGTGTATTTAACAGCTATAATCTTTCCTCTGTCCTACAGGGTTGCTATGAGTTGGAATCAACTCAATGGCAATGTGTTTTTTGGTATTTTTTTTTTTTTTTTAGGAGTAGATACCAGAAAAGAAAGGATGAAAGAACAAACACTTACTCATTTCAAATATGCAATGTGGCAGATGTGGTGTTTCCAATTTCTTTTGCTTGACCCAGCATCTGGCTTATAAAAGCAGATCCAGGTACAGTCTGTCTGGCCAAAAACTCATAGTATTTCTATTGTAAAATGTTCTCTATTTTTGAAGATCTAAAATGATGGTTAATAATGAAACTTTGACCCATGATTCTTTTGCAAATCAGGGAAATGTATTCGGTAATAACTCAACTACATGTTTACCAATGGATGGATTCAATACGAAAAAACAAAAACTGTGTTCATGATTTTCCTGACTGTATCTTTGACTTCCTTATTCTTCAGACTGTAAATCAGAGGATGCAACATGGGGATCTCCACTGTGTAAAGCACAAAGGACATTTTGACTCTGTGACCTGAGTTTTTGGAGTTGGGCACACACTAGAGGAAGGGCATGATGCCATGGAAGATAGTAGTGGAGATCAGGTGTGAGGCACGTTACCCATTAGCTGAGCGCATCCTCAGGATGGTGACAAAGATGAACTCATAAGAGATGAGAATGATGAGTTGTGTGCTCACCTCATTAAAGGTGACAAAGAAGAAAAGCAGCAACTGGTGGAGATGAATATCAAAGCAAGAAAGAGAAATCAGGGAGGATAGCTCACAGAAGAAATGTCTGATTGTGTTTAAACCACAAAAAAATAATTTGAAAACAGGGCATATGACTCTCAAAAAGCACTCTAGTGTGCATGCATATGGTTTGGTCACCAACATGGCACAGAATCTCTGGGATGTGGCAACTGTGTACAGCAGAGCATTATAAAAGGCCACAAAATAGTAATAGGTCATCACAGTGAATAAAATTTATTCAGTTACTATGAAGTTATTTTTTTAAAAAAATGCACCATATACCCTGAAAATGAAATGATTCTGTCTTCTAATATTGGATTCACCCATATCTTGGGAGCAATGATGGAGGAATAGCATCCACTAATGAAAGGTGACTGAGGAAAAAGTACATGGGGGTGTGCAGTTTGGGGTTAATTTTGATGATTTCAATCATACCAAGATTCCCAACCACACTGAAGCTCTAGATGAACAGGAATATCAAGAAGATGGCGATCTGAAGTTCTGGATAATCTGAGAAGCCCAAGAGAGTAAACTTGGCCCCAGCATTTATATTTCTCTCTACCAGAAACATGTTTCCTGTTGCTGGAATCTGAAAATCAGTCTTGTAAATAAGTGATTAAGGAGAGTGATGGATACATGAAGCATGGTTAACTATCACCCAGGTAGAGCATTTAGATGAGACAAAATAGATCTCTGTCATAATTCTGATGGGTGTTAAGTATCCAAAACATACAAGAATATCTGAAGTTTCAAAAACGAAATTACTAATTAATTTTACTTCCTCAAAAACTGTAAAAATTAATTCTGTTCATGTTCTGAAATGTAATTTTAAAGACTACAAGTGTTATTATTATTAACTCAAGCAGTTTGGATACCACCATGCATCCCAATCTTCATTTAAGACATTCCAGCCTCACTGAATCTATGAATTCTGGAAAGAAAAGTCTAAGAAAATGAGAAAAAGTATTCATATCTGGCCTACTGAAACTAATGAAAAGTGAAAGCATCTGAAATAAATTCTGTAATTAAAATCAATTTTTCTGTAATATTGACATGTGCATATTTTGCAATATAAAGAAAGAATAGTCATTATATTCATCTTCTATATCTATTTTTTTTTTATATTTTAAATGGAAGTTTAGCAGTTTCATCATCACTCTTTTTAAGGAAGTCAGACATCAAAGTCAATTCTGATTTATCATTTTCTGTGAAGACTACTTATCAACCTGCCTTGTTCTACAGTTGAGCAAATAGAAAGAAGCCTAAGGGAGCCATGACTTGCCCAGTGACATACAGATTTTAGATCATCTATCTATAACTAGAACCCACCTCCTCTGACTCCGTGCCACGTACGCATCCCTGTATACCAGGCTCTGACTCACACTACAGATTGAGATGTTAGCATTTTTCCCTTCTAAGGATCACAGTTTCAAACACTCCATTCTACTAACTTTTTGAGCACTTATAAGACAAATTTTAGATTGTAAAACTAAGGAAACTAGTTTAGTAAAAGTATTGAAGACCACAGAGATGTTCTGAAGATGTGTGTCAAGATGAAACATAGAGGAATGGAATTTAGAGACATGTCCCCATTCAAAAATGACTTTTGGAAAAACTCTTTAGCTTTGATGATATTGCTTCACTTTTCCAAGCCCTTGTCTCTTCTTTCCCTTCAAGGCACCTAGAATACTGATTCTATCCCTCTATTTCCTGTTGAAAAGATGGGTGAGAATCTTAAAGTGAAGATATTTTGAGGAAGAAGTTCTTAATATAAAGAGAATGGTGGGATTTCACAAATTGGTGTCAGGTGTATTTCCCAGATAAACTAAAGGATACCCAGTTAAAGCTGAATCTTAGATTTTTTTTTTTTTTTTAAAGCACATATCAAATATTGCATGGGAAATTCCTACTTTAAAAAAAAAAGATATTTATTTATCTGAAGTTCAGGTTTAGTGGGGTGTCCTGTATTTTTATTTTCTAAACTTGGCAACCCTATGCCCAGAAAAGCTCAGAGTTTTAGGATTACAAACTCATCACAGTTCCCGGGGACCCTTCCTTGTTTTAGTACTATTTTAAATCCCACCTGTTATGAATGCCTTCAGTGAGTCTCTTGTAAAGAGGACCTCTTACTCAGACTATGAATTCTGGTAAGCTCATCTCTGGTTCTACAACCCAAGACATAGGTTCCAGATGTTCAAACACCAAAAGCCTCAGGTCCCATGTAACACTTAGAACTCTCAATAACCCTATCTTTTTTTATTCAGATATTCAAAGATTTAAGAACAAACTGAAAGTCAATCTTTCTCAGACAATTCTCACTATTATAAATGTTTCCTTAATATCCTATTTCAGAGTTTCTCAACCTTGACACTATTAATATTTTGTGCTAGATAATTTCTACGCAGAGCTGCCTTGTGCATTGCATAATGTTTAGCAGCATTCCTGTCCTCTTTCCACTACGTTCCAGTAGTACCTTCCCCTCTTAGTCTTTACAATCAAAAACGTCTCCAGATGTCAGATGTTCACCTTGGGTGTTTTGGGGGGGGAGGTTCAGGGATAGCAAAATTGCACTTAGTGCTTAATTAAATAAATTACATCTATTTCCTTGATGGTGGTCGATTTTAATGTTTCTGCTGCCTGAATTCGACTTGCAACTAATGTGCATATTTAATATCATGATTCCTTTTCTCTCAAATGTTGTTGTCCTGTGAATTAAATAATGCATATTATCTTGTGAATCCAGGAATTGCAGTATTGAAAATCTCCTTCCTTTTAATTGCTTTTTTTGTTTGTTTTCTTTTTGCCCTCATTAGCACATGAGCAAGTATTTTTTCCATGCTCTTAAATCTTATTTAGACCTGTTTCTGTGTATGAACTGCATGAAGAAGAATGGGGCATCAGGATTGGATGAAGACTCGTTAACAACCTGTGTTATGCAGATGACACAACCTTGCTTGCTGAAAGTGAAGAGGACTTGAAGCACTTACTAATGAAGATCAAAGACCACAGCCTTCAGTATAGATTGCACATCAACATAAAGAAAACAAAACTCCTCACAACCGGACCAATGAGCAACATCATGAGAAACAGAGAAAAGATTGAGGTTGTCAAAGGATTTCATTTTACTTGGATCTACGATTAATAACTGTGGAAGCAGCAGTCAAGAGATCAAAAGATGGATTGCATTGGGCAAATTTGCTGCAAAGAACCTCTTCAAAGTGTTGAAGAGCAAAGATGTCACCCTGAAGAGTAAGGTGTGCCTGACCCAAGCCATGGTATTTTCAATCACATCATATGCATGTGAAAGGTGGACAGTGAATAAGGAAGACCAAAGAAGAATTGACGCCTTTGTATTGTGGTGCTAGCGAAGAATATTGAATATACCATGGACTGCCAAAAGAAGGAACAAATTTGTCCTGGAAGAAGTGCAGCCAGAATGCTCCTTAGAGGCAAGGATGGTGAAACTGCGTCTTCCATACTTTGGACATGTTGTCAGGAGGAATCATGTCCTGGAGAAGGACTTCATGCTTGGCAGAGTACAGGGTCAGTGAAAAAGAGGAAGGCCATCAGCCAGGTGGATTAGCACAGTGGCTATAACAATGGGCTTAAGCATAACAACAACTGTGAGAAGGGCAAAGGACGGGGCAGTGTTTCATTCCATAGCACGTAGGGTCTCTGTGAGTTGAATCTGACTCAATGGCACCTAACAACAACTATGTATTTTTTTCCAGAAAGTTCATTTTATTCCTTTCAATTCAATTTTATGTAAATAAATGCCTATTCTCCCTTATACAACTCTTTCAAAAATTCACAGAAGCACTTAGACAGACATTCTCGAGAACTCTCAAGACCATCTGTTCTCTGACTCCCTGGAAATTGTTATTCAGGAAACTGCTACTGAGGTACTCATCTAAGCCAAGCTGTCTGTACAAAGATTTGTAGGAAAAGTGAGCATCCTGTCCCCTGAAAATCCAGATACGAAATGTCTGCAGTGACCAGAAATTTTCCCAAATAATTTTTCCCTTGAAAAACTGCCTGAAACTAAGACATTTTCTAGGTTCCTTGCATGAGATGAGAAAGAATATCCTTGTTTTCTGAGAATCTGAAACAACTCTGCCGTTGGAAAAGGCAGCCCCCCTTCTCTCTCTGGAGAGCTTGTTTAGGGGAGGTACTAAGATTCTTCATCTACTTCCATTCCCTTTGACACCAGGACCCTAGAGAAGATCTGTTGCCTTATTCTCCAGAGGCATCAAAACAAGCAATTAAAACCGGCTACAGTTTTTTGATGCAATTCTGGTTTCTTAGAAAACCTGAAGGTAAACAGCAGCAGCTTTAGAAACATTTTACATTGAACTTAACTAGAAATTTAGAAGTCGTCTCCTTGTACTCTGTGATCGTTCTCATACTTTTTGAAAATTGTTGTATGCTATGAAATCATATTAGCAGTTATCTTTATATTTACTCAACAGAAATTTGTTAAGTGTCAACCATCTCCTTAGTCTCTGTAAGGAACAACATCTCACCTGTGACACTAACTACACTTGGGAAGTAGAGAAATGCTGTCTTCAGGTCTCTCACTGCTTAGTTACATTCCTGCCAAGGGCATTAGGTGCAGAGCATCTCTTCATATATGTTGACAATAGGACAATAATGTCAGACATTTACTTTCTCAGAGTCTTCAGAAGTAGCTACATCTGGCTAGAAACAGAATTATTAGGATTTCTAAAGTTATTGCCAACCCCTCAGAGCACTGATATACAGAGAAATTGTCTACTGTTCACAGCAGGATCTCATTTTCACCATATAGTTTTCACCAAGTCATCCAGATTTTACATCCGCTTAACATCACACATTGACACTACATTTTTGATTATCTTCTCTTTTACAACTAACAATTCCTTAGATCATATTTCTGTGATTTCACACCTACACTGTTAAGTAGTCTTAACAGCATTTGACCCTACCTGATGATGTGTCCAAAACAAATGAGTCAGACAGTGTTCTGTTGTGAACCATAAGGTTATTACTGGCTAATTTTTTTTGATTGCCAGGACTTTCTAGCTTGTCTTAGTCTGGAAGCTCCATTAAAACCTGTCTACCATGGCTGAGCCTGCTGGTATTTTAAATACTAGTAGCATAGCTTCCAGTATCACCGCAACATGCAAGTCACCATAGTACAACAAACTCTTTACTTATTGTATGTAGTTTAATTTTCCTTAGAACCCTGTGAAATAATTATTAATATTGTCTCAATTTTTCAAATGAGAAAGTGTTTGGAGTTTCAACACACCAGGCACTTCAATGACAACAACAGCAGCAAAATGAATAAAGGAAACAAGAAATAAACAAATATACGACAACAATTTTAAAACTAGATTTAAAAATGTATTCACATATGGAATTCTCATTTTATGCATAAACTGATGAAGGTGTGTTCTTCACTGTAAAAAAAAAAAAGAAATTCAGTTTTGAAAAGACTCATATTTTCCATTACAGATACTGAAAAAGGTTGTCATGAATTCTCCATTAGCTTTTTGAAGTTTTACAGTAAATTAAATGCCTGTGCCTTAACAGTACCATTGTCATATTAAAACAATTACAGGTTGGAGAAAAGCAAATAAATGTATTAAAATTATTTAAATATACTCAATTCTTCTCTTGTTAATTGGAAAGGCACAGAGATAAGTGAATGAAAAGTTATCATTCCTAACTACCTAGTTCCTTACTGTTTTCTCCAGTCCAACACCGTAGCCCACCTAGGCACCCCTCCACCACCTTCCACTTTGAAACTTGCAGTCGTGCTAAGAAAGCGTTCTCTAGAAAAATATTTTGGGGGCCGCCATTTTCCTGATAGCTTCTTTCACATCTTTGTTCCTCAGGCTATATAGATCAGGGGGTTCAGCATGGGAATCACTACAGTGTAGAACACTGCGGCTACCTTTTCTTTGTCCAAACTCTTGCCTGAACTAGGCCAACAATAAATGAAAAGGATTGTTCCATGGAAGACAACGATGACTGTGAGGTGGGAGGCACAGGTAGAAAAGGCTTTGTACCATCCCTCTGCAGAGTGCATCCTCAGAATGGTGATGAAAATAAACAAGTAGGAGGTGAAGATTATCACAATGGTGCCGATCTCACTGACAGTGGCTACAATAAACAGCAGCAGTTCATTCATAGAAACATCAGAGCAGGCAAGAGATAAGAGAGGGGGTAGATCACAGAAGTAGTGGTTAATCACATTTGATCGATAGGATGGAATTTCAACAGCTAAACACAAGTGCATCAGAGAACACACTGTTCCACACAGGTAGCAGCCAGACACCAGCTGTACATGGAGCTTCTGGGACATGATGACCATGTAGAGCAGTGGGTTCCAGATGGTCAAAAACCGGTCATAGGCCATTACGGCCAACAGTGTGACCTCCGTGACCACACACGTGCAAAATAAGTAAAACTGTACAGTACACCCAACAAAAGAACTGGCTTTGTCCTTGTTTAAGATATTGTCCAGCATCTTAGGCACAACAGCAGTGGAGTAGCAAAAATCCACAAAGGAGAAGTGGCTGAGGAAAAAGTACATGAGGGTGTGAAGCTGAGAGCTCACCTGAATCACTGCTATCATTCCCAGGTTACCCAATACCGTGACTCCATAAATTAGAAGGAACAGTAGGAAGATGAAGACTCTCAGCTCCAGGATGTCTGATAATCCAAGGAGAATGAACTCTGTCACCATGGTGCAGTTTTTCTGGTTCATGTTCCAACCTTATTCGGGGTTGGAGAAAATACATAAATAAACTAAAAGTTACTCTCCATTATGTGATCCAAATTTTAGATCTGGCTCTCTGCTAAGAGGAGGCACGAGAAGAAGTAAGAGAGTAATTTTGGCAGGAAAGGGATGGGACATTACTTTTGTGAAGTTTAGGAAGAGTTCAGGCATAGTGAAAAATAGCTGCATAAGGCTCACAGTTAGGTTCACAGATCACACGGAAACATTAATATCTACTAAAACCTATATGACTCTTTAAACACACATTCTACAATTCAGAGATTATAACTTAATCATTAGAAGGAGGTTAAAGTATTACTTAATTACCCTTATCGTTCCATGAAATTCAAATCCCTTTTTCCTGACAAAATTTACAATCAATCCCCAAATATTGGGCTCCTAGAAAATAACCTTTAAAATGTATAGCATCCTTCTCTGGATTTTCCATTGAAGTGGTGGATCACTAACTCAGCAGTGTTCATTTTTTATAGATATTGTTTAGATGGAGAATATCGCTTTACTGTAAAAATTTTGTAATTATTTTGGTAATTACACTATTTAATCTTGGTCATGGTTGATGGAATTGGATATTCTTAAAAACTACCTTCCTAAAAAAAAATTTTTTTCGACAAGACCTATTTAACAGTGAAATTCCCTGCTTTGAATCAACTGGGAGAATTGATCAAAGATATGGATTGGAAATTATGAACAAAAGTGCCTACTTGCTCCATTGTAGCATTATTTATGATACTAAAACTTAGAATTCACTTAAGTGTTAAGAAGGAAATGGTGAAATTATGGCACATATATATGATGCAGCTAACAAAAGAATAAATTTGAAGAATTTTTAATGATGTGAAAAATGACTGACAAAATATCAACTTGAAAAATAGAATGCACAGGTAGAATATTATGTATGTATCCACAAGTTGAATTACACTTTTAATCCTCACCACATCCTTGAAGCATAATTTTTATCCCCATTTTTTTAAGTGAAATGTATAAAGTTAACTGAATTAATGCAAAGCATAAATATTATGGTGTGAGGGGGGAAAAAGGGTGACTTTTTTTTGTGTACAGCAGCTGGCTTCAAGGTGTAGGACACAAAGCAAAGGCAGAGGACAATAACTATTTCATTTCTTCTCTCCCTTCCTGGCTCTTAGTAGATGCATACACTATAGTGAATTACCTCTATTAGAAAAATAAAAATAATCTTCCAGATCCCAAAATAATATCACTCATGTACATATTCAAACAAACAGACTGTAGCCTAACCAACCAAGCTGTGGGACAGACATAGTTTTCCTTTTTCTGAAGATGCTATGATAGAAAATGTTATCGCCTTTATGTTTTTTCTTTGGGCTCTCATGGGGCCCATCTTTCTTAAGCATTGATCTCTGTGGGGTATCAACAAGGAAACTACCGTATCTTGGGGTTCAAGCAATTATTGACCTCTATGGGATATACTTTGTACATGTCAGGAGGGATCAATCCCTGGAGAAGGACATCATGCTTGGCAAAATACAGGGTCAGAGGAAAAGAGGAAGACCCTCAATGAGGTGGATTGATCCAGTGGCTGCAACAATGAGCTCAAGCATAACAATGATTGTAAGGATGGTGCAGGACCGGGCAGTGTTTCGTTCTGTTGTGCATAGGGTCGCTATGAGTTGGAACTGCCTTGACGGCATATAACAACAATAACATGGGATATAAGTCCCTGGGTAGTGGTGCAAACGGTTAAATGTTTGGCTGCTGACTGAATAGCTGGAAGTTTAAATCCAACCAGAGGTAGCTCTAAAGAAAGGTTTGGCAAAATCTGCTCAATAGCAACTGGTGTTTAGTTTTGATGAAATATAAATCCCAGTTTGGAATTAATAAGATTATAATCCATCAAGGTTTCCTCCAGAGTGCATTGTGAATTACAGAGAATGTATGCTGTGTCCAGGCATCGCCTCTGTGAGCCTGTAGTGAAATATATGACCAGGTTTTGTAAATGGTTCCTGTCTTACACTCAAAAGCTCTTTCCTGGAGGGGATAGGGTCTAAACTCATACTAGAGTTCCATCAAATGCCAGAAATGGGTGGGAATAATAACTATCTTTTACATAGAATAATAATAATTGTTCAGACTTATTGAGCCCTTCCTACATACCAGGTAGTGTTCTAAATACAAGTGTTAACTCACTTCAGCTTTATAAAACTAAATGATAAGGGCACCGTTATCATGGCTTCTTTACATATGAGGTGACTGCGTTACAGGCAGGTGTAACTTGCCCAGGGCCACACATATAATCACTGGTAGGAAGAGGCCACAGGTTGTTTTCTGGTTTGTACATCCAGATGACTAAGTGAGGAAGAGCAGGGGTACATAGTGGCCCTGGGATGGCATACACCCTAGGAAGAATTTTCAATGCCAGAGGCCATTAAGTGAGACTGCCTCAAGTATCTCTCCAAGGGCTGCTCCTTTGTTGGTTGTGTGATGTCTACGTGGAGCCCTGGTGGGACAATGGTTAAGAGCTACAGCTGCTAACCAAAAATTAGCAGTTTGAATCTACCAGCTGCTCCTTGGAAATCCTATGGGGTAGTTGTACTCTGTCCTGTAGGGTCACTATAAGTCAGATTCATCTCGATGGCAACGTGTTTGACTTGGTTTTTTGGTTTCAGTGAAAGAATAGTAGATATTCTTGTATAAGTTTTGGGGAACTCTTTTTGGTAATCTTCCCAGAAACCGAGAAAATGAATGGCTGTAATAACTACTTAAACAAATCACTCAGAAACATATTGGTTAAAAATAACAACAGTTTTTTTGTTGCCCACTATTGCATGGATCAGGTGGGAAGCTCTGCTGATCTGGTCCAGGCTTGGCTGACCTTGGCTCCTCCTGCTTAGGTGTATGAGATCAGTTGATTTAACAGTGTCTCATTCTCCAGTCTGGCTGTGGGCTAGATGTCAGCTGGTGTGATTGGGAGGGTGTTGGGTGACTAGGTTAAGTCTCCCATTATCCAATTGGCTAGTCTGTGTTGGTTCACATGGCAGCTTTGCAGGATTCCAAGAGATTGTGCAAAAGCCTCAAGGCCTCTCAAAGGCTACAAGTTGCACAATGTCACTTTGGCCACCATCTGTTAGCCAAAGAAAGTTGCAAGAGTAGGCCACATTTAAGGAATGGAGAAACTGATTTTACCACTTGTGAATAGTTGCAAAGGGCATGGGTACAGGAGGGACTAGAGAATATAGGTGATGTAGCAAATCCTTTTGGAAAGAAAGTTTGTCTTCAAAATAATTCAAAAGCAATCTAATTGTGTTTAATGCATCACTAAAAGTAACTTTTTGATGAAAGATCAGCATAAGAAATTGGCACATACATTACATGGAGTTGAAAGTGTTTAGTGGCATTGCTACTACAACACAATTTCCAACAGCTTCTATCACCATTTGCTTTCAGTATGACCAATCTTCCTCAGCACTTTCATTTATTAAAATGTAAAGATGCTTAGCCTATTATCTTCTAGCATTGTGTTGTTTTTCTATGGATACAATAATTGATAAAAATGAAAAGTCCAAACTTATTCTTTTCATTAAAAAAAAATTCCCAAAAACATTTTTTTATTTCTGATTAATTATATTTTATTGAAATTTGCAATACATTTATATTTCTTAGTTAATACTATACTTATTTTTACAAGGTTAACTCAATTCAAAAGAAAAAAACATTCAATGACATTAAAAGCATTACGATCACAAGAAATTGAAAGTATGAGTGTTATTCATAAAATTATAATGTCTATGAGGAAAGTGGAGATTGAAATATAAGTTCAGGAGAACAAGGAAAGATATATGTCTGATTGCTTAAAATGATCTTGTTCATGTAATCTAAATTAATTATAATACGCACTGGAGATTACACACTGTGCTGTTATTTAAGCTTACAAGGAAATATATGTCAGATTAAATTCCTAGGGTATATACTTTTTCAAGAATAATTTAGGGATATGTGACCGTCTTAGGCTAGGTTCTCTAGAGAAGCAAAACTAATAAAGCATATACATAAAGAGAAATTTATCTCAAGGAAATGGCTAAAGCAATTGTAGAGCTTGGCAAGTCCTAAGTCCTTGGGTCAGGTGTCAGGCTGGAGGCTTCTCCTGACTCGCACAGCTGTGGAGGCTGACCAATTCAAGACCAGCAAGTAAGAAATCAGGTTACTTGCTCACAGGCTGCAGAAACCAATGAATCCCAAGATCAGCAGGCAATACATCTGGCTGCTGGCACTAGACCCAAGAACTGGAGGTCAGATGATGACAAGCCAGATGTAGGATCCAGAGCAAGCAAGCGAGAATTGCCAGAACATCCATGTATATATATACATATTCTATGCAGAGAATCGAAGCTCCCCGTACAACTGATTGGCTGATCACATCATGAAGGACTACATCATTACATAACTGCTGAATTACATCATTAGATAACAGCCAAACCACATCATTACATAGCTGCCAATCCACTGAAAATCATGGCCCAGCCAAGTTGACAGACAACCTTAACAATCACAGTGACCAAAAAAATTCATTGCTAAAATTTGATAGATAATCTGCCATAAAGAATCTGAAATGTCACAACTTGAAAGAATATGAGATTACATGACAGTATTTAGTAAAAGAGTTGTTTGCCAGTGTGGTTGGAATTTTAAATGATTGGCCTGGTTCTATCAACAACAGTTTCTACAACCTTGGCCAAGTTACTGCAACTGGATGGGTCTCAGTTTTATCAGAGCAAAATGTAAGTGCGTTGTGCCAGTTCCACCACAAAATATGATCATTTCCCAAAGCATGAGAGAAGTGAAATTTTTTTCTCAATAAAAGGGGGTTAATTAGCTATCATTGATTCAATTTAAAAATAATATAATTTTCTAATTGCAAACAAAATTAGAAATTGTATAAGTTCCAGATGTGTAGTGAAGGATACTTACGTAAATACCCAGAGAAATAGAGGTCAAATAAATGAAAAAGCCTTTCATCAGACATTCAATATCTAAAACAATGTTTTCCTATTTCTTATCTTTTAATATGCACTGATTATTTAATTGATTTCTTATCAACAAATATGTAAGACCGAAAACAGAAATCTTAATTAATAATCATAAGTTAAAAATCATATCACCATCCCAAATAATTTTTGAGCCCATATAACATTGCTCCCCAGTTTAAAAAAAAAAAAAAATTTTTTTCTCCCTCACCGAAACACTTGACAAATTATATCTCTCATTATATGGCTGATTTTTTGGAATCTTATCTAGGCATACTGAGTAGAGAATAGAAGGATCTATGAGTTAGTCAAACAAAGGTGAGTTATTAAGATGAGATATATAATATTTAGACTTTACCAAGTTAAATACATTGAGATATTAATGGCTGTCTGATGATAATTTGTTTGTCTGTTTGTAGTAAGTTTATGTAAACAATTAGTATTCAACTTGTATGGTAACTCAATATATTTTTTTTTTTTAATGGTGGATGAGAGTTCTTTTGAGAAGAATTAAAACTCTAGGTCTTTGTTCCAACAAATACAGAATGAAAGAAAATGAAGAATTTATAATTATTATGATGGATGAGTAAGCAGAAATATAGCATGGAATACAGATTGGAAAGACAGTCATTATTCCCATTTTTTGCACATACTAGTTTTTTTAGATTCGTCTCTAAGCCTCTGCTGCAGCAAAGTATAGTTTATTATTCTGACACACGGGAACTATTTTGAAAACATGTTCAAGATCTAGACCATATTTATTCAATTTTACATTCATGTCAAAGTAGCCTGTATATAAGGTACCACTTACACACACATACTATGGGACAGTTCTATTCTGTCCTATAGGGTCACTATGAGTTGGAATCAACTCGATGGCACTGGGTACACACACATACACAGAGAGAAACGTAAACACACACATTATTCAGTATTCACTCAAGAAAAAATTGGTGAGATAGTTGACTCAAAATCACATTGTCATTTACTTTAATTTGTTCTTTCTAGTCTCTCCTGAATATAACCCCTTCTTCACTAAAGTACGTTTCCTAAAATTCTGCTCATACTCCAAGGACAAGACCAAATAATACCTTCTTTATGAAGACACACTGACAATATCACTAAATGGATTTGAACTATTCCTTGACCCAATCTTTCTATGATACTCATTATAGTCTGCCTCATAGAATATTCACTTTTGTCATTAACCCATCATCGCCACTATATTAAGCATCCTTTGAAGGTAAAGACAAAGTATTTTCTTAACAGCCTCTGTAGATTTGTAAGAGAAATTCATGTGTTACTGCAAACCTACTATATTCCATGTATCTTATAATAAAGGCACATGGTATGAATGTTCATTTAGCTTACAGAAGATGCCCCATATCATGTATATATATATATATATATATATATATACATATATATATGTTTTTTTCATTCTTCACTATCAAATTTTAAGCCAGCTCATGTTATCTCATTTTCATTTTTAAGAAAAGCAGAAATATTTACAACTGGACCAATAAGCAACATAGTGATAAATGGAGAAATTATTGAAGCTGTCAAAGATATCATTTTACTTGCATCCACAATCATCATCCATGGAAGCAGTAGCCAAAAAATTAAAAGACACATTGGATTGGGCAAATCTGCTGCAAAAAATCTCTTTAAAGTGTTAAAAAACAAAGATGTCACTTTGAGGACTAAGGTGCACCTGGTCCAAGCTATGTTGCTTTCAATCACCTCATATACATAAGAAAGCTGAACAATGAATAAGGAAGACCAAAGAAGAATCAACGCCATTGAATTATGGTGCTGGTGAAGAATACTGAATATACCATGACTGCCAGAAGAACGAACAAATCTTTGTTGGAAGAAGTACAGCCAGAGTGCTCAGTAGATGTGAGAATGGCAAGACTTTGCCTCAAATACTTTGGATATGTTATAATCAGGGATTGGTCCCTGGAGAAGAACATCATACTTGGTGAAGCAGAGTATTAGTGAAAAAAAGGAAAACCCTTACCAAAATGGATTGACACAGTGGCTGCAACAGTGGGCTCAAGCATAATAAAGATTTTAGGGATGCCAAAGGACAAGGCAGTGTTTCCTTCTATTGTACATAGGGTCTCTATGAGTCAGAGCCAACGCATAAAAAAAAAAAATATATAGGCACCTCATAATAACAATTGCTGTGAAGTGGGAGGCACAGTTGGGAAAGGCTTTGCACTGTCCCTCTGCAGAGTAAGATCTCAGGATGGTTATGAGAACAAACAAGCAGGAAGGATGTGAGGATGGCTACCATGGTGATAATCTCATTGATAGTAGCCACAGTGTACAACAGCAGTTCATTTATAGAGACATCAGATCAAGCAAGTGATAAGAAAAGGGGTTGATTATAGCAGTAGTGTTTAATCACATTTTTGAGGTAGGATGGAATCTCAAGAGCTAAACACATATGAGTCAAAGAACACCCTCTTCCTCGCATATATCAGCCAGACACCACCTCCACAGAGACTTTCTGAGACATGAGAACCATGTACAGTGGTGGATTGGAGATAGCCTCAAAGCAGTCATTGGTCCCCACAGCCAGCCAGATGACCTCAGTGATTGTTTAAGAACAAAACAAGTAGAATTGCACAGGGCATCCTAGGAAGGAAATGGCTTTGCCCCTGTTTATGTGTATTTCTTTACCTGTAAAAGATTGGTGTTAGGTTTTTTTAGTCCACATGGTGACATGCTGAACTCTGATATACAGTACATAGTACTGATGATATATTTGTTTACTATCCAGTATTTTTTTCCTAGTGCAACAGTCAATCTATAGTTACTGAGTGCATGACTCCTGATGGAAAGAGTCAATTTATAGCAAAATTTAAAAAGGATGTGGAAAAAAATGACTGTCAGTGATTCCTAATAACACCTAGGCAAAACATTCACAAGAAAGTTGTATTGTTTATGTATGTATCTTTGATTTAAAGAGATGGGAGGTGTGTTTAAAGGTTTATTTAAATTTAAAACATTGAATGAAATTCATGTCAGAATCACTACTCATAAATTGAATAATCACAGTGTGACTCTCCAAGCTCTTGATGAAAATGAATTTAAAGCACACAAGATAATACCATTTTAGTAAGATATTATATTAACCATATTCAACAAAATTACAGTATTTTAACATTTCAAAGCTCTTTATTGCATTGTTTTAACAAGGAGCCTCTAGGAATAACTGATATTCTAAAATGTCATATGATAATTCTTTGGAAAATCTTTTTGGTAATATTCCCAGAAACTGAGAAAGTGAGTGACTCCAATGACTACATACAAACCACTCAAAAATGTGTTAGTTAAAACAAAAATATTTTATTATTGCTAACCACTAAAACCAAAGATGAAGAAATTGAACATGCAATCAGGCTGCATTGATAATTAATGGTGATTAGAATGCAAAAATTAGAAATAAATAAGCAGGATTGGTACTTGGAAAATATGGCCTTGGTGATAGAAATGATGCTGGAGATCACATGATAGAATTTTGCAAGACAAATGACTTCTTTATTGCAAATACCTTTCTTCAACAACATAAACTGCCACTACACACTTGGACTTCACGAAATGGAACATATAAAAATCAGATCAACTCTATCTGTGGAAAGCGATGATAGAAAAACTCAATATCATCAGTCAGAACAAAGCCAGGGGCCAGCTGTGGAACTGACCCTCAATTGTTCATATGGAAGTTCAAGTTGAAGCTGAAGAAGTTTAGAAGTCCAAAAAAGCCAAAGTACAACCCTGAGTATATTGCACTTGAATTTAGAGACCATCTCAAGAATAGATTTGATGTGTTGAACACTAATAACCAAAGACCAGGCAAGTTGTGGAATGATTTCAAGAACATCATATGTGAAGAAAGCAAGAGGTCATTAAAAAGATAGAAAAGAAAGAAAATGCCAAAAAGGATGTCAGTTGAGTAGCTAAAGCAAAAGGAAGAAATGCTGAAGTAAAAGAGCTGAACAGAAGATTTCAAATGGCTGCTCTAGAAGGCAAAGTATTATAATGACTTGTGTAAAGATCTGGAGATAGAATACCAAAAGAGAAGAACATGCTTGACATCTCTCAAGCTGAAAAGAGCTGAAGAAAAAATACAGACATCAAGTTGCAGTGTTGATGGATTCTATAGGCAAAATACTGAATGACAAAGGAAGCATCAAAAGAAGATGGAAAGGATACACAAAGTCACTGTACCTAAAAGTATTGGTCAACATCCAATCATTTCAGGAGGCAGCATGTGACCAAGAACCAATGGTACTGAAGAAAGAAGTCCAAGCTACACTGAAGACATTGGAATACCAACTGAGATGTTTCAACAAATGGGTGCAGTGATGGAAGTACTCACTTGTCTAAGCCAAGAAGTTTGGAAGACAGATACCTGGCCAAATGACTGGAAGATATACATATTTATGTGTATTCCAAAGAAAGGCAATCTATCCAAATTCGGAAATTCTGGAACAATATTGTCAATATCACCTACAAGCAAAATTTTGCTGAAGATCATTCAGAAGCAGTTTCAGCAGTACATCAGCAGGGAACTGCCAGAGTCAGCACAGATTCAGAAGAGGACATGGAACTACGGATATCAGGACTAATATCAGACGAATTCTGGCTGAAAGCAGAGAATGCCAGAAAGATGTTTACCTGTGTTTCATTGACTATGCAAAGGCATTTGACTGTGTGGATCATAATAAATTACGGATAAAATTGCAGAGAATGGAAATTCCAGAAGACTTCATTGTGTTCATGATGAACCTGTACATAGACCAAGAAGCAGTCTTTTGAACAAAACAACAGGATTCTGCATGGTTTAAAGTCAGGAAAGGTGTGTGTCAGGGTTATATGCTTTCACCACATTTATTCAATCTGTATGCTGATCAGATAATCCAAGAAGCTGGACTATGTGAGGAACGGGGAATCAGGATTGGAAGAAGACTCATTAAAATCTGTGTTATGCAGATGACACAACCTTGGTTTCTGAAAATGAAGAGGATTCAAAGCACTTACTGATGAAGATCAAAGACCAAAGCCTTCATTATGGACTACACTCAACATAAAAAAAGGAAAAATCCTAACAACTGGACCAATAAGCAACATCATGATAAACAGAGAAAAAATTGAAGTCATCGAGGATTTCATTTTACTTCGATCCACAATCAACATCCATGTAAGCTCAGCCAGGAAATCAAAAGACACACTGCATTGGGCAAATCTGCTGCAAAAGACCTCTTTAGGGTGTTAAAAAGGAAAGATTTCACTTTGAGAACCTAGGTGCACCTGACCAAGTCATGATGTTTTCCATCACCTCAAATACATTCGAAAGGTAGACAATGAATAAGTAAGACTGAAGAAGAACTGATACCTTTTAGTTGTGCTATTGGCAAAGAATATTGAATATACCATGGACGGCCAAAAGAACAAGCAAATCTGTTTTGGAAGAAGTACAGCCAGAATGTTCCTTAGAAGCAAGAATGACGAGACTTCATCTCACATACTTTGGACATGCTGTCAGGAGGGATCATCATGCTTGGTAAAGTAGAGGGTCAGTGAAAACAAGGAAGACCCTCAACAGGATGAATTGATACAGTATTTGCAACAATGGGCTCAAGTAAAACAAGAATTGTGAGGATGGCGCAGGGCCAGGCAGTGTTTCGTACTGTTGTACACAGGGTTGCTGTGAGTCAGAACTGACTTGACTGTACCTAACAAAAATAATAAGAACTTGGTTGCTAAACAAAATGTCAGTGGTTTGTATCCTTGTAGTTTGAATCCTTGGAACCCCTATGGGGCAGTTCAACCTTATTCTATAGGGAAGCTATAATTTTGAATCAACTTGATGGTAAAGGATATTGCATGGATCAGATGAGCAGTTCTGTTGATCTAAGTTTGGCTGATCTCGGCTCAACTTACTTAGGTTTATGAGATCAGTTGTTAGTCAGGTAACCTAAAAGGGTCTCATTCTCAAGTCTGGTGGAAGTCTAGATGTCAGCTGATATGATTGGAGGAATGAGAAATTGGGCTATGTTTCTCCCATTAGCCAACATACTAGTCTGTGTTTGTTCATATGCCAGCTCCTCAGGGTTCCAAGAGGGTTTCCAAAATCCTCAAAGCCTCTCAAAAGTTTGGAAGTGGTCTCAATATCACTTCTGCCACCATCTGTTAGCCAAAATAGTTCACAAGAGTAGGCTACATTTAAGGATTTGTCAAACTGATTCAACAACTTGATGTGAAGAGCTGCTATGGATACCAGAAGGATCTGAGAATTCAGACTGTGTTTGCATTCTACCATAATGGGGAGCAAATCTTTCTTAAAGGAATGCCATTTCCAAAATATTATCTTTCAACAAAATTTGGAAGGCAATCTACTTTGTGTTTCATGCATTTCTAAAAATAATTTTTGATGAAACACGAACATGAAAAATTTGCACATAACTTGGATGGAGTTGAAAGAACTGCGAGCAATTGCTATTACAACACAACTTTTGACAGTTTTTATTCCCATTTACTTTTAATATGATCACTTTATCTCAGTTTTTCATCTATTCGGAAATAGAAAGGAGCCCTGGTAGAGAAGTGATTAAAGGCTTGGCTTCTAACCAAAATGTCAGCAGTTCAAGTCCATCAGGTGCTCCACGGGAGAAAGATGTGGCAGTCTCCTTTCATAAAGATTTACAGCCTTGGAAACCCTGTTTAGTTTATTTTAAGAGGCTCCAGATAGGCAAATCATTATTGAAGAAAAAGAATAAAGTAGGAGGCCTCACACTGCCTCATCTCATATCCTACTATACAGGCACAGTAGCCAGAACAGCCTGGTTAGTACTGGCACAGTGGCTGACAATGGAAGAGAAATGAAAACCCAGACATAAATCCAACCACCTAGTGTCAGCTGATCTTTGACAAAGACTGAAGTCCATTAAATGGGGAAAAACAGTCTTCTTAACAAATGGTACTGACAAAACTAGATGTCTCTTTATAAAAAAAAAAAAAGAAAGAAAGAAAAAGAATGTATACCTTACATGTACACAAAAACTAATTCAAACGGGATTAAATAAATAAATAAATAAATATAAAATGTAAAATGATGCACATCATGGAAGAAAAAACAGGGACAATGCTAGGAGCCCTATTACATGCCATAAATACAGTACAAATCATAACTAATAATGCAAAAACACCAGAAGATAAACCAGACAACTGGGAACACCTAACAATTAAACACTTAGGCTCATCAAAAGAGTAAAAAGAGAATCTACAGATTGTGAAATAAAAAAGAAAAATTGGCTATTACGTATCTGACAAGGGTCTTATCTCTAAAATGTATACAATATTTTAATACCTCAACAACAAAAAGATGAATAACCCAATTAAAAAATGGACAAAGGACATGAACAGAGACACTTCAGTAAAGAAGACATTTAGGCGACTAACAGACACATGAGGAAATGCTCGAGACCATCAGCCATTAGAGAAACACAAATCAAAACTGCAATGAAATATCATCGCACCTGAACAATACTGGCACTAATCAAGGAAACAAAAAATAACAATTAATGAATTTCTTACAAAAAATGCATAAGAACTAAACATTAAAAACTTAAATAATGATCGTAAGTTCAAAATCACATGGCTCTTCCAAACAATTTCTTGAGCCATATAAAATTATTCTACAAAGTAATTTTTTCTCCCTCACTAAAACACCTGTTTCTCCCACTATATTGCTGTTTTATTTGGAATTTTATCTAGACTTGTTGAATAGAGAAAGGAGAAGAAAGTGCAAGTTAGTCAAGAAAAATTATTAAAAAAAGATATACCTAATAATTTTAATTTGCTGAATTATATATGTCTAGATGCAAAAGACTGCAGCTCTTTCATGTTATTTTGAATAAGTTTATGTAGGCAATTACTATGACACATGTTTCCCAACTCCAAATACTGTTTTTGATTTTTTTTTTTTTTATAATGGGTGAGATTTCTATTGAGAAGGATTCAGTAATTATGTCTGTGATCCAAAAATACATACACAAATGAATAAATGAAGTATATATAATATTTGTGATGGCTGGGTGGCCAAAATAATAGCATGAAAAACAGATTGGGAAGGCATTCATTGTCCCTATCTTTTGCATATGCTGGTTTTCTGAGATCCAATTCTATGCCTCCGGAGCAGCCTATCACACTTATTCTGTCTCACAGGAGCTCCTTTGAAAACAAGTTCAGGATATAGACTATATTTACTGAACTTTGCATACATGCCAAAGTAACCTGTACATAATATATCACATACACACACACACAGATAGACACACACACATTATACAGCATTCACTGTATAACTGATTGACTTAATATTATATTCTCATTTCCTTGAGTTTGTTTGTTCTAGTCTCTCCTGAATAAAATGCCTTGTTCACTGATTCTTCACTGAAATATGTCTTCTAAAATCCTGCCTTTTTTCCAGGCCAACTTCAAATAATACCTCTTTAATGAAGAGGTATTTCTAATGTTCTTGAATGGATTCAAACTATTCCTTGCCCCAAACCTTCCATGATACTTACCATAGTCTGCCATAGGCAATTTCTTTATTGCCCAGCATCACCATGAGGTTACATATTCTATGAGGGCAAGGCCTAGGTCTTATATTTACTATAATTTGTAGACTTCCAAGAAAAAAACAAATAACAACAACAAAATGTGTTTATTGAGAAACTACTATACTCCAGGTATCCTATAAGAAAGAAGGATGGAATTAATGTTTATTCAATTAAGCAAAGTGTCTCAGATGATATCTATATTACCTTTTGGCCTTCACTATCAGATTATGAGTTACCTCATATTATCACAATTTCATAGATTTAAAACTAAAAATGGATAGATTGCTGGTCTTTTCCTGAAATTAAGAGACAAAACCAAGTTTAACATCTTTGAACCAAAAACTCACTTCCTCACCACTGTACAATATTAACTATTAATTTTATTGGTATCTTTAGAAACCATCTTTATGGACACCCCTTACTTACAAGTTAGGGAAAAATCCTACTAAAAAAACATGCAACGAGAAAAGATTTTAGTGTCCATTATCTTGCTGACTGTATTCTTGACATCCTTATTCCTCAGGCTGTAGGTCAAGGGATTCAGCATGGGGATCACCACTGTGTAAAACACAGAGGCTACTTTGATGGTGTGCCTGGAGTTTTTGGAGTTGGGCACACAGTAGAGGAAGAGGATGGTGCCATGGAAGATAGTGATAGCAGACAGATGAGAGGCACAGGTAGAGAACGCCTTACGACGACCACTGACTGAACGCATTTTTAAGATGGTGACAACGATAAACACATAAGAAGTGAGGATGATGAGTAATGTACTCACCTCATTAAAAGTAACAACGATGAAAAGCAGCAACTGGCTGAGAGAAGTACCAGAGCAAGAAAGAGACAGAAGTGAGGAGAACTCACAGAAGAAGTGATTGATTGTGTTGGGACCATGAAAAGATAATTTCAAAGCAGAGCATGTGAGTATCAAGGAACACCCTACTCCCCATGCATATGATCCGACCACCAGCATAGCACAGAGTCGCTGGGACATGGCAACTGTGTAGAGCAGAGGGTTGCAAATAGCCACAAAGCGGTCATAGGCCATTACAGCTAATAAAAAGATTTCAGTCACCACAAAGGTACAAAAGAAAAAGAATTGAACTACATATCCTAAAAATGAAATGGTTCTGTCTTCTACAACTAAGTTCCCCAGCATTTTGGGAGCAACGATGGAAGAATAGCAGAAATCCACAAATGAGAGGTGGCTGAGGAAAAAGTACATGGGGGTGTGCAGTGTGGGATTAATTTTAATGATTATAATCATTCCAAGATTCCCTACAACAGTGACACTGTAGATGGCCAGAAATACCAAGAAAAGAGGAACCTGCAGTTCTGGGTAATCTGAGAAACCTAAAAGGGTGAACGTGGCCCCGCTTTTATTTCTCTGCGACAATAACATGGCTTCTGTTTGTCAAAATCTGAAAGTCAGTCCTGGAAATGAAAATATACATATATATTAAAGAGAGTAAGGATATAGGAAGCTTAGTCACCTATCCCTTGCCAAAACTGGAAAAGATATGTTTTTCAAAATCTCTGTTTTTGTTTATTAACCAAGGTATGTCAGTGGTTAAGCTTTTGATGCCTAACCAAAAGATTGGCAGTTCAAATCCACCATCTGCTCGGTGGAGATCTTATGGGACAGTTCTACTCTATCCTATACGGCCGCTCTGGGT
The DNA here is from genome assembly GCF_024166365.1 of Elephas maximus indicus. Classification (NCBI taxonomy): domain Eukaryota; kingdom Metazoa; phylum Chordata; class Mammalia; order Proboscidea; family Elephantidae; genus Elephas; species Elephas maximus. The sequence goes on along the minus strand of NC_064825.1, from coordinate 105,317,586 downwards.
CAGAATGGACTAGACAGCAATGGGCCTTTTTTTTTTTTTTTTGTCCCGTATTGTTTTCAAGCAGTGGATGATGGATTGGAACTGCTGACTTTTTTGGTTACCAGCTGTAGCATGCTGTATGTAGCTTTTAACCACTGCACCAACAGGGCTCCAAGGTCTGATAAACTTCTAAAATTTTAAAACATGATAACCATTCTTTTTTTTTAATTTTCTTAAGAAAAACAAATAAAACCATTAAACTGAATTTTGCTTAAGTTCTCAACTTTAATTTTTAGTACTTACAAATATATAAAAATGAGATTTAAAGATTATATGATAATTTTAAATAAAATTTTCACATAACACTTCCAGTCCTCCTTCAATGTTTTATGTTCATAAAAGACAAGCTTAGCCTGAGGCAGTGACAGGTTATGTCAGCTCTACAGTCAATAATAAAAAATAGGAAAGTCTAAATTATTTTATTTGTTATTTCACATTTATACACCGTGCATATAAACAATAGACAGCCTTAACACTTCCCATTTGTGTTTTTATTGTTAATTTTGTAGAGTACTCTAAACTTTGCTTTTTGTTCTGACACAGTAAATCTGATATTGAAATAAATCTTGATTATTTTTTAATAGCCTGTGTGGTGCCAATGCTTAATGCATACAGCAGGAAACCAAAAGTTTGGAGGTTCTAGTCCACCTAGAGGAAAAAAAAAAAAAAAACCTAGAGGAACCACTGAGAAAACAACTGGTGATCTACTTTTGAAAAATCAGCCATTGAAAACTTTTTGGGGCACACCTCTACTCTTACACATGGGCTCACCATGATTCCAAGTTGACCCGTTGACATTTTTTTTTTTAATGTTCTCCAAATCAAAGGAGTCCTAGTATTCAATTCTTCCTCATTTCTTGAGGAATAAATAAAAAAAAAAATTAGAACAGATGATAAAGATTATCTGGTCTACATTCTTATTCTAGAGGCAACATAACAGAAGCCAGAAGAAGCCTTGGCTTTCACAGTGACATGAAGATAAAAACCAGTCTATGATCCCCAGCTATGTATCTATTTCTCTACCCTAGACACTGGTCCATCTTATATATCTATCTACTAATACATTTACTTTGTTAATGCTCACCCCCTTTAATTTAGAGCAAACTAGAGACTGTGAAACTATGGAAAATATTCCAAAGACACTGTTATGTGCCACAGAGATATACTTGAGGGCAGCATCCAGACGAAACACAGAAGAATGCGACTTAGAGATGTTACACACCAGGAGGGGCCCTAGTGGCTCAGTGATTAAGAGCTTGGCTGCTAATCAAAAGGTCAGCAGATCGAATCCACCAGGGGCTCCTTGGAAACACTATGGAGCAGTTCTACTCTGACCTATATGAGTTGGAATCAACTCAAAGGCAACAAGTTACACACCAGGAATAACTAAAGACACTTTGACTTAGAAATTCCCTTTTCCAATGTCTTTCCTACTCATTTCTCTTCTTTCAACATGCCTAGGATACTCATTCTCTCCATGTCTGATGCATGTATAAGAATTTGAAAAATGGACTAAAAAAAAAAAATCTGTTGCCACTGATTCGATTCCGACTCACACTGACCCTATAAGACAGAGTAGAACTTCCCCGCAGGGTTTCCAAAGAGGAGTTGGTGGACTTGATGTTCCAACATTTCAGTTTGCAGTTGAGCTCTTAATCACTGCACCACCAGGGCTTCGTGGAGTAGTAGTGCACAATTAAGTCATTTCATGAGAAAACATTAACTCAAAAGAATGATTGTATTTCTAGAATAGGTGCCCACTACCTCTCAGAACCCAACGTACTGGGAAACTCTTTCTCTGTGATTTCCGGTAAGTTTATTTTTGATTCTGATACCCAGCAAATCGTTTTCATATGACCCAGAAATAAAGATGTCAGGTCATGTGCTAGACTGAGACCCTCAATGGCCCTACCCTGTTCCTGTACAAATCTGAGTGTTGAAGACAACCTCAAAAGGCAACCTATAGCACAACTAGTCATTTTAATTATCACAGTTTTTTTTAACACCATGTTTCACATATCTAAGGCATTTAAAAATTGACTTTAATCAAGTGTGTGTTTAATGTAATGGCTCTTCTCTGTCCCATGTTGATATTAAATTGATGATAAATTTATTCTCTCATTTAGTCCAGGAAATGGGATAGCTAAAATCTTCTTCCCTATAATTTCCTCCCTTTTTATTGTTCTTTTAATCTCTAGGGGCTAATGTATTCCCTGCTTTTTGTTTTGTAACCTTAATTAAAGCTAAAGACTGGTAGACAGATTAATACAGAGATAGATTTTTCTTAGTAAAGATTCTATGCAATCTTTGATTATTCCACTCTGCATAAATACTTGTTTATTCTACCTTCGCATCTGCACCGAAAATTTACCAAAGTGAGAAAATACACATTCCGAAACTCAAGGTGCTCCTATTCCCCCACTTCAGGTACCTGTCATCTAGGTCATTATAATTAAGGAGCTCTGATGAACCAGATCCTCTATGCAAAGCTGGGCATAAAGGGTGTACATCCTGTTCTTTGCATTTTCAGATATGTACCTTTCACAAAATAGTACCTTTTGCAATGGCTCAGTGGTCCTCAAGAACATCTAAAGATTAAGTTTTCCCATTTTCAGGTTGCTTTCTAGGTACCCTATAATGACGTTAAAGTCTTTGTCTTTAAAATCTTAAAAACAAACCTGCTGATGGCAAAGAGAAGGGCTCTCCTGCCTCTGGTAAACTTGGTTGGGAATCAAGTATATGCACCTTATATTTGTAGTCACAACCTTGGGACATGAACCCTAGAGACTCTCTGTTGCCCCGTTCTCTAGAGGACGAAAGTCAAAAAATTAAAATTAACTACCTTTCTCAGCTGTACTAGAAAACCTAGAGAAAAATTATAGTATCATTAGGAACATTTTATATGAAACAATTTATATTTTAAAGTCTTCTTTCCCAGTCTCCTGAACACTCCAATACTTTCCCATATTTATCAAGAATATGCATCTATTGGAGACACAATTATCAAATATTAATTGACTTATTACTATGTGCCGTTCTGATAGGTGAGATATGACATCTCATGGTAGTTTTCATTTGTGTTTCTATTATTATGAGTCTGATTGAACAACTCTTCATACCTTTTAGAGCTGTTTGTATTCATTTAATGAGAACTTTTTAACCATAACTTATGTCCATTTTTCTACAGGACTAATTGTTGTTCCTCTTCCATTCTATGTGACATAAGTGGCAATTTTTTTACTCAGTTTAATTGTCATTTTAAGTTATGTTCTTTTGTTTTTGCTTTGAAGTTTCTGTATATGTATGTAATTTAAATTAAAAAAAAAAAACTTTGTTTTCAGAACCTGTTTTGGTGTGTGGGCAAGAAAGAGATCCAATGTTATCTCTTACTCATATGGCTAAGGAAAGATGCCCATTTGGCTTTTTAACATCCATGTGTCCCAATAATACACGATCTTAATAATAAAACCAAAGAAATACAAACCCATTGTTGTTGAGTCAATTCTGATTCACAGTGACTCCAAAGGCATTTTAAAATTTATTTTAAACTATGTAGGATTAGCCTGTTTACCCCATGCATCTGTCAGTTTGTTGTGCTTGCTGAAAATAAAGAGGACTTGAAGCACTTACTGATGAAGGTCAGAGATCACAGCCTTCAGTATGGATTGTACCTCAACATAAAAGAAAAAAATCCTCACAAATGGACCAATAAGTAACAGCATGATAAATGGAGAAAAGATTGGAGTTGTCAAGGATTTCATTTTACTTGGATACACAATCAACACCCATGGAAGCAGCAGTCAAGAAATCAAAAGACACATTGCATTGGACGAATCTGCTGCACAGGACCTCTTTAAAGTGTTGAAAAGCAAAGATGTCAACTTGAAGACTAAGGTGGACTGACCCAAGCCATGGTGTTTTCAATCGTCTCAATATGCATATGAAAGCTGAACAATGAATAAGGAAGACAAAAGAAGAATTGATGCTTTTGAATTGTGGTGTTGGTGAAGAAAATCGAATATACCATGGGCTGCCAAAAGAAGGAAAAAATCTGTCTTAGAAGAAGTACAACCAGAATGCTCCTTAGAAGCAAAGATGGTGAGATTATGTCTCACATACTTTGGACATATTATCAGAAGGGATCAGTCCCTGGAGAAGGACATCATGCTTGGTAAAAGTACAGGGTCAGTGAAAAAAAGGGAGACCCTCAAGGAGATGGACTGACACAGTGGCTGCAACAATGGGCTCAAGCATAGCAACAATTGTGAGGATGGCACAGGTCTGAGCAGTGTTTCATTCTGTTATGCATGGTGTCGCTGTGAGTGGCAACTGACTCTATAGCATCCAATAACATCAACAGGATTAGCCACCTATTCTAATTTGATTTTTTTGTCTTTTTTTTCCTGAATATCTGTGATTGTTTATTCAATTTGTATGAACATTAAAGCAGAAGTATTATATTATGACTCCTTGAGAATCCCAGATGAATTTTGTATTACACTCATCCTGGTCCTAATAAATGTGAACTAAACAGAGCAAATCTTAAAAATATTTCCAGACCTGATACTACCAGTAATGATACTTTTGAGTAACTAATATTTAAGTATAATCTAGGAATATTGAAATGGCTTCAGAGATTGTCCATTCTGAAAGGCAATTTAATATTCATGACCTCTCAGACAAACAGCCTCAGAGATAATAGGGCCAAAGTACAGTAGAATTAGAGTCAAAAGAGCTAAGTTTCTGTCCTAAATGAGTCATTTCTGGTTATGTGAAATTTCTCTAAATCAGGAATTCCTTGGGCCTCTGTATCTTCATGTATGCAATGATATGATTCTTTTCACCTCTCCTTTTCAACATGATCTGATTGTTTCAATTGCAAGGCATCTCATTCATAGAATTCACAGAACCCAAGGAACAAAATTGTCAAAAAATTTATTCCCCTTTTCCCACACAGCACATCTTCTGTGTCTCCCAACAGAGACTCTCTCTCTCCTCCACATATTTGAAAACCACCAGTGACACAAAACAGAAATAACTTTAAATGCAAGTCATTCAATGCCATATGAATTAAGAAATAAGAAAAACCTCTTTCTATAGTGTGTTGGCATCATCCTCTCAATATCTTTATTGCCCACATTTAATTGAGAGAGAAGACAACACACTCAGTCATAAAATTTATTGATCTTGTGGGTGATAGTTTAAGCAGATCCATTTACAAGCATCCTAAGATGAAATAGAATTCAGTGTATTTGTTCAGACAGGCAATAAAGAGACAAGGCATTGTGTCTCCTAGAATACACTAGCCTTCTTGATACAGGTTTATTACAAGCCCGATGCCAAGGTTTTGGAATTAGTTCATTCCAAAATAATTATTATCAAAATAACTTTGGTTAGCAACAAAACACTACCAACTCATTGCTTTGTCAAATATACTATTAAGTTGAATAAAAATAAATTCATTAATTAAGCACACCACCACCAAAGGATGTGAGTAGACATTTTGCCAAATGGCCACCAAACACATGAAAAGATGCTTGATGTCATTAGTCATCACAGAGATACAAATCAAAAACAATATGAGATATAATTTCATTCCCACTAAGATTGCTAATGGAGTCCTGTTGGTGAAGTGGTTAGCAGCTTGACTGCTAACCATGAGTTCAGCAGTTTGAATCCACCAGTCTATCCTTGGAAATGATGGTGCATTTGTACCTGTCTTATAGGGTCATTTTGAGTCAGAACTGACTATACAGCAACAGGTTTGGTTTTTGGTTTAAGATGGCTAATATAAAAAAAAAAAAAAAGCAAATATTGGCAAGGTTATGGGAAAACTGGAAACTTTATCCATTACCGGTGGAAATGTGAAATTGTACAGCCTTTGTAGATAACGGTGTGGTGGTTCCTCAAACAACTGAAACTAGAACTATCATATGACCTAGCAATTCCACTCCTAGGTGTATACCCAAAAGACTTGAAAGTAGAGACTTGTACAGCAGTATTCATTGCAGCAATAGTCATAATAAGCAAGAGGTGGAAGCAAACTAATTGTCCATTAACAGATCAAGAGACACACAAAATACAATAGAATATCAGTCAGAAGGAGAAATAATGTCTTGATACATGCTACAATATGGGTGCAGCTGGAAGACATTAAGCTGTATGAAATCAGTCAATCACAAAAGGACAAATACTGCATTACCTCTACTAAGTAAAAAGACAAGAAAAGACAAATGCATAGAAAGCAAAGTTTATTAGTGATTACCAGGTGAGGGAGGGATGGGAAAACGGTTAATGGTGATGGAAATATCTCTTGACGAATGGTAAATTTGTACAGCCGATTATTGTAATTGCTCTCGATAAGTTGTACACCTGTAAAAAATTGAATTGGCAAAAGTTCTGCAATAGATACATTTACAACAATGACAAAAAAAAAAAAAAAGAGTAGCTGCTGAGGCTGATTATATACAAATGAAAATTCATAGGATTTGATTCCTTTTTTTGGGGATGTAGGGTCATGGATACAAAGGGAGATTTCAGTTAATTGGCCAAATGACGTGTTTCATGTTTCCATTCTACTCCCTGGCTTGGTGCACAGTGCCTACGATATAAAAAACAGGCAAGTGGCCTTCCAAGCCATGATTGGTCTCTTTTTATCTAGAATAATAGAAGAAGAAGGAAAATAAGAAAAAGGAGAAAGAAATGGAATCTGTGGCTAATTGCTTCCTTGAACAACTGCCTCCCTTGCCATGAGACTAGAAAAAACTGGTTGGTTTCTGGCTACTATTGCTGAACATTTTAATCAAAAATTCTTTAGAAAAATTCTGATCAAAAGGGGGAAAATTTAGGGCAGAATTTTAAATTCTCATGGACTCCAGATTTTCTGAAGCCTTGTAGGCTGAATGAACACCAGAACTATAACCCTGAGATAATTTATAAACCTTAAGACCAAAAGATCCCCTAAAGTCTTCTCAAAACCAAACAATAGTTTAGTTTAACTATTAAAAAAAGTTTTCCTTGAGATTATGCTTTTTTTAAGAACTATCTATATTGAATCAAAGTGACAACAGCAACACAAAAGATTACATAGGAATCTTAGGGGGTGGTAAGTTTGTTAGTAAGGGAGGAAAAACAAAGAAAATGAGAATGGTTGCATATTTCAAAGAATGTAATCAATGTCTGTCTTAGTTACCTAGTGCTGTTATAGCAGAAACACCACAAGTGGATGGCTTTAACAAAAGAAATTTATTCTCTCACAGTTTAGGAGGCTAGAAGTTCAAATTCAAGGTGCTAGCTCCAGGGGAAGTCTTTCTCATTTTGTAGGCTCTGGTGGAAGATCCTTGTAATCAGTCTTCTGTTCTAGGAGAGCTTCAGCTCAGGATCTCCAGGTCCAAAGGATGTGCTCTGCTCATGACACTGATTTCTTGATAGTTTTAAGTCTTTCTGTCTCCCTGCTTCTTTCTTTTATGCCTCAAAAGCGATTGACTCAAGAAACAACCTAATCTGGTAGACTGAGTAATGCCTCATTAACGTAACTGCCCCTAATCTTGCCCCATTAATATCATAGAGGTAGGATTTACAACACATAGAAAAATCACATCAGATGACATAATGGTGGGCCATCACACGAAACTGGCAATCATGGCCTAGCCAATTTGACACACATTTTTGGGGCACACTATTCAGTTCATGACATTCCACCAATTTGTTCCCACAAATTCATGTCCTTGCCACATGTAAAACACGTACTCCCCCTCAGATCATAGGAGAAGTCTTAAATCAATGCCAAGTCCAAAATCCAAAAATTCCTGTTCATCTGTAAAATCAAATACACAAGTTATCTACTTCCAAAGTACAGTGGTGGAACAGGCACAAGCTAGACATTTCCATTACAAATGGAAGAAATTGGACAGAAAAAGGAATAACAGGTACCACACAAGTCAGCAGAACACCTTGCATTAGCTCCCAAGTTCTAAAAATTTTTCTCTATTCTCTGAGACCATTTAGGCAATCACCCTGCCCTCCAGAATCTTGGTGCTGGCCATACTATCCAGATTCTGTGTGGAGGCCCCTTGGCTCTAGGTTTCAGCTCCACTTTCCAAGCCCACCAAAAAGACAAAGCTACTCCCTTGGATATGGGTAGCCACATTTTCCTAGCACCTCTGAGTCGTAACCCTGCCAAGTCTGCCCCAGCAGGCGCTGCCATTCTTCTGCCCCGTGTGCATGGCAGCCTCATCCCCTCAGCTTTGAGCAGTAGACCTGGCCCTATCCCACTGATACTCATGAACGGCACCAAGCTGATCAAGATATGACTCTTTGATACCTAGAAATCTGTGGCCCTATGCTTAGAAGCTCCAGAAGTGGTGGACCTACTCTTTGAAACAGAGCCAGCTCTGCTTCCTATTTTCCTAGTCTTTTCAGCTTCCGCTTCCATGGTTCCTTGGCCTCTCAGCCTCTCAGGCCTTGCCACCTGCATCTTCCCTGCTATGGCAGGTGTTCCAAAGCTCTTTAGCTCCACCAGTAATTGCCATTAGTCACCTCACTCTGCCTATAACCTTGGGAAGGCTCTTAGCTTTCTTGCTCCATAGGTTAGTAAACCTAGCTTCACCAATAAGTGGCCAATGGCACCTCATTCTTCCAGAACGCCTACAGTGCAAAGACACTCAGCTCTTTCATTCCTCGGGTCAGCTCCAATGCTGTCTCTCACCAGTCTCCTGAGTCTGCTACTGTTTCTCAACATTTGCACCATCTCCAGTGTAACAGCTCTCCTCATTTCCTTCTGAGTCCTCAGCAGAATTGTCTTGACTTCCATAATCCTAACAACAGTCCCTTTAAGGCAACCTAGACTTTTACTACTAGGGACTTCAAAAATCTTCCAGCCTCTACCCATTCACAGTTTCCAAATAGCTTCCACATTTTAGGTATCTGTTAGAGAAGCACCCTACTCTCAGTACCAAATTCTTAATTTTCTAGTGCTGCTATAACAAAAATACCACAAGTGGATGGCTTTAATTAAGACAAATTTATTCTCTCATGGTTTAGGAGGCTAGAGTCAGAATTCATGGTGCCAGCTCCAGGGAAGATATTCTCTCTCTGTTGGCTCTGTTGTCATCAATCTTCTTCTGGCCTAGTTGCTTTTCGGCTCAGTGACCCTCAGTCAAAAGGATGCATTCTGCTCCTGGCAATACTTTCTTGGTGATTTGAGCTCCTTCTGTCTCTCTGCTTGCTTCTCTCTTTTATATCTCAAAAAAGATTGACTCAAGGCACAATCTAATATTGGAGCTTGAGTCCTGCCTCATTAACATAACTGCCTTTAAACTTGCTCATTAACATCATAAAGGTAGAACTTACAACACATAGGAAAATCACATCATATGACAAAATTTTGGACCCTCACACAATTGTGGCAATCATTGCCTAGCCAAGTTCACACACAATTTTGGGGGACACAATTCAATCCATGACAATGCCTGAACTGTACATATAGAAACTGTTGAACTGTTGTATGTTCTCCTCTGTATATTTTCAATCACAACAAATCAAAATAAATAAGTTTTATTAAAGTCATATGAAAATAACACTCAAAATATCAAAACTTTTTGGTACACAGTTAAAGTAGTACTCATAAGGACATTTATAGCAATAAATACATTAAAAAAGAATGATCCAAAATCATTAACTTAAACTGAGAACCGAACAAATAGAAAAGGAAGCTCAAAAGAAGTCAAAGGCAACCAGAAAAAAGGAAAAGAATTAAGATCAGGGTAGATATAAATGAAATAGAAGAACATCAAAAAGAATTGACTAAACCAGAAGATGGTTTCTTTTTTTTTTTTTTTTTTTTTAAGCTTCAAGTGAACATTTACCATTCCAATCAGTCTGTCACATGTAGGTTTACATACATCTTACTCCCTTCTCCCACTTGCTCTCCCCCTATTGAGTCAGCCCTTACAGTCTCTCGTTTCGTGCCAATTTTACCTTCTTCCCTCTCTCTCTATCTTCCCATCCCCCCTCCAGTCAAGAGTTGCCAACACACTCTCCTGTGTCCACCTGATTTAATTAGCTCACTCTTCATCAGTATCTCTCTCCCCCCCACTGACCAGTCCTTTTCATGCCTGATGATTTGTCTTCGGGGATGGTTCCTGTCCTGTGCCATCAGAAGTTCTGGGGAGCATTGTCTCTGGGATTCCTCTAGTCGCAATCATACCATTAGGTGTGGTCTTTTAATGAGAATTTGGGGTCTGCATCCCATTGGTCTCCTGCTCCCTCAGGAGTTGTCTGTTGTGTTCCCTGACAGGGCAGACATCGATTGTGGCCGGGCACCAACTAGTTCTTCTGGTCTCAGGATATTGTAGGTCTCTGGTTCAAGTGGCCCTTTCTGTCTCTTGGGTTCTTAGTTGTCGAGAAGAAGATGGTTTCTTAAGGGCATATGCAAAGAATTAATAAAATAGACAAAACACTAGATTAAAAAAATGGTCAGATAACCAAATGAAGAAAAGAAACTGATGACATTATAACTGACCCAACAGAGATAAAGAAGATCATAACTAACTACTATGAAAAAATGTACTCCAAGAGATTTGAAAATATAGATGAAAGAGACAAATTCTTAGAAAAGCACTACCTACCCAAACTAACACAGAGAGGTAGAAATTTTAAACAGACCCATTACAAAGAAGAGATAGAAGACACTACTAAAAAAGGGGGAAAAAAAAAAGCCCATGACCAGATGGAACACTACCAAACATTCAAAGAAGAGTTGACATCAATCCTACTTAATCTTTTCAAAAATATAGAAGAGGAAAGAACACTACTAATTTCTCCAATTTCTTTCTGTGAAGCCAGCATAACTCTGATACCTAAGCCAGTCAAAGACATCACACACACGATACACACCAATATCCTTTATGTACATGTAACCAATTTTTTCCGTGAATTCTAGCCAAGAGACTAAAAATTACCATGATTAAGTGGGTTTCATACCAGGATTACAAGGGTGGTTCAACATTAGAAAATCAATCAGTACAATCTCCTGTGTAAGCAAAACAAAGGAAAAGAATGACATGATCATACCAGTTAATGCAGAAAAGGCATTTGATAAAAATTCAACAACGTTTTCCTGATAAAAACTTTCGGCAAAATAGGAATAGAAGAAAAATTTCTCAACATGATTAAGGACATATGCAATATATGCAAAAACAGAAGTCAACCTTATAGTAAAAGGAGAAAGACTTAGAATCTTCTGTTTAGAATGAGAATGAAACAAGGATGCCCATTATCACCACTCTTATTCATCATTGTACTGGAAGTCCTAGCCAGAGCAACAGGAAAAGAAAGAGAAATAATTGTATCCAAATCAGAAAGGAAGAAGTAAAATGATCTGTATTTGCAGATGACATGATCCTATACATACAAGACCCTAAAGATTCCATTAAAAAAAAAAAAAAAACCTGCCAGAATTAATAGAAGGATTTAGCAAAACTGCAGGGTACAAGATCAACGTGTAAAAATGACTTGGGTTCCTCTATACTAACAAAGACAACTCTGAAAAATGAAATAAGAAAACAAAACAATTTGCAATAGTATCAAGTCAATAAAATACCTGGGAATTAACCTAAAGAAAGACATAAAAGACTTACACAATGATAATTATAAAACATTATTACAATAGATTGTAAAGACCTACAAAAATGGAAAGAAATTCCATGCTCATGGATTGGAAAGATTCAACTGAAAATGTCAATTCTACCTAAAGCGATCTACGGACACAATTCAATCCCAATACAAATCCCAACAACGTTCTTCACTTAAATGGAATAACTAGTAACCAACTTCGTGTGGAAAGGAAAGAAACCTCAAATAGCCAAAACAATGCAAAGAAAAAGAACAAAGCAGGAGGCCACACACTCTCTGATATCAAAAGGTAGTGTACAACCACTATAATCAAAACAGCCTGGTACTGGTTCAATGATAGACACACAGACCCATAGAATAGAATTGTTGTTGTTGTTGTTAGGTGTCATCGAGTCGGTTCTGAATCATAGCGACCCTACGCAAAACAGAATGAAACACTGCCCAGTCTTGCGCCATCCTTACAATGACTGTTATACTTGAGCTCATTGTTGCTGCCACTGTGTCAATCCACCTCGTTGAGGGTCTTTGTCTTTTCTGCTGACCCTGTACTCTGCCAAGCATGATGTCCTTCTCCAGGGACTGATCCCTTCTGACAACATGTCCAAAGTATGTAAGACGCAGTCTTGCCATCCTTGTCTCTAAGGAGAATTCTGGCCCTGCTTCTTCCAAGACAGGTTTGTTCTTTCTTTTGTCAGTCCATGGTATATTCAATATTCTTCACCAACCGCACAATTCAAAGGCATCAACTCTTGTTCGGTCTTCCTTATTCATTGTCCAGCTTTCACATGCGTATGATGGGATTGAAAATACCACGGCTTGAGTCAGGCGCACCTTAGTCTTCAGGGTGACATCTTTGCTTTTCAACACTTTGAAGAGGTCCTTTGCCCAATGCAAGGCGTCTTTTGATTTCTTGACTGCTGCTTCCATGGCTGTTGATTGTGGATTCAAGTAAAATGAAATCCTTGACAACTTCAATCTTTTCTCCATTTATCATGATGTTGCTCATTGGTCCAGTTGTGAGGATTTTTGTTTTCTTCATGTTGAAGCGTAATTCATACTGAAGCCTGTGGTCTTGGATGCGCTTTAGTAAGTGCTTCAAGCCCTTTCACTTTGACCAAGGAAGGTTGTGTCATCTGCATAACACAGGTTGCTAATGAATCTTTCTCCAATCCTGTTGCCTCGTTCTTCTTCATATAGTCCAGCTTCTCGTATTATTTGTTCAGCACACAGATTAAATAGGTATGGTGAAAGAATACAACCCTGACGCACACCTTTGCTTACTTTAAACCAATCAGTATCCCCTTGTTCTGTTTGAACAGCTGCCTCTTGATCTATGTAAAGGTTCCCCATGAGCACAGTTAAGTGTTCTGGAATTCCCATTCTTTGCAGTATTAATCATAGTTTGTTATGATCCACACTGTGGAATGCCTTTGCATAGTCAATAAAACACAGGTAAACATCCTTCTGGTATTCTCTGCTTTCAGCCAGGATTGATCTGACATCAGCAATGATATCTCTGGTTCCATGTCTCCTTCTGAAACCAGCCTGAAGTTCCCTGTTGATATACTGCTGCAGCCATTTCTGAAGGATCTGCATCAAAATTTTGTTTGCATGTGATATTAATGATATTGTTCTATAATTTCCACATTCGGTTGGATCACCTTTCTTGGGAATAGGCATAAATATGGATCTCTTCCAGTCAGTTGGCCAGGAAGCTATCTTCCATATTTCTTGGCACAAACGAGCGAGCACCTCCAGCGCTGCATCTGTTTGTTGAAACATCTCAATTAATATTCCATCAATTCCTGGAGCCTTGTTTTTTGCCAGTGCCTTCAGAGCATCTTGGACGTCTTCCTTCAGTACCATCGGTTCCTGATCATATGCCACCCCTTGAAATGGTTGAATATCGACTAATTCTTTTTGGTATAATGACTCTGTGTACTCCTTCCATCTTCTTTTGATGCTTCCTGCATCGTTTAATATTTTCCCCATGGAATCCTTCACTATTGCAACTCGAGGCCTGAATTTTTTCTTCAGTTCTTTCAGCTTGAGAAACGCCAGGCGTGTTCTTCCCTTTTGGTTTTCCATTTCTAGCTCTTTGTACATGTCATTAGAATACTTTGTCTTCTCGAGAAGCCCTTTGAAATCTTCTGTTTGGTTCTCTTACTTCATCAGTTCTTCCTTTTCCTTTAGCTGCTAGACGCTCAAGAGCAAGTTTCAGACTCTCCTCTGACATCCATCTTGGTCTTTTCTTTCTTTCCTGTCTTTTCAGTGACCTCTTGCTTTCTTCATGGATGATGTCCTTGATGTCATTCCACAACTCATCTGGTCTTGGGTCACTAGTGTTCAATGCATCAAATCTATTCTTCAGATGGTCTCTAAATTCAGGTGGGATACACTCAAGGTCATATTTTGGCTGTTGTGGACTTGCTCTGATTTTCTTCAGTTTCAGCTTGAACTAGCATATGAGCAATATATGGTCTGTTCCACAGTCAGCCCCTGGCCTTCTTCTGACTGATGATATTGAGCTTTTCCATCATCTCTTTCCACATGTAGTCAACTTTATTTCTGTGTGTTCCATCTGGCGAGGTCCATGTGTATAGTCGCCGTTTATGGTGGTGAAAGAAAGTATTTGCAATGAAGAAGTCGTTGGTCTTTCAAAATTCTATCATTCAATCTCCAGCATTGTTTCTATCACCAAGGCCATATTTTCCAACTACTGATCCTTCTTCTTTGTTTCCAACTTTTGCATTCCAGTCGCCGGTAATTTTCAATGAATCTTGATAGCATGTTGGATCAATTTCAGACTGTAGCAGCTGATAAACGTCTTCTATTTCTTCATCTTTGGCCCTAGTGGTTGGTGTGTAAATTTGAATAATAGTCGTATGGATATTATCCTGTTACTGACAGCAATGTACTTCAGTAGGGATCTTGAAATGTTCTTTTTTGGCGATGAATGCAACACCATTCCTCTTCGAGTTGTCATTCCCAGCATAGTAGACTATATGATTGTCAGATTCAAAATGGCCAATACCAGTCCATTTCAGTTCACTAAGGCCTAGGATATCAATGTTTATGAGTTCCATTTCATTTTTGATGATTTCCAATTTTCCTAGATTCATACTTCATACATTCCAGGTTCCGATTATTAATCAATGTTTGCAGCTACTTCTTCTCATTTTGAGTTGTGCCACATCAGCAAATGAAGATCCCTAAAGCTTTACTCCATCCATGTCATTAAGGTCGACTCTACTTTGAGGAAGCAGCTTTTCCCTGGTTGTCTTTTGAGTGCCTTCCAACCTGGAGGGCACATTTTCCAGCACTATATCAGACAATGTTCTGCTTCTATTCATAAGGTTTTCACTGGCTAATGGTTTTCATAAGTAGACTGCCACATCCTTCTTCCTAGTCTGTCTTAGTCTGGAAGCTCAGCTGAAACCTGTCCTCCATGGGTGACCCTGCTGGTATCTGAATACCGGTGGCATAGCTTCCAGCAACTCAGCAACACACAAACCCCCACGGTATGACAAACTGAGAGACACGTGGGGGAGAACAGAATTAAGAACTCAAATTTAAACCCAACCATCTATGGATAACTGATTTTTACCAAGAAATCAAAGTCCACTCTGTGGGGGTAAAAAACAGTCTTTTTAGTAAATGATGCTGCCAAAAATGAATATCCACCTGCAGAAGAATGAAACTGAACCCATACCTCACACCATACAAAAAACTACCTGAAAATTCATCAAAGATCTAAATGTTAAACTAAAAACCATAGAATTCCTGGAAGACAGTATAGGAAGAAAACTTTGGGACATAACCTTTTGTAATGATAGGATAACAAACATTACAACAAATGCTCAAATAGAAGAAAACAAAATAGATGAAAGGGAGCTCATAAAAAATTAAAAACTTATGCTCTTCAAAAGACTTTATAAAGGAATAAATAAACCTACCCAGAAACCCAACCCAGTGCCGTCGAGTCGATTCTGACTCATAGCGACTCTATAGACGGGAAAAAATCTTCAGAAATGAATTATCTGATGAGGGTGGTGATGGATAAAGTTGTGTGTCAACTTGGCTAGGCCATGATTTTCAGTGGTTTGATAGTCATGTGATGGAGTGATCACTTCCATGATGAGATTTGATGTTATGTGACCACCTCCATGATGGGGTCTCCTTTAAGTAGCCAATCATTTGAAAGGGAGCTTCCTTGGGTGTGTGGCCTGCTTTGAATATAAGTGCATATTCTGGCAGTGTTTGTGGGCTTTTGTTCATTCTGGATCCTGCAGCTGGCTCCTGTTCATCTGATCTCTGGTTCTTGGGACTTGAGCTAGCAGTTCACATGCAGTCTTGCCTGCTGATCTCTGGGATTCATTGATCGTCACAGCCCCAGTGGCTATGTGCATCAGGAGAAGCCTCTCTCGTGGCCCATGGACTTGGAACGTTGCAGCCTCTACAACCACATGAGCGGTTTCCTTGATATAAATCTCTCTCTATATATATATTTATATGCTTTACTGTTTTTGCTTATCTTTTAGAGAACCTAGTCTAAGGCAAGGGCCTAATGTCTAAAATCTATGGAAAAGTACAAAAACTCACCAAAAAAAGACAAACAACCCAATTAAAATATGGGCAAAGGACATGAACAGAACCTTCACCAAAGAAATCATCCAAGCATCCAACAAACATATAAAAATATGTTCACAATCATTAGCCCTTAAAGACAAAGAAATTAAAACTCAAATAAATACTATCTTACCCTGGCCAAAATGGTACTGATAAAAAAAAGAAAAAAAAAAAAGAGAGAATAATAAATGTTGGCAAGGATGTGTGGAGATTGGACCACTTGGCCACTGCTGGTGAAACCACAAAATGCTACAGCCACTATAGAAAATTGTATGGTGCTTTCTCAAAAAAAATTAGAACTAGAACTACCCTATGATCCAGCAATCCACTTCCTAGATATATACCCTAAAGACCTAAAAATAATGACAAGAGCAGACATATGCACAACTGTATTCACTGCTGCTTTATTCATAATAGCAAATAAATGAAAACAATGGAAGCGTGCATCAGGGATGAATGGATAATTAAATTGTGGCATATACTTACAACGGAATGTGATGTAACCATAAAGAATGATGATGAGTTGCAAAACATAGCATGGATTGACATGGAGGGAATAATACTAAATAAGTCAAGCATATAAGGACAAATATTGTATGATCCCTCTTTTACTATTATATATGTAGAGAGACCAATGTTCACAATGTTCATTTGTGGTTACCGGGGATAGGTGGAATGAGGGGAATATATACTTTAGGTCTTGGAGACTTGATTTCTTTTTGGTGATGGAAAGTGTGGCACCAAATGTGGATGTAGTGAGCAGAGCAAAACCAAAGTAACAATGAATGTTTAAGGACATATGGATGTGTATAATCATATTGGTAAACGTGTAGTTAGAGATGTGTGCATACATAAGAACAGAAATAAGTATCTATATGTATATGTAAATATAAATATATGGGCACAGGCACATATATTCATTGACAACACAAATACGGATACTCCACACACATAATCAAACTCTTTCAAAGGTTGGGTTTCTGGATTTAAAGCTTAGGACAATAGTCTCATGGAACAATCCAGTAAATTGACACAACATAGCTCACAAAAGTCATAATCGGCATCCTAGTGAAGTGAGTAGCATCTGGGGTCTTAAAAGCTTGTGAGCAGCCATCTAAGACAGAACTACAGGTTTCTACTTTCCAGGAGCAAAACACTAAGAAGCCATCCAAAAACTCAAGAAAAAAACAAATCTATAGGAACCACAACATCATCTCTCCTGAGACCAGAGAAGAAGATGGTGTCCAGCTACCAACATTGACCAGGGTCACAAAAGATGGTCCCGTAGAGAACTGGAGAAAAATGTGGAGCAGAACACAAATTCTTATTTAAAAAATCCAGACAAATTGGAACATTAGCGAACAAAGGACTCCCTGAGACTGTCGCCTCGGGGCTCTCTTTAAACATGTAACCAAGCCTCCCCCATGACGTCATCATATAACCAAATAGCAGAGAGGCACACAAAATAAAGCGTATTACCCATAAGATCAGTTCTCTACTGAAAAACCATCAGTACTAAGAGTACGTGAGAACTAATGGTCAACAATTACACAGAATCAAAGATGAGAAGATAAGGGGGCATGGAAACTAGTGTACTGGAATTGGAACAAACAGAACACAATTAAAGGGAATGTCTACACATTGTGATAAATATAACTAATGTCACTAAAAATTGGTGTGGAAATTGTCAAATGGGAACCTAACTTGCTGTCTAAACTATTACCAAAAACTTAACTACAAAAAAAAAAAGATACAAAAGAAGAAACAATTCCAGGATGGCACCCCAATGTCTAACTGCACCTCTTCCTTGGGTGGTCAGGCTGGCAAATCTTCAATTGTGCTTCTCACAGTGAATTGCTTAGCCCTTGGAGAGTAAAATGGCTGTGTCAGGCATTCAAGGTCCTTTTACTACGGACGAACCTCTCAAAAATGTATTTATTAAAACAACAAACATTTGTTATTTGTCACAATTGCACAGGTCAGGTGGATAGTTCTGCTGATCTTATCTATGCTTGACTGATCTTGGCTCAGTTTATGGGATACACTCTCCAGTCAGCTGACTTCAGAGGATCTCATTCTCAAGTCTGGCGGCAGGCTAGATGTCAGCTGGTACGGCTGAAGGACTGGGCAGCTGGGCTGTGCTTCTCCCATTAGCCAATACTCTAGTCTGTTTTTATTCATATGACAACTTCACCAGGTTCCCAGAGAGTGTACAAAAACATCAAAGCCTCGAAAATTCTTGGAACTGGCCTTTTTGCCACCTCTGTTACCCAAAACAATTCTCAAGAGTGACTACATTCAAGGATTGGTCAAACTGATTCAATCACTTGATGTGTACAGCTGCAAAGGGTACTGGAAGGCTTTGGAAATTTGGACTATGTTTTCATTCTACTATAGTGAGTAACAAATCATTTTAAAGGAAAAGTCATTTCCAAAATATTAACTTCCAACAAAATCTGGAAGACAATCTACTTCCATTTCAAGCATTTCAAAAAATAATTTTTGATGAAAGATGAACATGAGAAATTGGCACATAACTTGGATGGAGTTGAAAGAGTTGAGTGCAATTGCTATTACAACATAGTTTTCAACAGTTTTTATTTCCATTTGCTTTTAATATGACCAATTTATCACAACATTTTCAGCTATTAAAACATAGAAATAGAATTGATGCTGAAAGTACTGCCTTCTAACATTAAGTTTTGTTCTTCCATTAAAATATTAATACATCTAAATTAAAAATCCAAAACTATTCTTCTGACAAAAATATTTCCAATAATATTTTTTAAGCTTGATTATATTTTTATCTAAATTTGCAAAGCAAATACAGCTTTAATAGTGTAGTTATTATTGTATTGTTATAAAATAAACAATTTAAAAAGAACTTTCAATAACACTAAAAGCATTTTAAAATACCCAAACAAACCCATTGCCATCAAGTCAGTTCTGATTCATAGCAATCGTATAGGACAGAGTGGAACTGCCCCACAGGATTTCCAAGGAACCCCTGCTGGATTTAAACTGCCAAACTTCTGTAGCTCTTAATCACTAGGATCTATGGGGACAGTTAAATTGAAATATGAGTTCAGGAGAAGAAAGAAAAACATAAATCTGATTGCTCAAAATGATCTTGTTCATACAGTTTGAATGAATTATGATGTGTAATTGAGATTACATTTTTTCTGATATTTATGCATATGATGAAATATTTTATATGTCAGATTGAATTCCCAGGGTGTATATACATTTAGAAAACTAATTTAATAGTATGTGGACAAAAAAATTTAAAAACTCACATATTATGTCCAACTTACAGGCAAATGGATCGACCATAATGAACCTGGAATGTCACAATTTGAAAATGAAAGAACATGAGATTGTATGAAAGTATTTGCTAGAAAAGGTGTTTACTGGTGTAGCTGGATTCTTAAATGATTGCTGTAATTCTGTCAACAGTTGCTTTTACAATTGTAGCCAAGTTAATTCAACTTGGGTCTCAGTTTCATCAGAGTAAAAGCTAAGTTGGCTGTGTCACTTCAACCACAAAATGTGGTTATCATTTCCCAACACAGAAAGAAGTGAAAGTTCTCTGTAAAAGGGGATTGATTACATATCATTGATTCAATTTAAGGTTAATATTGATTATTACCTAACATCAAAATAAATTAGGAATTATATGAGTGTCAGATATGTAATGAAAGATAAATTAGTAAATAACTCAAAGAAAGAAAAGTTAAACAAATGAAAAACCATTATCTCAGCAGATATTCAATACATAAGATGATGTTTCTACAGTCTTTATATTTGCATGTACAATGACTGTTTAATTAATACCTTCTCAACTAATGCATAAGAAATCTATTGCCATCCAGTGGCACTATAGAACTGAACTATAAACTGAAAATTAAAAATTAGAATAATGATCATAAGTTTAAAGTCACTTGACTCTTCCAAATAATTTCTTGAGCTATATAAAATTGTCCTGCAAATTATTTTTTTCTCCCTCACTAAAACACCTGATAAACTAATGACTCCCACTATATTAGTGTTTTATTTGGAATTTAATCTAGATGTATTGAATAAAGAGAAGGACATACAAGTTAATAAAGCAAAATTGAGTTGTTAAAATGAGATAGATCTAACATTTTGAATTGACTGAATTACAAATGTCTAAATGCAAATGACAGCCTGTCTTTTATTTTACTTACAGTAAAATTGTGTGGCAATTACTGTGCAACATGTTTGGCAAATCCAGATAATTAATTTGAATTCTTTATGGTGGATTGGAGTACTGTTGAGAAGGATTCAGTAATTATGCTCATGTTTCAAAAAATATATATAAATAAAAATAAATTAATAAAGTACATATAACATTTGTGATGGTTGAGTGGGCAAAATAATAGCACAACACACAGATAGGGCAGGTATACATTGTCCCTATTTTTTGCATATAATTATTTTCTGAGATCCATTTCTAAGCCTCTGGTAAAGCCTATCAAAATTATTATTCAGTCACGTTGGAGCTCTTTTGAAAACAAGTTCTGGTTATAGACCAGATTTATTCTACTTTGCATTCATGTATGTAAGATACCACACACACACACACTCACACACACATTATGCAATATTCACAAAATCAAAATTGGTGAACTCAATATTACATTCTCATTTCCTTGAGTTTGCTCATTCTAGTCTCTCCTGAATAAAAAGGCTTCTTCATTGAAATATGTCTCCTAAAATACTGCCCATTATCCAGGCCAATTTCAGATAGCACCTCTTTTATGAAGACATATGTCTAATGTCCCTAAACTGATTTGAATTTTTTCTTCCCCCAAGGCATCTAGGATAAATATTATAGTTGGGCTTATGCAAAAGCACTTTCTTTATGCTCCACCACCCCACTAGATTATACATTCCTTGAAGGCAAGGCTTATGTCTTATTTTTACTTTCATTTGTGTATACGTGTAAGCAATAAACATGTGTTTGTTGAGAACCTGCTATACTCCAGGAATCTTATAAGAAAGACGGGTGGAGTTAATGTTTTCTCAGATTATGAAAAGTTCCCCAAAAGATATCTAAATTATCTTTTGGTCTTGATTATCAGATTATGAGCTAGCTCATGGTATCACAGTTTTAGAGATTTAAAACTAAAGATGAGAGGGATTGCTGCTCTTTTCTTTCAATTAACAGACAAAACCAAGTTTGGTTTCTTTGAACCAAACCACATCCTTACTATCGTGCAATATTATCAATAATATTTAAAAGTATGTTTAAAGACAGTCTTTTATGCACAGTTTACTTAAAAGTTAGGGACAAATTCTATTAAAATAGTATGCTCAATGAGAAAAGACTTTGGTGTCCATTATCTTGATGAGTATATTCTTGACATCCTTATTCCTCAAACTGTAGATCAACGGATTCAACATGGGGATCACCACTGTGTAAAACACAGAGGTTACTTTGATGGTACTTCTGGAGTTTTTGATGTTGGGCACACAGTAGAGAAAGAGGATGGTGCCATGGAAGATAGTGATGGCAGTCAGATGAGAGGCACAGGTAGAGAACGCCTTACGACGACCACCGGCTGAACGCATTTTCAAGATGGTGACAACGATAAACACATAAGAAGTGAGGATGATGAGTAATGTACTCACCTCATTAAAAGTAACAACGATGAAAAGCAGTAACTGACTAAGAGAAGTATCAGAGCAAGAAAGAGACAGAAGTGAGGAGAACTCACAGAAGAAGTGATTGATTGTGTTGAAACCATGAAAAGATAATTTCAAAACAGAGCATGTCAGAACCAAGGAACATGCTATTCCCCACGCATATGATCCCACCACCAGCATAGCGCAGCGTCTCTGGGACATGGCAACTGTGTAGAGCAGAGGGTTGCAAATGGCCACAAAGCGGTCATAGGCCATTACAGCTAATAGAAAGGATTCAGTCACCACAAAGGTACCAAAGAGAAATAATTGCACTACACATCCTAAAAATGAAATGGTTCTGTCTTCTACAACTAGGTTCACCAGCATCTTTGGAGCAACGATGGAAGAATAGCAGAAATCCACAAATGAGAGGTGGCTGAGGAAAAAGTACATGGGGGTGTGCAGTATGGCGTTAATTCTGATGATTACAATCATCCCAAGATTCCCTACAACGGTGACACTGTAGGTGGCCAGAAATACCAAGAAGAGGGGAACCAACAGTTCTGGGCAATCTGAGAAGCCCAAAAGGGTGAATGTGGCCACGCTTTTATTTCTGTCTGACAATAACATGGCTTCTGTTTGTCAAAATCTGAAAGTCAGTCCTAGAAATCAAAAACATATATACATTAAACAGAGTGAGGGTATAGGATGCTTGGTCAAGTACCCATTGCCAAGACTGGAAAAGATATCTCTTTCAGAATCTCTCTATATTTTTATTAAATAAAATATGGTAAATTTCTCAAATTTTAAAACATAATAAGCATTTATTTTTAAAATTTTCTCAAGGAATTTAGGGACTGTTTGGTAATTTTATGTCAAATTCTTACATAACACTTTCAATTCTCCTTGAATGGTATCAGTTCATAGAAGACAAGCCTGGCCTGATGCTAGATTATGTCAGCCACACAGTCAATAACAAAAATCTGAAAAATCTGAATTATATCAGTTAATTGGCTCATAACATGTAACAGTATGGACATAAAGAATGGACAGCCTTGACAATTTCCATTTGTGTTACTTCTGCATAGTATGTTGATCTTTGTTTTTCTTTCTGACACAGTAAATCTGATATCAAAATAAGTTTTTATTACTTTTTAACAGCTTGTGTGGTGCCATTGGTTAATGCCCTTGGCAACAAACCAAAATTGGAAGGCCTCCTTTCCAGAGGCACCTTGGGAAAAAGGACCGGTGATTTAATTCTGAAAAATCAGACGCTGAAAAATTTATGGAGCACAGTTCTAATCTTACACTCATGGGGTCATCGTGATTCCAAGTTGACTTGTCGACAACATTTTTTTCATTTTTCAAATCTGGGAGTTCTAAATTCTAATTCTCCCTCATGGCTTGAGAAATTAAAAGACTAGAGCAGATGATTAATATAATCTGGCATACATTCATAGTCTAAAGATGGCATAACAGAAGTCAGAAGAATCCTTGACTTTTTCAATGACATGCAGATAAAATCCAGTCTATAACCCACAGCCATGTGTCCATTTCTCCACTCCATACAATGGTCCCTCTTTTATACTAATATATTTCCTTTGTTAATGATCACCCCCTTAAATTTTGAGCAAACTAGAGACTCTAAAACTATGGGAAATATTCCAGAACATTGTTATGTGCCAGAGGAATATAGTAGAGAGCAGCATCCAGATGAAACACAGGAGAATGGGATTTAGAGATGTTTTCACACAGGAATAACTAAAGACTCTTTGAGTTAGAAATTCCCATTCCCAAGGCTCTCTCATTCACTTCTCTTTCTTCAATATACCTAGGATACTCATTCTGTCCCTGTATTACATATTATAAGAATTAAAAACGTGGAGTGGTAGGGCACAATTAGGGCATTTTATGAGAAAACAGTAGCATGCACACACACACACACACACACAGACACACACACACACACAATCATTGTTTTTCTTGAATTGGTGATGAGCACCTCTCAGGTCCCAACATACTGGGAAACTCTTTCTCCGTCTATGATTTGTGGTAAGTTCATCTCTGATTCTGAAACCCAACAAATCATTTTCAGATGGTCCAGAAATAAAGATATCAGGTCATGTGCTATACTGAGTTCCTCAATGGCCCCATCCTGTTCCTATATAATCCTGAGTGTTGAAGACAACCTCAAAAGGTAACCCATCACAAAATTAGTCATTCTAATTCACATTTTTTAACAACATATTTCATTTATTTGTCATGTATATTTTTATTTTAATCAAATACATGTCTTTAATGTAAAGACTATTTTCTTTCCCAAATGTTTATATTAAATTGATGATAAATTTATGCTCTCATTTAGTCCAGGAATAAATCCAGGTGCTCCTTGGAAACTCTATGGGGCAGTTCTACTCTGTCCTATAAGGTCGCTATGAGTCAGAATCGACTCATCGGCCCTGGGTTTGTTTTTTGGTTTGGTTTTAGTCCAGGAATAGGGTAGCTAAAATCTCCTTCCCTATAGTTTTCTCCCATTTTATTGTTCTTTTGATGTCAGGGAACACATGCTTTCCCTCCTTTATGCTTTATGATCATTAAAGGTGGAAGTTTAGAGAGATAATAGCTAGATGGATAGATAGATGATAGATAGATAGATGACAGATGATAGATTAGATAGATAGATGATTGATGATAGATAGATAGATGATAGATAGATATAGATAGATAGATAGATAGATAGATAGATAGATAGATAGATAGATAGATAGATAGATAGATAGATAGATAGATAGATAGATAGATATAGATAGATAGATGATAGATTCTTTTCCCAAAAGATTCTATTAAATTTCTGTTTATTACATTCGGTTTAAATACTTGTCTATTCTACCTTGACAACTGCTCTGAAATTTACAAGAGGGAGGAAATACACATTCCCAAACCTCTCATGGCTCCTCTATTCTCCTACCCCAGATACCTCTAATCCACAGCACTATTATTGAGGAGCTTTGTGAGTTAGATTCAACTCAACAGCAATAGATTAGTTTTTTTTGTTTTGTTTTGTTTTGTTTAATTAGCCAGGTCCTGTACGCAAAGCTTGGCATAAAGAGTGCATATCCTCTTCCTTGAATGTTCAGATATGTACCTTTTGTTTTGGCTCAATATTCCTCAAGTATTCTACTTCTAAAGGTTGTGTTTCCACCTTCATATTGTTTCCTAGATATCCTACATTGACGTTAATAACGTTATGTCTTTAGAATTTTTAACAAACCTGCTAATGGCAAAGAGAAGGCCTCTCCTGCCTCTGGAAAACCTGAATGGGAGAGAAGTATATGCAACATTACATTTTCTACCCACAGCCTTGGGACATAAACCCTAGAGACTATATGTTGCCCCATTCTCTAGAGGACAAAAAATAAGCAATTAAAATTAACTACCTTTCTCAACTGTGTTGGAAAACCTGGAGAAAAATTACATTGTCGTTAGGAACATTTTATAAGAAGCAATTTATATTTTAAAGTCATATTCCCCAGCCTTCTGAACACTCCCCAAAAATTCAATAATTATCAAGTATATGTGACTATTAAAAAAAAAAAATTGCCATTGAGTCAATTCCAATTCATACTGAACGTATATGTAACTATAGGAGTATAATTATTAAATATTAATTGATTAGATACTAATTACCTTTCTGATAGGTGAGAAATGATATATAAGAGCAGTTTTCACACGTGCTTCTAGCATTTTGACTCAGATTGAACAACTCTTCATATCTTTTGGAGCTATTTGTATTTCCTCAGTGAAGACTCTTTAATCATATGTTCTGTCCATTTTACTACAAGACTGACTGTCATTTTCTCCTCTACACTATGTGACATAAGTGGTAATGTTTTCCACATTTTTTCATTTGTGATTCTAATTTACATTCCTTTGTTTTTGGTACAAAGTGTCTGTATAGTCATGTGATCTAAATTTTAAACTTTGTTTTCAGAACCTAATTTCATGCGTGGAGTAAGAAAGAGATCCAATTTTATTCTTTACTTGTATGGCTAAGGAAAGATACCCATATGGCTCTTGAAAATCTGTTTGCCACAATATGACACTATTTTATTAATAGATACTTTATAATTTTTTTTTTAATATTTGGCAGGATTAGCCTTCCTACTCTAATTTGCTTTATTATCTTTTTCAGTCTTTTTTGTCTGAGTATCTTTGATTATTTATACTTTCATGTGAACATTAGGATGGAAATTTTAAAATATGATTCCTTGATATTACCAAATGAATCTTGTAGTACATTCTTCTTGTTCTTAATAAATGTGAACTTAACTAAACAAATCTGAGATTTCTAGACCTGATACTATTGGTCATGCACCTTTGAGTAAATAATATCCAGGCATAATCCAGGAATATTGAAGTGGCCCCAATGATTGTCCTTTCTGAAGGGCTAATTAATATTCATGACCTCTCAGACCGACAGCCTTAGAGATAATAGAATGAAAGTGATGTAGAATTGGAGACAAAAGAGCTAAGTTCCTGTCCTAAACCAGTCACTTCTGTTTATATGAATTTAAGTGAATTAGAAGTTTATTCAACTTCTGTATTATCATCTTGCACTGGTACATAATGGTCCTTTTTCTCTCTCCTTCTCAACATAAGCTGATCATTTGAACTTCAAATCTGCTCATTCATAGGATCAACAGAACCAAAGGAACAAAGGTATCAGACAAGAATGATTCGCTTTTATGACCACTGCTATTTGACATTGTGCTGGAAATCCTACCTAGAGCAATAAGGTAAGAGAAAGAAATAAAGGGCATCCAACTTAGAAAGGAAGGGAGAAAACTATCCTTACTCACAGTTGATATGATCGTTAATATTACCCAGCATGTGAAAACAGGAGAAATGCTAGGGACCCTTGTATATGGCATAAATTCAATACAAACCATAACTAACAAACACCAGAAGATAAACTAGATAACTGGGAACACCTAAGAACTAAACACTTAAACCCAAAGATCCCACAGGATAGCTACTGGAACTAATAGAAAAATTCAGCAGTGTAGCAGGAAACAAGGTCAACATCGAAAAATCCATTGGATTCCTATCCACCAACAAAGAAAAGTTGGAAAAGGAAATTAGGAAAACAATACCATTTATAATAGCCCCTAAAAAGATAAAACACTTAGGAATAAATCTAACCTGGGACATAAAAGACCTGTATAAACAAAACTACAAAACAGCACTGTAAGAAACCAAGAAAGACTTACATAAATGGAAAAATATACCATGCTCTTGAATAGGTAGACTTAACATTGCAAAAATGTCAATTCTACCCAAAGGGATCTACAGATATAATGCAATTCCAATCCAAATACCAAGAGCATTCTTTAACAAAATGCTAAACTATTTGTCCATTTTACATGGAAAAGAATGATGTCCCAGAAAAGCAAAGCATTATTGCAGAAAACAAGCAGAATAGGAGGTCTCACACTACCTGATCTCAGAACCTACTATACAGCCACGGTAGTCAAAACAACTTGGCACTGGTACAGTGACAGACAGATAGATCAATGGAACAAAATCAAGAACCCAGGCATAAATCTATCCAACTATGGTCAGCTGATCTTTGACAAAGGATCAAAATATGTTGAAGACAGAAAACTAGTCTTTTTAAAAAACAGTGCTGAGCAACCTGGATGTCCATCTGTAAAAACATGAAACAGGACCCATAATTCACACCATACACAATGATTAACTCAAAATGAACCAAAGGCCTAAATATAGAACCTACAATGATAAAGATCATGGAAGAAAAAAAAAAAAAAAAAAAAACAGTTGTAATGGTTAAGATTGTGTGTCAACTTCGCTGGGCCTTGTTTGGCAGTATTTATATGTGATCATCCCCATGGTAGGATCTGCTGTGAGTAGCCAATCAACTGAAACGGAATTTACTTGGGCGCATAGCCTGCATCCGAACATAAGTGGATGTTCTGGCTTTTGCCCTCTCTGGATTCTGCAGCTGTCTCCTGTTCACCTGACCTGCAGTTCTTAGGACTTCAACTAGCAGTTTAACTGTGACCTTGGGATTCACTGATTTTCACAGCCTGTGACCAAGAGCAGTGTTCTCCAACCTGCCAATTGTGGGTTCATCAGCCCTTGTGGCTATGTGAATCAGGAGAAGCCTCTATTCTGACCCATGGACTTGGAATGTTACAGCATCTACAATTGCATAAGACATTTCCTTTATATAAATCTCTTTCTCTCTCTCTTTACATATATACGTGTGTATATATATATATATATATATATATATATATATATATATATATATACACACACTTTACTCATTTTGCTTCTCTAGAGAACCTAGCATCAGAAAACAGTGTTAATGTTAGGGGCCTTAGTATACGGCATAATTACAATACAAACCATAACTAACAAACACCGGGAGATAAACGAGATAACTGGGAGCTCCTAAAAACTAAACACTTAAGCTCATCAAAAGAGCAAAAAGTAAACCTACAGAATGTGGGGAAAAAAAAAAAAATTGGCTATGATATCTCTGACACAAGTCTAATCTCTAAAACCTGTAGAATACTAAACACCTTAACAACAAAAAAAAGAATACTGCCATTACAAAATGAGCAAAAGATATGAATAGACACTTCACCAAAGAAGACATGCAAACAGGTAACAAATGCATAAGGAAATGTTTGCAACTATTGGAAATTAGAGAAATGAAAATCAAAACTACAATGAGGTATCATCTCACCTAGACATCACTGGCAAAATTCAAAAACAAAAAAAAACAAATGTAGAAGAGGTTACAGGGAGATTGGAACTCTTATGCTGGTGCAAATCTAAATTGGTACAACTACTCTGGAAAAAAATATGGCACCTCCTTAAATAGCTAGAAAAAGAAACACCAGGAATCCCACTCCTACGAAAATATCTTAGAGAGATAAGAACCATCACACGAATAGACATATACACACCAGTGTTCATTGCAGCATTATTGACAATAGTAAAAAGATGGAAACAACCTAAGTTCCCATCAACAAGTGGATGGATAAACAAATTATGATGTACACACACAATGGAATACTATGCAATGATAAACAACAATGATGAAACTTTGAAACCTTTTAAACATCTTGCAACATGAATGAATCCAGAGGGAATTATGCTAGTGAAATAAATCAATCAAAAAGGACAAATATTGCATGAGGTCACTCTTATAAAAATGCAAGAAAAGGTTTACATATAGAAAAAAAAACAACCTTTGATGGTTATGAGGGAACTGGGGGGTGGGGAGAGAAAATCGCTTAATTGTTAACTTTGGTGAAAGGAAAGACAACACACAATACAGGTGAAGGTAGTACATCTTGATGAAAGTAAAGTTGTAGAAGCTTCCTAGACACATCCAAATACCTTGAGGGATCAGGTCACTGGGGCTTGGGGCTGAAGACTATGTTCTTGGAGATATCTAGGTCAACTGAAATAACATATTTCATAAAGAAAATGTTCTACATTCCACTTTGATGAGTAGCGTCTACTATCTTAAAAACTTGCAAGTGGCCACCTAAGGTACACATATGGGTTTCATCCCATCTGGCAAAAAGGAAAATGAGGAAAACCAAAGACACTAGGAAAATATTAGTTCAAAGTACTAACGGTTCACATGAACCACAGCCTCCACCAGCCTGATCTCAGAAGAACTAGATGGTGCCTGACTACAGCCATCAACCCCTCTGACAGGGATCGCAATAGAAGGTCCCTGACAAAAAAAAAAAAAAAAATTTTTTTTTTTGTAAGAGAAAAATGTAGAACAAAATTCAAATTCACAAAAAAACCAGAGTTGCTGGTCTGGCAGAGACTGGAGGAAGCCCCGATTCTATGGCCCTGACACCATCCTATCTCAGAACTGAAGTTATTACTGAAGTCGAACTTTCAGCCAAAGATTTGACAGGCCTATAAAACAAACAATAACACATGTGAGGAACATACTTCTTAGTTCAATCAAGAATGGAAACCAAATGGGCAACATCTGTCAAAAGCAAAGACTCGAAGGTGGGAAGGCACAGGAAACTGGATGAATGGACACCAGGAACCTGGGGTGAAAAGGGAAAGCGGAAAAGAGATGACACAATGCTGGGTTTATGACTAATGTCACAAAAACAATTAGTCTATGAATTTTTGTATGAGAAATTAATCTGTGCTGCAAATTTTTACCTAAATCACTATAAAATAAAACTTAATAATAATTAATTCACCAAAAGCCTTTACCAAAATAATGAAAAGTTGAGCTAAAAAAATGGAGAATATCTTTGGGAATCATATATTGCATAAGAAGCTAGTAACCAAAATATATTTTAAACTTCAATACCTCAACAACAAAAACACAAATAACCCAATCATAAAATGGCAAAGGACTTGAGTAGACATTTCCCCAAATAGCCACAACACATGAAAAGATCCTCAATGTCATTAGCCATCAGAGAGATACAAATGAAAACCAAAATAAGATATAGTTTCCTTCCCACTAAGATGGCTAACGGAGTCCTGTTCCTGAAGTGGTTAACAGCTTCCCTGCCAACTAGAGTTCGGCAGTTTGAATCCACCAGCCTATGTTTGGAAACCCTATGGGGCAGTTCTACTCTATCCTATAGGGTCACTATGAGTCAGAGTGGACTCAGCAGCCACAGGTTTGGTTTCATTTTTAAGATAGATAATATTCAAAAAAAAAGAAAATAACTAGTGCTGGCAAGGATGTGGGGAAATTGGAATCCTTATGCATTGCTGGTGAGAATGTAAAATTGTACAGCCTTTGTGGGAAATAGGGTGGCATTTCCTCAAAAAATTGAAAATACAACTATCGTATGACCTAGCAATTCCACTCCTATGTACATACCCAACACGCTTGAAAGCAGAGTCTCATACACCAGTGTTTACTGTATCACTATTCACAATAGCCAAAAGGTGGAAAGATCTTAAATGCTCATTAAAAGAGGAATGGATAAACAAAATGTGGTACATACATACAATGGAATACTACGCCGCCAGAAGGAGAAATGTAGTCTTGATACATGCAGCAATATGGATGGAGCTGGAAGAAGACATTATGCTGAGTGAATTCAGTCAATCACAAAAGGACAACCACTGTATTACCTCTATTACATAAAAAAGATAGGAAAAGACAAATGTACAGAAAACAAAGTTTATTAGTGTTTACTGGGGGAGGGAGGGAGGAAGAAAATCTGTTAATGGTGACAGAAATATTGCTTAATGAAGGGTAGAGTTGCATTGCAATTATTCCAATTGCCTCAATAAGTTGAACACCTGTAAAAAATTTAGTTGGCAGAAGCTGCCTGATAGATATATTTACAAAGACAAACAAAAACAAAACCAAAAGAGGGTAATTGCTGAGGTTGATTGTGTACCAACAAAAACCTCATGGGATTTAATTCCATTGTTTGGAGGTTTAGGGTCATGGTTACAAAGGAGATTTCAGTTAATTGGAATAATAAGGTATTTAGTGCTTCCTTTCTACCTAGTGGCTCAGTGCACAGTGCCTGGGCTATAAAAAACTTTCACGTGGCCTTCCAAGTCATGATTGGTCTCTATTTGTCTGGAACAATTGAGGAAGAAAGAGTAAGGAAAAGAAGGAAGAAATGTAATTCATGGCTAATTGCCTCCTTCAACAACTGCCTCCTTTTCTATGATATCGGAATAGCTCAATGGTTCCTGGCTACTGTTACTGAATATGCTGATCAAAGATTGTATGGAAGAATGATGATAAAAAAGATGAAAGTTCAGGACAGAATTTTAAAATCTCATGGACTCCAGACTTTCTGAAGCCATGGAGGCTGAATGAATCCCTGGAACTATAGCCCTGAGATAGTTTATAAACCTTAAACCCAAATTATCCCTCAAAGTCTTCTTATAAACCAAAGGACAGTTTAGCTTAACTAGTAAAAACGTCTTCCTTGAGCATTATTCTCTTTTTAAGAACCATCTATATGGAATCAAAGTGAAAACAGCAACCCAAAAGATGAGCTAGGAACCTCAGGGAGCAGTGTGTTTATGTTAATGGGGGAGGAACAAAAAAGAAAGGGAAAGTGACAATGGTTGCACAATTCAAAGAACATAATCAATGTCTGTCTTAGTTACCTAGTGTTGCTATAGCAGAAATACCACATGAAGGGTGGCTTTAACAAAAGAAACTTATTCTCTCACAGTTTAGGAGGCTAGAAGTCCGAATTCAGGGTGCCAGCTTCAGGGGGAGGCTTTTGCTCCCTGTCAGCTCTGGAGGAAGGTCCTTGTAATCAATCTTTTCAGCACAGGGGTTCCAGGTCCATAGGACGCACTCTGCTCAGAGCACTATATTCTTGGTAGTTGGAAGTCCTTCTGTCTCTTTGCTCACTTCTCTCTTTTATATCTCAAAAGTAATTGACTCAAGACACAGTCAAATCTTGCAGACTGAGTCCAACTTCATTAACATAACTGCCTTTATTTTGCCTCATTAACATCATAGACATAGGATTTACAACACATATGAAAATAACATCAGATGACAAAATGGTGGAACATCACGTAATACTAGCAATCATGGCCTAGCCAAGTTGACACACATTTTTGGGGCGTACTATTTAATCCATGACATTTCATCATTTGGTCCCCCCAAATTCTTGTTTTTGCCACATGTGAAACACATACACTCCATCACATCATAGCAAAAGTGTTAAATCAACTCCAAGTCCAAAATTCCAAAATTCTTCTTCATCTGTAAAATTGAATATACATGTTATCTGCTTCCAAAGTACAGTGGTGGAACAGGCACAAGCTAGACATTTCCATTACAAACGAGCGAATTTGAAGGAAAAGTGATAACACTTACCAAGAAAGTCAACATAACACATTACATTAGTTCTCAATGCTTAAAAATTATCCTCTGTTTCTGAGACCATTTAGGCAATCACCCTGCCCTCCAAACTCTTGGTCACACTCTCTGGAATTCTGGGTGGAAGCCCTTTGGCCCTAGCCTTTAGCTCCACCTTCCAGGCCCATTGAAAAGACAGAGCTGTTCCCTCAGATTTGAGTAGTCACATTCTCCTAGACCACCTGAGTGGTGAACCTGCTGCCTTGGCCCCAGCAGACCCCACCATTTTTCTACCCCTTGGGCATGGCAGACCAATCACCTCAGCTTTGGTCAGCGAATCTGGCCCCATGCCTCTGGCACTCGTGAAAGGCACCCCCACACAGTGGAACTGGATTGGTAAACCTAGCTCCACCAATAAATGCCAAATGTAACATCACTCTTCCAGAAAGCCTCCTGTGCAAAGCCACACAGCTCTTTCCCTACTTGGGTCTGTTGCAGACCTGTCTTGCACCAGTCTTCTGGTTTGTTGCTGCTTTTTGCCTTCTGAGCCATCTCCAGCATAACAGCTCTCCTTATTTCTTTCTGAGTCCTCACCAGAATTGTCTTTGATGTGCACAATGCCACCAACAGTCTCTTCAAGACAATCTATGCTTTTATTATTAGGCACTTCAAACTCTTCCAGCCTCTATCCATTCAGTTTCAAAATAGCTTCCACATTTTAAGTATCTGTTAGAGCAGCACCCCACTCTTGATACCAAATTCTCTTAGTTATCTAGTGCTGCTCTAACAGGAATACCACAAGTGGATGGCTTTAACAAAGAGAAATTTGTTCTCTCACAATTTAGGACGCTAAAAGTCCCAATTCAGGGTGTCAGCTTCAAGAGAAGCTTTTACTTTCTGTTGGTTCTGGGGGAAAGTCTTTGTCATCAGTCTTCCACTGGTCTAAGAGCTTCTTAGTATAGTGACCCTGAACCCAAAGGAAAGGATCTGTTCCTGACACTACTTTACTGGTGGTTTGAGACCCTTCTGTCTCTCTGTTTACTTCTCTAGTTTATATCTCAAAAGAAACTGACTCAAGACACACCCTAATGTTGTGGATTGAGCCCTGCCTCTTTAACATCACTGAGGTAGAATTTATAAGGCAGTGAAAAAGGATGTCAGATGACAAAATGGTGGACAATCACACAATATTGGCAATCATGTCCTAAACAAATAGTAGACAATTTGGGGGAAAACAATTCAATCCATAAAATATCTGAACTATACATACAGAAACTGTTGG
This sequence comes from Elephas maximus indicus, assembly GCF_024166365.1. Lineage (NCBI taxonomy): Eukaryota > Metazoa > Chordata > Mammalia > Proboscidea > Elephantidae > Elephas > Elephas maximus. Next base: position 105,283,471 of record NC_064825.1, on the reverse strand, counting down.
ACTGATATATGTTTTGCCACGTACATTCTCAAAAAGAACAAAACAAAATAGATTTTTTTTCAAAAAAAAAATCCTAAAATCAAATGAAAATGACAACACAAAGTACTAAACCTTTGGGGCATAGCAAAAATGGTACTCAAGGAAATTTATAGCAATAAGTACCTACATTGCAAAAGAAGAAAGACCTACAATTAACTTAAACTGACAACTTGAACAAATAGAAAAGAAAACACAAAAAATGTCAAAAGCTACCAGAAAAAAAAGGAAATAATTAATATCAGGGTAGAAATAAAATAGAAAAACGATAGAAAGAGTTAACTAAATTAGAAGCTTGTTCTTTAAAGACATATGCAAAGGATCAATAAAATAGACAAACCACTAGATAGGCTGACAAAATGAAATAAAACAGAAGAGTCAACTAACCAAATGAAGAAATAAAATTGATGATATTACAACCGATTCAACAGACATAAAGAAGATTATAACTGATTACTATGAAAAAAATGTGCTCCAAAAAATTTGGAAACATAGATAAAATAGAGAAATTCCTAAAAAAAATACATACCCAAACTAACACAAAAAGAGTGAGAAAATTTAAACAGACCCATTACAGAGAAGGGACAGATATCATTAAAAAAAAAAAAAAAGCCCATGACCAGATGGAATACTATCAAACATTCAGAGAAGAACCCAACACTACTTAATCTTTTAAAGAACGTAGAAGAGGAAGGAAAACTACCAAACTCTTTCTAGGAAGCCAGCATAACTCTGATACCCAAGCCAGTCACAGACATTAAGAAAAAAAATAAAAAAATTACAGAAGAATATTCTTCATGTACAGATACAATTTTTTTTCAAGAAATGCTAACCAACAGACTAAAAAATAAACAAAAAAGCCATACTCCATCATAATATGGGTTTCATACAGGATTACAAAGGTGGTTCAATATTAGAAAATCAATCAGTGCAATCCACCATGTAAATAAAACAAAGGAAAAGAATCATATGGTTACATCAGTTGATGCAGAAAAGCCATTTGATAAAAATTCAACAATTGTTTGCTGGTAAAAACTTTCACCGAAATAGGAATAGATGGGAAATTTCTCAACATAGTTAAGGACATATGCAATATATGCAAAAACAAAGTCAACCTTACACTTGAAGGAGAAAGGCTGAGAATCTTCTGTTTAGAATAAGACAAGAAATCCCATTATCACCACTCTGATTCACCATTGTACTGGAAATCCCAGCCAGAGCAATAAGAAAAGAAAGAGAAATAAAATGTATTCAAATTAGAAAGAAAAAAGTAAAATGATCTTTATTTGCAGATGACATGAACTATACATAAATTTTTTTTTTATATATATGAATACAAGACCCTAAAGATTCCATAAGAAATGTGCTAGAACTAATAGAATTTAGCAATGTCACAGGGTACAAGATCAACACATAAAAATCAGTTGGATTCCTTTACACTAACAAAGACTACTACCCAGTACCCAGTGCCATCGAGTCGATTTCGACTCATAGTGACCTTATAGGACAGAGTAGAACTGCCCCATAGAGTTTCCAAGGAGCGCCTGGCAGATTCAAACAGCCGACCCTTTGCTTAGCAGCCGTAGCACTTAACCACTACTATGAAAAATAAATCAAGACCATTTACAATAGCCACAACTCAATAAAATACCTAGGAATCAACCTAACTAAAGACATAAAGGACTTATAAAATGATATCATAAAACATTATTACAGTGGAACGTAAAGACCTACAAAAATTGAAAGAAATTCCATGCTTATGTCTGCGAAGACTTGATAAAATGAAAATGTCAATTCTACCTAAAATGATCGATGGATACAATGCAATCCTGATACAAATCCCAACAACATTTTTCACTTAAATGAAATAACTACTAGCCAACTTCATATGGAAAGGAAATAAACTGCCAATAGTCAAAGCAATAGTGAAGAAAAAGAACAAAGTAGGAGACTTCACACTCCCTGATATCAAAAGATACTGTACAGACAGTAATCAAAACAGCCTTGTATTGGTTCAACAATATACACATAGACCAGTAAAGTAGAATTAAGAACTCAGATTTAAACTCAGCCATCTATGGATAACCGATTTTCAACAAGAAGTCAAAGACCATTCAGTGCGGTGGAAACAGTCTAATAAATTGAGCTGTCAAAACTGGATATTCACCTGCAGAAAAATGAAACAGGATCCATACCTCACACCATACATAAAATTAACTCAAAATGCATTAAAGATCTAAATGTTAAACCTAAAACCGTAGAATTTCTGGACGACATCAAAGGAAGAAAACTATGGGACGTAACCTTTTGTAATAATAGGACGACAAACATTACAACAAATGCACTAATACAAGAAAACAAAACAGATGATTGGGAGTTCATAAAAATAATAAAAAAAAAATGTATGCTCTTCAAAAGGCTTTATAAAGAGTAAATAGACAACCTACTGGAGGGAAAAAAAAAATCTTTGGAAACCAGAAATCTGATAAGGGTCCAATGTATAAAATATATGGAAAACTACAAAAACTCACCAACAGATACAAAAACAACTGAATTACAAAAAGGGCAAAGGACACGGACAAAATGTTCACCAAAGAGGTGATCCAAGCAGACAACAAACATATGAAAAGATATCTGCAATCATTAGGCCTTAGAGACATGACAAACATAACTATAATTAGATACCATCTTTCCCTGGCCAAAATGGAACTGATAAAAAAAGAGAATAATATTTGTTGGAGAGGATGTGGGGAGGTTGGAACCCTTGGCCGTTGCTGGTAGGACTGTAAAATGCTACAATCACTATGGAAAATGGTATGGTACTTTCTCAAAAAACTAGAAACAGAACTACCTTATGATCCAGCCATCCAACTCCTAGATGCATAGAGACCTAAAAATAAAGACAAGAACAGACATAAGCACAACTATATTCATTGCTGCTTTATTCACAATATCAAATAAATGGAAACAATTAAAGTGTCCATCAAGGAATGAACAGATAAGCAAACTGTGGTACATACTTACACAGGAATACTATGTAACCATAAAGAACAGTGATGAGTTGCAAAAGATGTTACAGGATGGATGGACATGGAGGGAATAATGCTAATTGAAATAAGTCAAACATATAAGGAGAAATATTGTATGATTGCTCTTTTACAAGAAGAGAAGGTGGGGTGAGAGGAATGTACACTTTAGATTGTAGAGACTTGATACATTTATTTTTGGTGACAGGAAGTGTGGCACTGAATGTGGATGTAGTGAGCACAGCACAACCAATGTAAAAATGAGTAACTGAGCACATGTGGGTGGGTATAAACATATCGGCATTTGGGTAGATAGAGATGTGTGCATAGATGAGAACAGAAAGAAATATGTGGGTGGGTATAAACATATCGGCATATGGGTAGATAGAGATGTGTGCATAGATGAGAACAGAAAGAAATATGTGGGTGGGTATAAACATATCGGCATATGGGTAGATAGAGATGTGTGCATAGATGAGAACAGAAAGAAATATCTATAGGTACGTGTAAATACAGGTGCTGTCACATACATTCATTGAAGACTAAAATACAGGTACCTCATGGACACAACCAAACTCTTTCCAAACTTGGTTTTCTGGATTTAAAGCTCAGGACAACAGTCTCATAAGACGATTCAATAAATTGGCATAACACAATTTACAAAAATCATAATCTGCATCCTAGTGAAGTGAGTATCATCTGAGGTCTTAAAAGCTTGTGAGCAGCCATCTAAGGCAGTACTACAGGTTTCTACTCTGCAGGAACAATAAAGTAAGAAGCCATCCAAAAACTCAGGGAGAAACAAGTCTATAGGAACTATAACTTCATTTACCCTGAGGCCAGAAGAACTAGATGGTGCCCAGCTACCAACATTGAACAGGGTCAAAAAAGATGATTCTAGATAGAGTTGGAGAAAAATGTGGAGCAGAACACAAATTCTTATTTAAAAATCCAGGCAAATTGGAACATGAGAGTTCAAAGTTCTCCCTGAGACTGTCACCCCCAGACACTCTTTAAACATATAACCAAGACTGCCCCTTGACATCACATTATAAGGAAATAGCAGAGAGGCACACAAAATAAACGTTATTACCCATAAGATCAGTGCTCTACCAAGAAACTACCAGTATGATAACTAAAGGTCAACAATTACTCAAAAGCAAAGATGAGAAGATAAGGGGACAGGGAAACTAGAGTACTGGTATTGGAAAAAACAGAACACAATTAAAGGGAATGTCTACACATCATGATAATGTAACTAATGTCACTAAAAAATTTGTATGGAAATTGTCAAATAGGAACCTAACTTGCTGTATAAACTATTATCAAAAACTAAATAAAAAAAAAAGAAAGATACAATTCCAGGATGGCACCCAGATGTCTAACTTTATCTCTTGTTTGGGTGGTCAGGCTGGCAACTCTTGCCAAATCTTCAATTGTGCTTCTCACAGTGAATTGTACAGCCTGGGAATGGCTGTATCAGGTATTTGGGATCCCTTTACCATGGACAACCCTCTCAAAACTGTATTTATTAAAACAACAACCATTTGTTATTCCTCAGTTGGACAGTTTTGCTGATCTTATGTATGCTTGGCTGATCTTGCCTCACCTTATGGGAAAAGCTATCAGGTCAGTTGATTTAAGAGGGTCTCATTCTCAGGTCTGGCCATGGGCTAGACATCAGCTGGTATGATTGAAGAACTGGGCAACTGGGCTATGTTTTTCCCATTAGCCAATGTTCTAGACTCTTTATTCATTTATCTTTTCATATGGCAGTTTCACAGTGTTCCGAGAGAGTGTGCAAAAGCATCAAAGCCTCTCAAAGTCCTGGAACTGGACTCAATGTCACTTTTGTCACCTCTGTTAGCCCAAACAATTTCAAGGGTAGACTACATTCAAGAATTGGTCAAATTGATTCAACCACTCAATGAGTACAGCTGCAAAGAGTGATGGAAGGCTTGGGGAATTTGGACTATGTTTTCATTTCACCATAATGAGTAGCAAATCTTTGTGAAGGAAAATTTGTTTCCAAAATATTAGCTTCCACCAAAATTTGGAAGGCAATCTACTTATGTTTCATGTGTTTTTAAAAATAATTTTTGATGTAAGATAGACATGAGAAATTGACACATAACAGGGATGGAACAGAAAGAGTTGAGTGCAATTGCTATTACAACACAATTTTCAACAGTTTCTATTCCAGTTTACTTTTAATATGACCAAATAATCTCAGCATTTTCAACTATTAAAAAATAAGATTAGAAGTGATACTGAATTTGTGAACTTCTAGCATTGTTTTATTCTTCTATGGATACACTAATAAATCTAAATTAAAAATCCAAAACTCTTCTCCTGATAAAAACAAATATTTCCAATGACATTTTCTTTTATTTTGATTAATTATATTTTTATCTAAATTTACAATTCAAGTACAACTCAATAGTGTAATTGTTATTGTATTGTTATAAAGTAAACTTTCTCTAAAGAAAACTTTCAATAACACTGAAAGCATTATAAGAAATTAAAAATAAGAATGTGATTCATAATATACCAATATCTATGAGGAAAGTTAAATTGAAATATGACTTTAGGAGAAGAAGGAAAAAGGTAAATCTGATTGCTCAAAATGATCTTTTTCACATACTTGAATGAATTAAGATGTGTAATGGAGATAACAATTTTTTCTGATATTTAAGCTTACGATGAAATATTTCTTATGTCAGATTGAATTCCTGGGGTATATATACATTTCCAAAACTAATTTAATAGTATGAGGACAACAATTTTGAAAACTACTCATATATTAAGATCAACTTACAGGCAAAGGTATCTGCCATAAAGAACCCAGAATGTCATAATTTGAGAATGAAAGAACATGAGAATGTATGAAAGTATTTCCTAGAAAAGGTGTTTGCCAGTGTGTCTGGATTCTTAAATGATGCCAAGTTAATTCAACTGTATAAGTCTCAATTTCCTCAGAGTAAAAGCTAAATTGGCTCTCTCACTCAACCACAAAATGAGGTTATCATTCCCCATAACAGGAGTGAAGTGAAAGATCTCTGTAAGATGGAATTGATTACCCATCACTGTTTCAATTTAGGATAAATACCAATTATTGCCTAACCTCATATAATTATAAATTGTATGTGTCAGATACGTAGTGAAAGATAAATACCCAGAGAAACAGAAGTTAAATAAATGAAAAACCATTATCTTATCAGGCACTCAGTTATTAAGACAATGTTTCTATTGTCTTTATGTTTGCATTTACTTTAATTTATTTAATTCATACTTTATCAACTAATACATAAAAAAAAAATAAACTACTGCCATTCAATAGATTCTACCTGGCAATGACACTATAGAATTGAAAATCAAAAATTAGAAAAATGATCATAATTTTAAAGTCATATGACCCTTCCAAGTAATTTCTTAGGCCAATTTGCAACACATTGGCAAATTCAAATGATTTTTTTGGATTTTTTTTATGGTGGATGGGAGTCCCATTGAGAAGGACTCAGTAATTACACTCATGTTCCAAAAATATATGTGAAAATAAAAATAAATTAATAAAGCATATGTAACATCTATGATGATTGAGTGGGCAAAATAATAGCATGAAACACAGACAGGGCAGGTACCCATTTTTGTTATTTTTTGCATATACTTGTTTTCTGAGATCCATTCCTAAGCCTCTGGTACAACCTATAAAATTTATCACTCAGTCACATTGGAGCTCTTTTGAAAACATGCCCAGGTTATAGACCAGATTTACTCAACTTTGCATTCATATATGTAAGATACCACACATATACACACATACAGTATTCACTCAATAAAAATTGGTGGACTCAATATTACATTCCCATTCCCTTGAGTTTGTTCATTCTAGTCTGTCCTGAATAAAATGCCTTCTTCACTGAAATATGTCTCCTAAAATCCTGCCCATTCTTCATGGCAACTTCAAATAAGAACTCTTTTATCTAGACATAATTCTAATGTTCCTAAATTGATTCCAATAATTCTATGCCCCAAAACTTCTAGGGTGATTATTATAGTTGGCTTTATGCAACAACCACTTTCTTTATAGCTCCAGTATTACCATAGATTATACATTCCTTGAAGTCATGTTTTATCTTTAATTCCATTTGTGTGTGTGTATATATATGTGCAAAAAAGATGTATTTATTGAGAAACTACTATACTCCACATGTCTTACATGAAAGAGGGATGGAATTAATGTTTATTCAGATAATGCAAGGCACCTCACATGATATCTATATTTTCTTTTGGTCTTCACTACCAGACTATGAGCTACCTCATGGTATCACAGTTTCATAAATATAAAACTAAAAATGAAAGAGATTGTGGTCTTTACTTAAAATTACAAGACAAAGCCAAGTTTAGTTTCTTTGAACCAAAATCTACATCCTTTCTGTTGTGCAATGTTACTTATAATTTCTAAAGATATCTTTAGAAATGACCTTTGTGGACACACTTTGTTTACAAGTGGGGAATATTTTACTGAAATAATATGTTCAATGAAAAAAGAATTTAATATCCTTTATCTTGCTGACTGTATTCTTGATATTCTTGTTCCTCAAACTGTAGATCAAGGGATTCAACATGGGGATCACAACTGTGTAAAACACATAGGCTACTTTGACTGTGTGCCTGGAGCTTTTGGAGTTGGGCACACAGTAGAGGAAGAGGATGGTGCCATGGAAGACAATGATGGCAGTCAGACGAAAGGCACAGGTAGAAAACGCCTTACCACGACCACTGGCTGAACGCATTTTCAAAATGGTGACAACGATAAACACATAAGAAGTGAGAATTATGAGTAAGGTACTCACCTCATTAAAAATGGTGAAGACGAAAAGCAACAACTGGCTGAGAGAAGTATCAGAGCAAGAAAGAGAGAGAAGCAAGGAAAACTCACAGAAGAAGTGATTGATTATGTTGAAACTTAGAGAGATAATTTGAAAGTAGAGCATGTGATCACCAAGATACACATTACTCCCCATGCATATGATCCCAACACCAGCATAGCACAGAGTCCCGGGACATGGCAACTGTGTAGAGCAGAGGATTGCAAATGGACACAAAGTGGTCATAGGCCATTACAGCCAATAGAAATCATTCAGTCACCACAAAGGTACCAAAGAGAAAGAATTGCACTACACAGCCTAAAAGTGAAATGGTTCTGTCTTCTACAACTAGGTTCATCAGCATCTTGGGAACAAGATAGAAGAACAGCAAAAATCCACAAATGAGAGGTGGCTGAGGAAAACGTACATGAGTGTGTGCAGTATGGAGTTAATTCTGATGATTATAATCATCCCAACATTCCCTACAACAGTGACACTGTAGATGGCCAGAAATATCAAGAAGAGGGGAACCATCAGTTCTCGGCAATCTGAGAAGCCCAAAAGGGTGAATGTGACACCACTTTTATTTCTCTCTGCAAATAATATGGCTTCTGTTTGTCAAAATATGAAAGTCAGTCCTAGAAGTTAAAAAATAAAATAAAGATAGTGGGGACATATGAAGCTTGGATCAACTTCCCCTTGCCAGGACTGAAAAGCATATCTTTTTCAGAATTTATGTTTTTATTAGCCAAAATATGGTAAATTTCTAAAATTTTAAAAAATGTTTACCACTTTTAAAAATTTTCTTAAAGAATTTAGGGATTGTATGGTAAATTTAAATCAAATTCTCACATAACAGTTTCAGTTCTCCTTGAATGTTATCAGGTCATAGAAGACAAGCCTGGCTTGATGCTGGATTATGTCAGCCTCACAGTCAATAACAAAAATCAGAAAAATCTAAATTATATCATTTAATTGGTTCATAACATGTATACACAATGGACATAAAGAATGGACAGTCTTAACACTTCCCATTTGTGTTTTTATTATTACTGTGTAGAGCAGAGGGTTGCAAATGGCCACAAAGTGGTCATAGGCCATTACAGCCAATAGAAATGATTCAGTCAACACAAAGGTACCAAAGAGAAAGAATTGCAGTACATATCCTAAAAGTGAAATGGTTCTGTCTTCTACAACTAGGTTCATCAGCATCTTAGGAGCAATGATGGAAGAATAGCAGAAATCTACCAATGAGAGGTGGCTGAGGAAAAAGTACATGGGTATTTAATCATTTTTCTTTCTGACACAGATATTAATCCTATATCAAAATAAATCTCGATTACTTTTTAACAGTCTGTGTGGTACCACTGTATAATGCACTTGGCTATAAACAGAAAATTGGAAGTTCCTGTCTACTCATAGGTACATTTGAAAAAAAGGACTGGTGATCTAACTCTGAAAAAGCAGACATTGAGAAATTTTTGCTTCACACTTCTTCTCGTACTCATGAGGTCCCCGTGATTCCAAGTTGACTTGTCGACAACATTTTTACATTCTTCAAATCTGGGAGTTCTAAATTCCAATTCTCCCTCATTGTTTGATGAATATAAAGACTAGAGTACATGATAGATATAATCTAGTCTACATTCTTATTCTAAAAATGGCACAATAGCAGCCAAAAGAAGTCTTGATTTTTACAACGACATGCAAATAAAATCCAGTCTCTGATCCACAGCCGTGTATCCATTTCTCTACCCCATACAACGGTCCATTTAATAAGTCTATCTACTAATGCATTTCCTTTGTTAACGATCACCCCTTAAATTTTGAGCAAACTATAGACTCTGAAACTTTAGGAAATATTCCAGTGACACTGTTATGTGCCACAGAGATATAGTAGAGAGCAGCCTCCAGATAAAACACTGGTGAATGGGATTTAGAGATGTTGTCTCACAGGAATAACTAAAGACTCTTTGACTTAGAAATACGCATTCCGACAGTTTCTCCCATTCACTTCTCTTCCTTCTACACACCGTGGGTACTCATTCTCACCCTTTATTGCATGTGTATAAGAATTAAAAACATGGAATAGTAGGGCACAATTAAATCATTTTAGAGAAAAGACTAACAGAAACACACATAACACAACACACACACACAAAATTAGATCTCTTGAATTGGTGACCAGCACCTTTCAGATCCCAACATACTGGGAAACTCTTTCTCCGTCTATGATTTGTGTTAAGTTCCTCTCTGATTCTGAAACCCAACAAATCATTTTCAGATGGTCCAGAAATAAAGATGTCATGTCATGTGCTATACGGAGTCCCTCAATGGCCCCATCCTGTTTCTATAAAATCTGAGTGTTGAAGACAACCTCAAAAGGCAACCCATCGCACAACTAGTCATTCTAATTATCACATTTTTTAACAACAAATTGCATTTATTTAAGGCCTTTAATACATAATTTTAATCAAATATATATCTTTAAAGACTATTTTCTGTTCTAAATGTTGATATTAAACTGATGATAAATTTATTCTGTCATTTAGTCCAGGAAATAGGATAGCTAAAATTTCCTTCCCTATAATTTCCTCCCATTTTATTTTTCTTTTGATGTCAGGAAACACATGATTTCCCTGATTTATGCTTGGTAACCATTAAAGCTGGAAGTTTGGATAGAAAGATAGGCGTTATATAGGTAGATAGATAGATGATAGATTAGATAGACAGATGATAGATAAATAGATGATAGATAGACACATAGATGACAGATAGATGATAGATTAGATAGGTAGGTAGGTAGATGATAGGTAGATAGATGATAGATAGATGATAGATTAGATAGATGATAGATAGGTAGATAGATGATAGATAGAGAGATGATAGATAGATGATAGAGAGATAGAGAGAGAGATAGATTAGATAGATAGATAGATAGATAGATAGATAGATAGATAGATAGATAGATAGATAGATAGATAGATAGATGATAGATGATAGATAGATAGATGATAGATAGATAGATAGATAGATAGATAGATAGATAGATAGATAGATAGATAGATAGATAGATAGATAGATAGATAGATAGATAGATAGATAGATAGATAGATAGACAGATAGACAGATAGACAGATAGACAGATAGACAGATAGACAGATAGACAGATAGACAGATAGACAGATAGACAGATAGACAGATAGACAGATAGACAGATAGACAGATAGACAGATAGATAGATAGATAGATAGATAGATAGATAGATAGATAGATAGATAGATAGATAGATAGATAGATAGATAGATAGATAGATAGATAGATAGATATAGACAGACAGACAGACAGATAGATAGATATAGATAGATTCTTTTTCAAAAGGCTTTGGTCAATTTCTGTTTATTGCATTCTGCTTAAATACTTCTGCGCTCTACCTTGAAATCTGCTCTGAAAATTTACAAGAGGAAGAAAATACACGTTCCAAAACCTTTCATGTCTCCTCTATTCCCCTACCCAAGGTACCTGGCACCCAGGGCACTATTATTGAGGAGTTTGGTGAATTAGGTTCAACTCAACAGCAAGAGGTTAGTTTTTTTTTTTTTTTAAATGAGGGAGTTTCTCTATGCAAAGCTTGGCATAAAGAGTGTACATCCTCTTCCTTGTATGTTCAGATATGTACCTTTTGTTCTGGCTCAATATTCCTAAAAAATTCCACTTCTAAAGGTTATGTTTCCACCTTCATATTATATCCTAGATATCTTACATTGATGTTAATAACGTTGTGTCTTTAGAATTTTTAACAAACCTGCTAATGGCAAAGAGAAGGCCTCTCCTGCCACTGGGAAACTTCAGTGGGAGAGAAGTATATGCAACATTACATTTGTACTCACAACCTTGGGACATAAACCCTAGAGGCTATTCTCTAGAGGACAAAAAATACCCAATTAACTACCTTTTTAGCTGTACTGGAAAACCTGGAGGAAAATTACATTATTATTAGGAACATTTTATAAGAAGTAATTTATATTTTAAAGTCATCTTCCCCAGCCTTCTGAACACTTCCATAATGTCCAATAGTTGTCAAGTACATGTGACTATTAAAAAAAAAAAATGCCATTTAAAAAATTTAGTTGATTCTAATTCATACTGATCTTATATGTAACTAGGAGACATAATTATCAAATATTAATTGACTAATTACTAAACACCCTACTGATAGGTGAGAAATGATATCTAAGAGTGGTTTTCACACATGCTTCTACTATTTTGACTCTGATTGAACAACTCTTCATACCTTCTGGAGCTATTTGTATTTTCTAAGTGAGGACTCTTTAATCATATCTTATGTCCATTTTTCCACAGGAGTGTTATTTTCTCCTCTATTCTATGTGACATAACTGGTAATTGTTTTTCCGGATTTTTTCATTTGTGATTTTAATTTATGTTCTTTTGTTTTTGCTGCAAAATTTCTGTATATTCATGTAATCTAAATTTTACACTTTGTTTTCATAGTGTAATTTGATGTGAGAAGTAAGAAAGAGGTCCAATTTCATCCTTTCCTTGTATAGCTAAGGAAAGAGGCCATATGGCTCTTGGACATCTGTTGGCCCCAATATTACACTATTTTAATAATAGATACTTTAAATTTTTTTTTAATACTTTGCAGGATTAGCCTTCCTACTCTAATTTGCTTTATTATCTTTTTCAGTCTTTTTTTTTTCCTGAGTATCTTTGTTCATTCTTTCATATGGACATTAGAAAAGAAATTTTAAAATATGATTCCTTGATATTACCAGATGAATCTTGCAGTACATTCTTTTTAGTCTTAATAAAATTAAACTTAAGCAAACAAATCTTAGAAAGAATTCTAGACCTGATACTACTAGTCCTGCAACCTTTGAGCAAATAATATCCAGACATAATCTAAGCATATTGAAATGGCCCCAATGATTCTTCGTTTTGAAGGGCAAATTAATATTCATGAATTCTCAGACTGACAGCTTTAGAGATAATAGAAAGAAAGCACAGTAGAATTGGAGACAAAAGAGCTAAATTCCTGTCCTAAACCAGTCACTTCTATTTATATGAATTCGAGTGAATTAGAAATTTCTGGAAATTCTGTATTATCATCTATGCACTGGTGTAGAATGGTCCTTTTCCTCTCTCCTTGTCAACATAAGCTGATCATTTAAACTGCAAGACTGCTCATTCACAGGATTCACAGAACCAAAGGAACAAAAGTGTCAGACAAGAATTGTTCCCCTTTATTACTACTGTTATTTAACGTTGTGCTGGAAATCCTACCTAGAGCAATAAGGCAAGAGAAAGAAAAAAAGGGTATCCAACTTAGAAAGGAAGAAAGAAAACTATCCTTACTCACAGATGATATGATCCTAAACATAAGCCAGCGTAAGGAAACAGGTGAAATGCTAGGGGCTCTTGTATATGGCATAAGTACAACACAAACCATAACTAACAAACACCAGGAGATAAACTAGATAACTGGGAGCTCCTAAAAACTCAACACTTAAGCCCAAAGATCTCACAGGAAAACTCCTGGAACTAATAGAAAAATTCAGCAGTGTAGCAGGAAACAAAGTTAACATCGAAAAATCTGTTGGATTCCTATGCATCAACAAAGAAAACTTGGAAAAGGAAATTAGGAAAACAATACCATTTATAATAGCCCCTAAAAAGTTAAAACACTTAAGAATAAATCTAATCTGGGACGTAAAATACCCGTATAAAGAAAACTACAAAACACTATTGGGAGATACCAAAAGAGACTTACATAAATGGAGAAACATACCACGCTTTTGGATTGTGAAAATGTCAGTTCTACCCAAAGGGATCTACCGATATAATACAATTTCAATCCAAATACCAACGGCATTCTTTAACAAGATGCTAAATTATTCACCCACTTTACATGGAAAAGAATGAAGTCCTGGATAAGCAAAACATTATTGAAGAAAAGAAGTAAAATAGGAGGTCTCACAGTACCTGATCTCAGCACCTACTATACAGCCATGGTAGTTAAAACACCTGAAACTGGTACAGATAGATCAGTGGAACAAAATCAAGTACACAGTCATAAATCTATCCAACTACGGTCAGCTGATTTTTGACAAAGCACCAATGTACATTGAATGAGGAAAACTAGTCTTTTTAAAAAACGATGCTGACCAAACTGGATGTCCTTGTGTAAAAAAATGAAACAGGACCCATAACTCACACCATACAGAATGATTAACTCAAAAGGAACCAAAGGCCTAAATACAGAACCTACAATGATAGAGATCATGGGGAAAAAAAAAAAGAAAAGTGTAGTTGTTCAGATTGTGTGTCAACTTGGCTGGGTCATGTTTCGCAGTGTTTATAAGGGATCACCCCTGTGATGGGATCTGCTGTAAGTAGCCAGTCAGTTGAAAGACTGTTTCCCTGGGCATGTAGCCTACATCCAAAAATAAGAGGGTGTCTTGGGTTTTGCTTTCTCTAGATCCTGCAGCTCTCTCCTGTTCATCTGACCTTCAGTTATTGGGAGTTCAGCTAGCAGCTTACCTGCAATATTTGAATTCGTTAATCTTCACACCTGTGAGCAAAAGCCCTTCTCTCTGACCTGCTGATCTTGGGTTCATTATTCCTTATGGCTTTGTGAATCAGGAGAAGCCTCTATTCTGATCCACCGACTCGGGAGGTACCAGCCTCCACAATCACTTAACTCATTTCCTTTATATAAATCTTTCTCTCTCTCTGTCTTTATTTTTCTATATATATACACTTTACTGCTTTTGCTTCTGTAGAGAACCCAGCATAAGAAAACAGGTGAAATGCTAGGGGCCCTAGTTTTTGGCATAATTACAGTATAAACCATAACTAACAAACACCAGAAGATAAACTAGATAACTGTGAGCTACTAAAAACTAAACCCTTAAGCTCATCAAAAGGCTCTGCCAAAAGAGCAAAAAGTGAACCTATAGACTGTGGGAAAAAAAAAAAAAAATTGGCAATGACATTCCTGACACAGGTCTAATCTCTAAAATCTGTAGAATTCTAAACACCTCAACAACAAAAAGACCAATAATGCCATTATAAAATGGGTGAAGGATATGAATAGACACTTCACCAAAGAAGACTTGCAGGCAGGTAACAAACACATATGGAAATGTTCACAATTATTGGAAATTAGAGAAATGAAAATCAAAACTACAATGAGGTATCGTCTCACTCAGACATCACTGGCAGTAAAAAAAAAAAAAGTTGGAGAGGTTTCAGGGAGATTGGCACTCTTGTGCACTGCTGGTAGGAATGTAAATTGGCACAACCACTATGGAATACAATATGACACCTCCTTAAATAGCTAGAAAAAGAAATATCTTAAGATCCAGCAATCCCACTCCTAGGAAAATATTCTAAAGAAATAAGATCCGTCACAGAAATACACATATGCACAGTGGTGTTCATTGCAGCATTATTCACAATAGCAAAAAGATGGTGTGTACACACAAAGGAATATTATGCAATGATAAACAACAATGATGAAACATTGAACCTTTTTAAACATCTTGCAATGTAAATGAATCCAGAGGGCATTATGGTGAGTGAAATAAGTCAATCACAAAGGACAAATATTGCATGAGACCACTAGTATACAAATGCAGGAAAAGATTTACATATAGAAAAAAAGAACCTTTGACCGTTATGAGGGAATTGAGGGGTGGGAAGAGAAAGTCACTTAACAGTTAACTCAGTAAAAGGAAAGACAACATACAATATAGATGAAGGTAGTACATCTTGATGAAAGTAAAGTTATAGAAGCTTCCTGTTGTTGTTGTTGTTGTTAGGTGCCCTCAAGTCAGTTCTGACTCATAGCGATCCTATGCATGACAGAACGAAACACTGCCCAGTCCTGTGCCATCCTTACAATCATTGTTATGCTTCAGCTCATTGCAGCAGCCACTGTGTCAATCCACCTCGTTGAGGGTCTTCCTCTTTTCCGCTGACCCTGTACTCTGCCAGGCATGATGTCCTTCTCCAGGGACTGATCCCTCCTGACAACATGGCCAAAGTATGTAAGATGCAGTCTCGCCATTCTTGCTTCTAAGGACCATTCTGGTTTTACTTCTTCTAAGACAGATTTGTTCATTCTTTTGGCAGTCAATGGTATACTCAATATTCTTCTCCAATACAACAATTCAAAGCCATCAATACTTCTTCAGTCTTCCTTATTCTTTGCCCAGCTCTCACATGCATGTGATGCAATTGAAAATACCATGGCTTGGGTCTGTCGGTGCACCTTAGTCTTCGAACTGACATCTTTGCCCTTAAACACTTTATAGAGGTCCTTTACAGCAGATTTACCCAATGCGATGTGTCTTTTGATTTCCTGACGACTGCTTCCATGACCGTTGATTGTGGATCCAAGTAAAATGAAATCCTTGACAACTTCAATCTTTTCTCCATTTATCATGATGTTGCTCATTGGTCCAGTTGTGAGGATTTTTGTTTTCTTTATGTTGAGCCCCAATCCACACTGAAGGCTGTGGTCTTTGATCTTTATTAGTAAGTGCTTCAAGCCCTCTTCACTTTCAGCAAGCAAGGTTGTGTCATCTGCATAACGCAGGTTGTTAATGAGTCTCCCTCCAATCTTGATGCCCCGTTCTTCTTCATATAGTCCAGCTTCTCATATTATTTGCTCAGCATACAGATCGAATAAGTATGGTGAAAGAGTACAACCCTGACACACACCTTTCCTGACTTTAAACCATTCAGTATCCCCTTGTTCTGTCTGAATACTGCCTCCTGATCTATGTAAAGGTTCCTCATGAGTACAATTAAGTGTTCTGGAATTCCCATTCTTTGCAATGTTATCCATAATTTGTTATGATCCACACAGTCGAATGCCTTTGCGTAGCCAATAAAACACAGGTGAACATCCTTCTGGTATTCTCTGCTTTCAGCCAGGATCCGACTGACATCAGCAATGATATCCCTGGTTCCATGTCCTGTTCTGAAACTGGCCTGGATTTCTGGCAGTTCCCTGTCGATATACTGCTGCAGCCAATTTTGAATGATCTTCAGCAAAATATGGCTTTCATGTGATATTCATGATATTGTTCTATAATTTCCACATTCAGCTGGATCACCTTTCTTGGGAATAGGCATAAATATGGGTCTCTTCCAGTCAGTTGGCCAAGAAGCTTTCTTTCATATTTCTTGGCATAGAAAAGTGAGCAACTCCAGCACTGCATCTGTTTATTGAAACATCTCAATTGATAATTCCATCAATTCCTGGAGCCTTGTTTTTCACCAATGCCTTCAGAGATCTCCTGTTTCTTCATCTTTGGCCCTAGTGGTTGTTGCATAAATTTGAATAATAGTCATATTAACTGGTCTTCCTTGTAGGCGTATGGATATTACCCTATCACTGATAGACAGCGTTGTACTTCAGGATAGATCTTGAAATGTTCTTTTTAATGATGAATGCAACACCATTTCTCTTCAAGTTGTCATTCCCAGCATAGTAGACTATATGATTGTCTGATTCAAAAAGCCCAATACCAGTCCATTTCAGCTCACTAATGCCTAAGATATTGATGTTTATGTGTTCCATTTCATTTTTGACGATTTCCAATTTTCCTAGATTGATATTCGTACATTCCAGGTTCTGATTATTAACAGATGTTTGCAGCTGTTTCTCTTTTTTTTTAGTAGTGCTACATCAGCAAATGAAGGTCCTGAAAGCTTACTCCACCCACATCGTTAAGGTCGACTCTACTTTGAGGAGGCAGCTCTTTCCCAGTCACCTTTCGAGTGCCTTCCAACCTGGGGGGCTCATCTTCCAGCATTATATCAGACAATGTTCCACTGCTATTCATAAGGTTTTCACTGGCTAGTGCTTTTCAGAAGTAGACTGCCAGGTCCTTCTTCCTAGTCTGTCTTAGTTTAGAAGCTCAGCTGAAACCTGTCTTCCATGGGTGACCCTGCTGGTATCTGAATACTGGTGTCGTAGCATCTAGCATCACAGCAACAGGCAAGCCGACACAGTACGACAAACCGACAGACACATGGGGGTCAGAAGCTTCCTAGACACATCCAAATACCTTGAGGGACTGAGTCACTGGGGCTGAGGGTTGAGAACTATGTTTCTGGAGACATCTAGGACAATCGGAATAACATAGCTCATAAAGAAAATGTTCTCCGTTCTACTTTGGTGAGTAGTGTCTAGGGTCTTAAAATCTTGCAAGTGGCCATCTAGGATACACATATTGTTTTCATCCCATCCAGAACAAAGGTAAATGAAGAAAACCAAAGACACAAGGAAAATATTAGTGCAAAGTACTAATGGATCACATGAACCACAGCCTCCACCAGCCTGATCTCAGAAGAATTAGATGGTGCCTGACTACAGCCATCAACCCCTCTGACAGGGATCACAATAGAAGGTCCCTGACAGAGTGGGAGAAAAATGTAGAACAAAATTCAAATTCACAAAAAAGACCAGACTTCCTGGTCTGGCAGAGACTGGAGAAACCCCAAATACTATGGCCCACTGATACTCTCCTATCTCAGAACTGAAGTTACTCCTGAAGATGGCACTTCTGTCAAAGATTTGTCAGGCATATAAAACAAACAATAAGACATGTGAGGAACGTGCTTCTCAGTTCAGGCAAGAACGCAAACCAAATGGGCAACACCTGTCAAAAGCAAAGATGCAAATGCAGAAAGGGACAGGAAACTGGGTAAATGGACACTGGGAACCTGGGGTGAAAAGAGGAATGGGAAAAGAGATGACGCAATGCTGGGTTTGGAACCAATGTCAAAAAACAATTTAAAAAAAAAAAACAATGCCATTGAGTCATTTCCAACTCATCCCCCCCATTAGTATATAAATTTTTGAATGAGAAATTTATCTGTGCCGCGAATTTTTGCCTAATCACTATAAAATGAAACATAATAATAATTAAAAACTTTTCTTCACCAGAAGACTTTACCAAAAAAGTGAAAAGATGAGCTAAAAAACTGAGAGAATATCTTTGGAAATCGTATGTTTGTTAAGACCTGCTTCAAGTTAAAACAAAGAGGTTTAAGGGTTTAAAACAATTGCAGTTAGGGAATTCCTTAGCTTATTGAAAATGGAACCAGGTAGTCCTGGGGCAGGTTCTTTATACATGTATTCTTATGGGGTAAAAAGAGGAACTAAACCATAGGGAGGGCAATTACAGGAAAGTCAATAAGCATTGTAATAACCACACTCTGGTTGGTTATTGATTATGAATAATACAGTTAGTGACTACAAATAGTTTCACAGGATGCTTAGATCACAGTCACAGGATGCTTACATGTATTTTCTTTGTCTGTCTTGAAAAAGTATCTTGGTAACTGCACCCAGACAGCACTCTTCCTGAGTACACGTGTTCTGAGGGGTGCAGACAGTCACCTGGTTAAAACCCCTCGGGGCATATGGTTTCACATCCTTGTTTTGAACATCAAGGAAAAACATGTTTTTCCTCAAAAACACAGCTGTTAGTCTAGAAATCCAGATTAAAACTAGATAGCATAGCCAGCATATTACGCCTCTGTCTCACTGACTGCCCTGAAAGTTGCCTTTTCCTGAAACACTAAGCTCTAATCTTTACAGGAGTAGATTGCCATATCTCTTCTCCCACAGAGCCACTGGTGGGTTTGAACCCCTGACCTTTGGGTTAGGGCTGAGTGCTTAACCATTGGGGTATATAGTATTGAGCAATTTAACCTCTGAGAGTTTTTGTTTCCTCATATATGAAACAGGATATTGATAGTATGCTCTGTTATGTAATTACTTGGGTCTTAAATGTGATAAAGTTTGTCAAAACTTAACTCAGTGTCTGTCACACAAAAAGCATCAAAGAAATATGTTATTATTAGTAATAGTATCATATTATTATTATTGTTATTTGTCTTTATTGTGATTTGCAGTATTTGGTTAGTTTTCAGAAAATTTGAAGAAGCAGATAGATACTCCATGGATCAAAATCCTGTGGAATTCACTCCAGAATTAAATTTCTTTGGCATATTCAAGGAATTTGAACTTCTCAATTCACAGTATATTAGCATGACAAACATTCATAAACATCTCTTACAAATACATCCTACAGATTTTAGAAGCATTGTAGGGTCTGGTCCAGTTGCTCATTGAGACTCCAAGCGTGTTTTGAGTTTGGGTCAGTGAAATAGGACTTTTGCACCTATTAACTTCCAGAAGGCATCTTTGACATCTTTGTTCCTAAGGCTATAGATGAGGGGGTTCAGCATGGGGTTGACCACTGTGTAGAATACAGAGGCCACTTTGACTGTTTGCCGAGAGTGTTTGGAGTTAGGCACACAATAGAGGGAAAGGATGGTCCCGTGGAAGATGGTGATGGCAGTCAGGTGGGAGGCACAGGTGGAGAAGGCTTTGCGACGTCCACTGGCAGATCGGATTTTTAGTACAGTCACAAAAATAAAAACATATGAAGTGAGAATGATTAGTAGTGTACTCACCTCATTGAAGGTGGCAAACCCAAAAAGCAGAAGGTGAGGAATGCGTATATCAGAGCTAGAGACAGCTATGAGAGCAGTATACTCACAGAAAAAGTGGTTGATTACATTGTGTCCAGAGAAGTCTAGAAGGAGAGCATAGCAAAGGAGTACCAAGGAGCCAAACAACCCCCACAGATATGAGCCAGACACCAGGAGGGCACAGAGTCTTTGTGACATGACCACTGTATAGAACAGAGGATTGTAGATGGCCACAAAGCGGTCATAGGCCATCACTGCTAGCAGGAAGGACTCAGTCACCACTGCAGTGCAGGACAGGAAGTACTGGAGCATACAGCTAAAGTAGAAGATGCTTTTATCTGCCATGACCAAGTTTTCAAGCAGCTTTGGAGTAATGGTAGAGGAGTAACAAAAATCAACAAAAGAAAGGTGACTAAGGAAAAAGTACATGGGGGTGTGAAATTTGGGGTTAATCTTGATGATCACTATCATCCCAAGATTCCCTACCACGGTGACACTGTACATGATCAGAAACACAAGGAAAAGAGGAATCTGAAGCTCTGGGTAATCTGTGAATCCCAAGAGGGCAAATGTTGTCTCCACACTCAGGTTTCTTTCAGCCATCACTGTACTTCCTTTGAAGGGAAAGGCGTGGGAGGAGAGTGTTGTTCCTGTCAAAGGGGAAGGTTTATGGGGGTGAATGACAAATATGTTTTGTTATGGTAGAGAAAAGAAAGTGAGAATAAAGAGTTATTGGAACTAGTTCTCTCTCTCCATAAGGAACATGCCTTATGCAAATAGCTGCTATGTGTATGCCAAACCAAGCTGAACATTTACGAATTTCCATTGCCCTTTGAAATATTAGAATACGGGTTTCCATAGAAACACTTGTGATACTGAGTGTGTAGAAGTTATATTCACATGTACATTAGCTTTTTCCTTGCATGCACAAGTACCATCAAAGGCACATAACTGACACTAAGCAAATACATACATACATATAGGACATACATACAGTACATAAGCTAGCTAGATTCTGTGAAAAAAAATGTAAAATGTTTGTCTCAAAGAATAAAATATACTGCTGCTATATTTTGCCTGTATTCTCAAATCAATTAAAATATTTAAAGGAATATGCTTGTATTTTAAGGAGAAAATGAAATACTAAAGAACCTAGGAAAAAAGCAGTGCAATTTCATTAGCACTTTTTATTCCATGAAGACTACTACTCCTTTCGAATATCTTGATTGCCCAGTGGTTGAGGCTAAGGGGGATAATGACTTCATTTTGACATGAGTGGAGTGCCCACTTTATTAGGGTTTATGGCTTAGCTTGATGTAAGGCTTATCTTCTGTTACAACCCAGGCATTATATATAGATACATACATACATACATATATATATATATATATATATATATATATATATATATATATGAGGAGCCCTGGTAGAGTAGAGGTGGCACGGCGGTTAAGAGTTTGGCTGCTAACCAAAAAGATGGGCTGTTTGAATCCACCAGTTGCTTCTTGGAAATTCTATGGGACTGTTCTACTTTGTCCTATAGGGTCGCTATGGGTCCAAATCAACTGGATGGGAATGGGTTCAGTATTGGTTTGAGTAGAGTCGTGGTTAAAGTGTTCGGGTGCTAACTTAATGGTCAGCGATTCAAAACTCCAGCTTCTCCATGGGATGAAGATATACTTGTCAGCTTCCATAAAGATTTACAGCCTCAGAAATCATATAGGGCAGTTCTACTCTGTCCTATAGGATTGCTATGAGTTGTAATTGTCTCAACAGCAGGTGATAAATATATAGGTATATGTGTATGTATATGCACACATACATGTGTACATGCATACATGCACACATGTATGCATGTATACATGCATGTATGTATATATTTAGCAGTTCCAAGATTTATCAAATTAGAGTTATAACAGGACTAACTAGAAAGTTATGTTTGCATATAAATTATAACTTGTTGACTCAATTCTTAGAAAAGTTTATTTACCAACTTAAGGTGCATATAAAGAGGATAAGGATAAATATCCATTTTTAAGCAGAAAGTTTATTCTATTCTTTGTGAAATTGCTGTCAATGGATAATAAAGATAAATATTTCCATATTAACTTCTCTCTTTAATATGATGGGGCTCAGACTTAGCAGTTACAGTGACTTAATATTGAAAGAAAAATCAGAGAAGACCACAGTTATCACATCAGGAAAATAATATTTTCACTGGTTCATTAAAAAACCTGAGGCAACTCACCTGCTGCAGAGAAACAGGCCACCACTGTCCTGTTTCTCTGTAAGCCGAGTGTTTCGGGAGCACTGCAGCTATTACATCTACCTCTACAGCCCTTGGGACTCCAACTCTGGGGAATCCCTAGCATCTGTGTCTCAAGCCAATTAATTAAGGCAAGTGCCAGGTTCTTTGTACCATTGTTAATGACTGAAATTTCCTTGTAATCGCATAGAAAATTTGCAGCATGAAGTTGCCTACCAGGCTTTATTTGCACATTACTAAATGTCCTATGGAATTAATAAAACTAAGCTAAGGCAGGATTTCTCACATCAGAGATCCTGGCCACATCTATAATACAATTGCCTAGAATTCTAGGTTATGAACTTTCCTAGGCCCAAATCAGAAGTCCTAGGAATGGGACACAATCATACCCACATTTAAGAAGGAGCTTGGGTGACACGTATAAACATTGAGGCGTAAAAACCACTGCTAAGTGCTAAAATCACATTGGTAAGATGGTAGGATCTGGTGCTTTTTTTTTTTTTTTTTTAACAATCTTGGTGGCATAGTGGTTAATAGTTTGGCTGCTAACCAAAAGGTCAGCAGTTTGATTCCACCAGGTGCTCCTTGGAAACCCTGTGGAGCAATTATACCTTGTCCTATAGGGTCGCTATGAGTCAGAATTGACTTGACTGGCAACGGGGTCTTTTTTGGTACATTTAATAGGTTTAGCTCATTCATCCATTAAGTCAACATATGTTTTAATATCTTATCATGCTGATTATTTTACATTTGCCTCTACATGTCCATTTTCTGCTTTTCTGTCTCTTTCAGTGTGTTCCTTTGCTCTGATATGTATGATATCAGAAGGTTGATATCAACGTTTAAGGTTCTATGTCTTTAGCAGCCGGTATTCTTTCTAAAATGATGTTACTAAGAAGCTATTGGTGTTAGGAAGGAGAGAGTTTGACACATTAGACTGTGAGGTTCATAATTATGATTTTTAATTTTTGTTCCCTTGGTTACCCATCAAGACTGTCACATAAAAATCAACGTTTTGTCTTCACACTCAGTGATATCATGTTTACCATCACTTCCTGTACAATAACAAACATATATATACGGCCTTGGGGAAAAAGGAATAAAGAACTTGGTTGAAGTTTAGGGATAGTGCCTCCAGGCTCTTATTGCTAATTCTCCTATATGCATACCCCTAGTCAGTTGTAATTTTTCAGAATTTCTCTGTAACTATGACACCCATATTGCTTAAGTCAGATTGAAGAATGTTTTTTTGTTTTTTGTGTTTTAATCATTCACAATGTCAATATGTGAATCAAGGAATTTGAGTTTTACAGTTTGATGTTTACTTATTGTATTAGTTTCTTAGGACTGCCAAAAGAAATCACCACAAGCTTCGTAGCTTAAAACAACAGAAATTTATTTGTTTGCAGTTCTGGAAGCCAAATGTTTGAATTCATGGTACTGGCAGGGACATGCTCTCTTTGAAGGCATCAGGAGAAAATTCTTCCTTGACTCTTCCAACTTCCGATGGTTCCTCGTGTTCCTGGGCTTGTAGCAGCATAACTCCAAGTTCTGCCCCCATCTCCACATGGCCTTCTTCCCTATGTGACTCTGTGTCCTTGGCTACTTCTCATAATGAGATTCTCACTGGATTTATGGCCCAGCCTAAGAGAGTATGAAGGATTCCTGGTGGTGCTGCAGTTAAGAACATGGCCCAAAGTTTGGCAGTTTGAATGCACCAGCTGCTCTACAGGACAAAGATGTAGCAGTCTGCTTCCATAAAGATTACAGCCTTGGAATTCCTGTGGTGCAGTTCTACTCTGTCCTATAGGGTTGGTATGAATGGGAATTGATTCCGTGGCAATCAGTTTTCATTTTAAGGAGGTATGATTGTATTTTTAATCTTAGCTTAACTATGTCTTCAAAGACCCTATTTCCAAAAAGGTCATATTCTGAAGTTCTAAGTGGGTATGAGTATTTTGTGGGGAGACACTATTCAATCCACTACACTTGATTCACTTCACATACAATTCAAAACTATTTTGCTAAAGATTCAAGTAACTGGAAATCAAATTATCAGATAACTGGTGTATTGCAATAGATGTAAAATTCAGATGGGTACATTGACTAGATAATTTGAATTAGCATCTCTTCTAGAGACACTGAACAATATTGAACATCATAAAGCAAATTCTTTCCATAAATAAATCAATCTTCAAGATTGTGTTGTGCTGTTCATTAACTTTCTGACAGTCTCCTTCACATCTTTGTTCCTGAGACTGTAGATCAGGGGGTTCAGCATGGGGATGACCACTGTGTAAAGCACAGATCCTACTTTGACGATGAGCCATGAGGTTTTGGAATGGGGTACACAATAGAGGAACAGGACAGTCCCATGGAAAATGGTGATGGCGGTCAAGTGGGAAGCACAGGTAGAGAAGGCTTTTTGGCATCCCCCGTCGGAAGGCATTTTTATGACAGTAATGAAAATGAAAATATAAGTAGTGAGGATGATCATCAGGCTGCTCACCTCATTGAACATGGCAATGACAAAACAAAGCACCTGGTTGATATAGGGATCAGAGCAGGAGACAGAAACAATGACAGAGTGCTCACAGACAAAGTTATTTATGATAGTAGAACCACAGAAGGATAACGCCAGAAGAAAATAAGTGAGTGTCAGGGAAGCAACTATACCCCATGCATAGGGCCCGGCCACTAATGATGCACAGATCTTTGGGGACATGACAACGGTGTAAAGCAGGGGGTTACAAACTGCCACAAAACGGTCATAGGCCATCACTGCCAATATGAATGTTTCTGCAATTGCAAATATACAAGCCAAGAAGAACTGCATGATGCACCCTGTGAAGGAGATGGTTCTGTCTCCCACAACCAAGTTTTCTAATAGTTTGGGTGTAACTATACTGGAGTAACAGAAATCAACAAAAGACAAGTGACTGAGGAAAAAGTACATGGGGGTGTGGAGTCTGGGGTTGATCCTGATGATCACAATCATGCCCAGGTTCCCCACCACAGTGACCATGTAGATGGCCAGGAACACCGTGAAGAGGGGCACCTGGAGGTCTGGGTATTCTGAGAAGCCCAAGAGGGTGAATGTGGCTTCAGTACTCTGATTTCCTTCAGTTAATGCCATGATTGTTGCTAGAGAAATTCTGAAGTAAAGATAATAAAAATTAGTAACAATATTAATGATAATAACATACTTATATAACATTTACCATTTCAAATATTGAGCTAAAACATTAAAATGTATCAATTAATTTACATCTCCAAGTAACACTATAAACTATAAAACAGGTAGCCCCATAATTTCCTTAAGAAAACTGATGTATATGTAAGTGAAGGACCTTGTTTAAGATTACACAGTATAGTCAGTGATGAGCTGGATTTTGAACCCAGGAAATTGTTCTTGAGTGACAGAACTTAAGTAGTTTTCTTCAAGATAGCAGTTTCAGAAAACATGTGCATTTCACCATTCTGTCATTCTAAAAGTTCATGTTTATTAATAGTACTAAGAAAACAAAGAATGTAAATTTAGTGCTAAAGGAAAAATTATAAAGGTAAGATCAGAAGAGGTAGGAGACATAAGACCACCATCATTAGAATACTGAGACTGAGACTCATAAGAGATAGCCTGGCTCAGGAAAACAGCATTTGTAAATGCCCACAATATTGTTTGAATTTTGCAAAAAATACATGGATGTTTAAGGGGATATGCAGGTTGCATATTGCTGTTGAGTCCTATTCATAGTGACCCTAAAGGACATAGTAGAATGGCTGGCACAGGTTTTCCAAGGCTGTAATCTTTAAGGAAACAAACTGTCCTATCTCTTCCTGCTGTTAGGTTTGTGAGTTCGAAACACTCACTTCTCAGTTAGCACCAAAGCACTTAGCCACTGCTTCCCCAGAGCTTCTTAAAGGAGACATAACCTTGTATATCTACAAGTTATTCTTTGATTCTTTCCTGAATGTACAATTACTTTAGGGTTCTAAAATTAATGTAACACCCTGGTAAAAACAATGAGCTTACATTTTTTTTGACATATTGCTCTTTTAGTCCTGTGTTTTCATTCTCATTTTAGTCCTTTCTTATTTAGTCATCTGATGCCCTTCGAATACTCATGTGGTCCACTTCATCATTATTTTTAACTCTCCGTTATTTATTTTTTTTTATTTTTAACTGACAACAATACCGGGAATATGATCTCGTTCAATGCTCATACCCAAACCCAAACCAAACCCAGTGCTGTCGAGTCGATTCCGACTCATAGAGACCTATAGGACAGAGTAGAACAGCCACATAGAATTTCCAAGGAGTACCTGGTGGATTCCAATTGCCTACCCTTTGGTTAGCAGCCGTAGCACTTAACCACTACGCCACCAGGGTTACCTCAACGCTTATAGACTCCCTGAATCAGAGGGGAAGTTACAATGTATTTCCCCATATTTTCCAGAGCACGTTTACCAATAGTTATATGCTCATTGCCGACCAGTCCATTCCGACTCACAGGAATACTACTTTTTTAGTTATTTTTCAGGGGTTTTGACTAAAGCTATATTTGTGATAATCTTTTTTTAGGCGATCTTTGTATGCGTTATTTTGAAAGAAAATGAAGTATCTTGTAACCACAGTTTATAATCAAAATATAGAATAGGCCAAAAAAAAAAAAAAGTAACCAAGAAGAAACACACCTCTGAAATTTCCAGGTTAATAAAAGATTCTTAATGTGAATTCCATAAATGAAGACAGCATGCCAGCGTTTTTGCATTGCTCAAGGTTGAAAGGGATTATTATATCCTTTAGAGTTAAAAGATTATTTCTGACTCAAAAAGAAAAAAAATGTATTCCTATATGAGGAGGAGGAATAGGCTGGAGATTGACAAACAGCCCCTGAGTCAGCATAATGAAAAAAGGATGGGCTTTGAAAAAATTTAATTTCAGGTTCAGAATTGCCATCAGCTATGTGATATTTTATGAATTACTCAAATTTTCTGAGCCTCGGTTTCTTTACCAGTAATATTAAAAAAAAAAAAAAAGATAAAATAATCCATAGCTCATACGAGTGAGAGTATTAAATTGGAAAATCATGGTAAATACTTAACTCAGTGTAATAGTTGTGGAATTCAATAAATCTAGGCTTCCCACTTTCTCATTTTTTAATTTTTAGTGTTGTTATGAATTGATATGATTTTTAAACTTTTATATTATTATAAAACTGATTAGAAATAGAGGAAAGGCCAAAGTTTCTAGCAATAGATATGAAGGTACAATTTGGACTTTTGGCCTCTTTAGTCTTAAGTCACCAGTTCCTACCCTTCAAAACATTTTCCCTACTCTCCCCTTTGATTTCGTACCACTATCTGGCTCTCTCTGGTTCTCCTTTTCTCATCTCAGGTTGGTTCCTACAGCAGGGATGTCAAACGTCAACCACTCATCTGATGCATTGTGGTAGCTGATGAACAGTCCAACTCTCTGTAGTGATCTTACCCAACACTGTGAAATCATCAGTTTCTCTGGCCCTGGATTACTGTGGTTATTATGAGAGTCTATGGCTCGGAAGACCTCACTTGTTCCTTATTACCTATCACAACAAATCTGACTTTCTCTGCTCTATTTACCTAAAGCCTTACTCTAGCTATTCCCCACTACTCGTCCATCTGCAGTCATGCTGATAGTCTCAGGCCCTCATCAACAACACGTATTCATTCATTTGCTTATTTTATTATTCTTTTTATTTTGAATAGTCTCTTTCCTGGTCTACTACTGCAGCATTTGTAACAGATAAAACATTATATCAAAATGAATAGCACAAGGAAATGTTCTCTCTTTAATCCAGAAATATTTTCCACATTCTCTACATACCTCCAGACATTACCTTTAGGAAAACAAAATTTTATGATATATTATGTTCATGATTCTTTTATGCATAGTATTCTTTTCTTTACAATATAGTGAGGTTTTGAGAACATATCCACATTTTGATTTTTTTGGTTTTAACTATATTTTCAGTGTGCCTGTATTATATCAAGCATATGATGGGTAGTTTCAAAGCAGAATTCAGAATGACACCCCAGGGAAGGAGGAAAGGAGTAGAGCTTAGCAACCTGAACTTGCGGTACATGGACCTGGTAGATAATATGGTAGATAATTTAGAATAACAAAGGGAGTTCCTGGTATCAAAGGTTGCAGAACCTCAATGTCCCCCATGCACTTCTGAAAGATAAGACAGGATACATCACCCAACCTGAAGACAGCTCATCTGAAGATCCACGTCCTATTACTAATACTCTCCAGGACAGCTCCCACTCAGAATTCAAGCATTCTTAAAAATAATAAGTAGGTAAATACACAGGAGTCCACAATAGATTTCAATGAATTTTCCAGGAATATGATTTTCCTTTCTTAATACCCAGAAAAACTCAAGAGAGCACAGAAAAAGAGAGAGACAGAGAGGATTAGAATCTTACCTCTATGAACAAAATGTAAGGCTTATGTATGCTTCCAGAGCCTTGGGAATTTAGACACTAGAGAATATTTACTGAAATGTTAATTTTCAGAACATAAACCCAGCAATTAGATGAAATAGTCTCCCATGAGCCATTCTGGAAGAATATAATTTCCTCCAAATCACTGGAAACAATGCCACATCAAATATGCTTCATGAATTTCTTTAAAAAAATCAATTAAATAAAATATGCCAATTGACTTAGAATACATGGTAACTACAGTAAAACACGAAAGAAAATAAAAATTAGCTGAAATGCAACAATTCAGATAACTGCTGTTGGTACTTGTTGAGTGACTTTTCTGTGTGTGTGTGTGTTTGTATGTATGTTGGGATGTATAGACAAAGCAAACTGCTTTCTAGCTTTTCAATTTAACATCAAAGAATCATCATTATCCTTGTAAACCCTTGATCCACTCAAATGAAATTAATTTGTGTCTCTTCAATACATAGGCTCACATTTTCCAAGATTATAGTGGTATAATGGAATCATAAAATCTCTTCAGGTCCACACCTTCTTAAATCTCAAAAAAAAAAGTAGCTTAATTAATTCTGTTGTTGTTGTTAGTTGCCCTCAATTCACTTCTGGCTCATTGTGAACAGAAAAAAAATGTTGCTTTGTCCTCTGCCATGCTCACAATAATAGGTATGTCTGAGCCCATCATGAGCGATGCCATATGAATATCATGCGCTCCCTGATATGATGTGATGATAAAGGCACCGCACTTCTGCGATAGACCTCTCCAAAACTCATAATCCCAGTTTAATCACAGAAAATCATCAGACATACCTAGATTTGGGGGACATTCTGTAGGGTACCTAGCCAGTGCTCTTTAAGATTGTCAAAGTCATGAAAAACAAGAAAAAAGTTAGAAACTGTCACAGAGCAAATTGCAGTAGAGAAACTCTATAACTAAATGCAATATGATACCCTGGATTGGATCCTGAAACAGAAGACATTTATAGAAAGACTTGCAAGATTCAAACACAGTCTGGAGTTTAGGAATACTAATGTACCAACAATCAATACCCATGGAAGCAGCACTCAAGAAATGAAATAATGTGTTGCATTGGGAAAATCTGCGACAAAAAATCTATTCAAAATTTAAAAAGCAAATATTTCACTTTGATTACTAAGGTGCACTTGACCCAAGATGTTGTATTCTCAATGGCCTCATGCACATGTGAAAGTCGGACCATGAAAAACGAATACCAAAGAAGAATTGATGCATTTGAATCGTGATGTTGGTGAAGAATATTGAATACACCACGGACTGGCAGAAAAGACAAATCAGTCTTGGAGGCAGTAGAGCCAGAAAGTTCATTAGAAGTGAGGATGGTGAGACTTTGTGTTGCTTACTTTGGACACATCATCAGGAAGGACTGATGGCTGGAGAAGGACATCATGCTTGGTAAAGTAGAGGGTGATCGAAAAAGAACTAGCTGCTTCATGAGATGGACTAACACAGTGGCTGTAGCAATGGAATCAAACATAATAACAATTGTGAGGAATGGGCAGTATGGGGCAATGTTTTGTACTGCTGTACATGCTGTTGTTGCTGTTAGGTGCTGATGAGTCAGTTCCAACTCAAAGTGACCCTATGCACAGCAGAACAAAATAGTGTCTGGTCCTGCACCATCCTTAACAATCGTTGTAATGTTTGAGCTCATTGCTGCAGCCATTGTGTCAATCCACCTGGTTGAGAGTCTTCCATTTTTCCGCTCACCCTGTACTTTGTCAAGCATGATGTTCTTCTCCAGGGACTAATCCCTCCTGACAACACGTCCAAAGTATGTAAGACACAGCCTCACCATCCTTGCTTCTAAGGAGCTTTGTGGTTGTACTTCTTCTAAGACAGATTTGTTCATTCTCTTGGCAGTCCATGGTATATTCAATATTCTTCGCCAACACCAATATTCAAAGCCATCAAGTCTTTTTCGTTCTTCCTTATTCACTGCCCAGCTTTCACATGCATATGAAAATACCATGGCTTGGGTCAGGCACGTCTTAGTCTTCAAGGTGACATCTTTGCTTTTCAACACTTTAAAGAGGTCCCTTGCAGCAGATTTACCCAATGCAATGTGTCTTTTGATTTCTTGACTGCTGCTTCCATGTCTGTTGATTGTGGATCCAAGTAAAATGAAATCGTTGACAACTGCATTCTTTTCTCCATTTATCATGATGTGGCTCCTTGGTCCAGTTGTGAGGATTTTTGTTTTCTTTATGTTGAGGTGTAATCCATACTGAAGGCTGTGGTCCTTTATCTTCATTAGTAGTAAGTGCTTTAAGTCCTTTTTTTTTTTTTTAAGTCCTTTTCACTTTCATCAAGCAAGGTTGTGTCATCTGCATAATGCAGGTTGTTAATGAGTCTTTCTACAATCTTGATGCCCCATTCTTCTTCATATAGTCCAGCTTCTCAGATTATTTGCTCAGCATACAGATTGAATAGGTATGGTGAAAGAATACAACCCTGACGCACACCTTTCTTGACTTTAAACCAATCAGTATTCCCTTGTTCTCTCCAAATAACTGCCTCTTGATCTACAAAAAGGTTCCCCATGAGCACAGTTAAGTGTCTTGGAATTCCCATTCTTCACGATGTTATCCATAGGCTCCCTATGAGTCAGAGCCAACTTAACATCACCTAAAAACAACAACCACAAATATGTATATAAGACAATGGTACCAAGTACCTGTAGGAAAGTTTTATAATGAGACAGGGAAGGAAAGACAGACAATAGAAAATGCACTAATGAACAGATTATTTTTTGTGAAAAATTGGTGCTCAGTTCCACTAGGGATCTCTGGAAGACTCTATAGGAACATTTTTGGAATCATCCCACACAAGGGGTGAGAAAGCTGATTGTTTTCATCCACCAACTACCATCTACTGTTGTTTGAGAGACATTCCTGGAGATATTCACACTCTGGCACTTTCAAGCTTCCTGTGCACGAACAGATGACACTCCTTCACACAGTAAAAAAAAAAAAAAAAAAAGAAGAAGAAAAGCCTTAAGCAGAGATTCATGGGTATTTACAACTAAAAAAAAAAAATCTACACAAAGGGAAAATTAAAAGAAGAAAAGAAATTAGCAGATAGCAAATATAAAATAGGCAGATTCAACACACAAAAAAATTGTTTCTTTGAGAAAACTAATAAAATGTATTAGGCACTCATAAGACTAATCAGGAGGAAAAAAAAAAAAAGAGGTCAAAAATCACTAATACCACCCATGGGAAAAGATAATCCTTGTGGATTCTGCCACGTTTACAGAGAGATTATTATTAAAAAAAAAAAAAAAAAAAAGAACTTGTACCATTGAATTTGAAAACTTAGTTATCATGGATGAATTCCAGGAAACAAAATTTAATAAAAATGAAGAAGAAATTGAGATAATAATATTCTGATCATTATTAAAGAAAGTAAATCCATGATTTAAAAAAAATATGCAATTGAATACTTTCCTATTCCCCAGTGAATTCTAATCTTAAAGTTGTTTTTTTTTTTTTCCACTGAATGGAACAAGATAGAATTTGCAATTTGTTTTGAGAAGCTAATATAATTTCAATGCCCAAAACTACCAATGACACTAAAAATAACTACAATATAATAAATTACAGAACAATTTCACTCATGAACATTGATTTTAAAATTCTAAATAAAATATTGACACATTAAAATAATCAATAAATAAAAAGGGTAATATGTCACATATAAAATCACCTTAGAAGCAAAATTGAGCTTTTCATCATCTCTTTCCACAGATGTAGTTGATTTGATTCCTCTGTTTTCCATCTGGTGAGATCCAAGTGTATAAAAAAAAAAATAGTTGCCATTTATGTTGGTGAAAAAAGGTATTTGCTATGAAGAAGTCTTTGGTCTTGCAAAATTCTCTTATGTGATCTCTGGCATTGTTTCTATCACCAAAGCCATATTTTCCAAATACTGACCCTTCTTCTTTGTTTCCAACTTTTGCATTCCAATCACCAGTAATTATCAACATATCATAACTGCATATTTGATCAATTTCAGACTGCAAAAGTTGGTAAAAATCTTCAATTTCTTCGCCTTTGGCCTTAGTGGTTGCTGCATAAATGTGAATATTAGTCATATTAACTAGTCTTCCTAGTAGGTATATGGATATTATCCTCTCACTGACAGCATTGTACTTCAGGATAGATCTTGAAATGTTCTTTTTGATGATGAATGCAATACCATTCCTCTTCAAGTTATCATTCCGGGTATAGTAGACCTTCTGATTGTCTGATTCCAAATGGCCAATACCAGTCCACTGACGCTCACTAATGCCTAGGATATTGATGTTTATGTATTTCATTTCATTTTTAATGACTTCCAGTTTTTCAGTTTGAAACCACAAGGTGCTTCTTGGAGACTCTATGGGGCAGTCTACTGTGTCCTATAGGGTCGCTATGAGTTGAAATTGACGCCGTGGCAATGTGTTTGGTATGGTTAAGTCCAACTTTCCTAGATTCATACTTCATATATTACACATTCCAATTTTTAATGGATGTTTGCAACTGTTTCTTCTCATTGTGGTTCATGCCACATCAGCAAATGAAGCTCTTGAAAGCTTGACTCCATCCACATCAATAAGGTCAACTCTACTTTGAGGAGGCAGCTTTTCAATATCATCAGTCTGAACAAGGCCATGGGCTGACTGCAGAACAGATCATCAATTGCTCCTATGCAAATTTAAGTTGAAACTGAAGAAAATCGGAACAAGTCACAAGAGCCAAAGCACT
This sequence comes from Elephas maximus indicus, assembly GCF_024166365.1. Lineage (NCBI taxonomy): Eukaryota > Metazoa > Chordata > Mammalia > Proboscidea > Elephantidae > Elephas > Elephas maximus. The sequence continues at coordinate 105,249,458 of NC_064825.1, read as the reverse complement.
TTCTTGAGTATATCCCATCTGAATTTAGAATAGATTTGATGTGTTGAACACTAATGACCAAAAATCAGACGAGTTGTGCAATGACATCAAGGACATCATGCATGAAGAAAGCAAAAGGTCATTAAAAAGACAAGAAAGAAAGAAAAGACCCAAACAGGTGTCAGAAGAGACCCTGAAACTTGCTCTTGAACATACAGTAGCTAAAGTGAAAGGAAGTAGTGATTAATTAAAAGAGCTGGACAGAAGGATTCAAAGGGTGGCTCAAGAAGACAAAGTAAAATATTATAATGACTTGTGCAACAAACTGGAGATGGAAACCCAAAAGGGAAGAAGACGATCGGCATTTTTCAAGCTGACAGAACTGAATTAAAAAGTCAAGTCTTGAGTTCCACTATTGAAGTATTCTACGGGGAAAAATATTAAAAATTTCAGGAATATTATAAGAAGATATAAGGAATACACAGAGTCACTATACCAAAAAAGAATGGGTTAACATTCAACCATTTCTGGAGGTAGCATATGAGCAGGATACAATGGTACTGAAAGAAGAAGTCCAAGCTGAACTAAAGGTATTAGCAAAAAGCAGGACCCCAGGAATTGACTGAATACCAAATGAGATGTTTCAACAAAGGATGCAGCACTGGAAGTGCTCACTTGTCTATGCCAAGAAATTTGGAAGGTAATTACCTGGTCAACCAACTGGAAGAGATCCATATTTATGCCCATTCTCAAGAAAGGTGATCCAGTTGAATGGGGAATTATTGAAAAAATATCATTAGTCACATGCAAGTAAAATTTTGCTGAAGATCATTCAAAAGTGGCTACAGCAGTATATCTACAGTGAGTTACCAGAATTCAAGCCAGATTCAGAAGAAGCCATGGAACAAAGGATATCATTGCTGATGTCAGATAGATCCTGGCTGAAAGCAGAGAATACCAGAAAGATGTTTACCTGTGTTTTATTGACTATGCAAAGCATTCAACTGTGTAGATCATAACAAATTATGGATAAAATTGTGAAGAATGGAAATGCCAAAACTCTTAATGGTGCTTGTGAAGAACCTGTACATAGATCAAGAGGCAGTTGTTCCTACAGAACAAGGGGATCCTGTGTGGTTTAAAGTCGGGAAAGGTGTGCCTTAAGGTTACATCCTTTCAGCATATAGATTCAGTCTGTGTGTTGAGCAAATAATCCAAGAAGCTGGACTACGTGAAGACAAATGGGCATCAGGATTGGAGGACACTCACTAATAATCTGTATTACACAGATGACACAACCTTGCTTACTGAAAGTGAAGTGGACTTGAAGCACTTACTGATGAAGATCAAAGACCTCAGCCTGCAGTATGGATTACACCTCAACATAAAGAAAACAAAAATCCTAACAAATGGGCCAATAAGCAATATCATGATAAATGGGGAAAAAGTTGAAGTTGTCAAGGATTTCATTTTACTTGGATCCACAATCAACACCCCTGGCAGCAGCAGTCAAGAAATCAAAAGATGTATTGCATTGGGCAAATCTACTGCAAAAGACCATCTTAAAGCATTAAAAAGTAAAAATATCACTTTGGAGATTAAGGTGGGCCTGACCCAAGCCATGGTGTTTTTAATTACCTCATATGCATGTGAAAGCTGGAGAATGAATAAGGAAAACAAAAGAATTGATGCCTTTGAATTGTGGTGTTGAAGAAGAATACTTAGTATACCACGGACTGCCAAATGAACAAACAAATCTGTCTTGGAAGAAGTAAAACCAGAATGCTCCTTAGAAGCAAGGATGGCGAAACTACATCTCATATACCTTGGGGAGGTTGTTAGGAGGGATTAGTCCCTGCAGAAGGGCATCATGCTTGGTAAATTAGACAGGCAGTGAAAAAGAAGAAGACCCCCAAGGAGATGGATAGCCACAGTGGCTGCAACAATGGCCTTAAGCCTAACAACAGTTGTGAGAATGGGTCAGGATCGGGCAGTGTTTCCTTTTGTTGTACATAGATAGGGTCGCTATGAGTTGGAACCAATGGACGGCACCTAACGATAACAACAGCAAGAAGGAAAATTTGGTTCAATATTAAAAAATCAAGGAATTTAAGTTGCCTTTTTAAAATATTAAAAGAGCTAAATCACATGAGTTGTCTTACGATGAAAACTAGTTGACAAAATTAAATAATCTACTCACAAACAAAAAAAGCAAAAAACACATACACATACAACAACACAGGGCTTTAGTAATCTGGAAAAGAATCTCAAATAACCTACACCAAAACACATTCTTAAATATGAAATATTGAATAATTTCCCTGTGAGACCAGGAAATCAGGGAAGCACATTTTTATCATTTTTATTCAACATTGTTTTTGTTGTTGTTAGGTACCATTGAGTCAGTTCTGACTTACAGCAACCCTATGTACAACAGAATGAAACACTGCCTAGTCCTCCACCACCCTCACAATTGTTGTTATGCTTGAACTCATTGCTGCAGCCACTGTGTCAATCCATTCCTTAGGTGCTTCCTTTTTCTCTGATCTTCCACTTTACCGAATATGAGGTCCTTCTCCAGGGATTGGTTCCTCCTGATAACAAGACTTGCCTTTCTCACTTCTAAGGAGCATTCTGGTTGTACTTCTTCCAAGACAGGTCTGTTCATTCTTTTGCCAGTCCAGAAGAATATTCTTTGCCAATATCAACACCATCAATTCTTCTTTATTCATTATCCAGCCTTCATATGCATATTAGGCCATTGAAAACACTATGGCTTGGTTCAGGCACACCTTCATCCTGAAAATGACATCTTTCTTTTTTAACACTTTAAAGAGGCCTTTTGCAGCTGATTTGTCTAATGCAATGCATTGTTTGATTTCTTAAGTGCTGCTTCCATAAGCATTGATTCAAGGTCCAAGTAAAACGAAATCCTTGACAATTTCAGTCTTTTCTTCATTACTCATGATGTTGCTGAATTATACCGAAGTCAAATAAAGCAAGAAAAAACAACTAAAAGATAAGATTGGAAACAAGAAAATCACAATATATTTAGATATTTAATTACATGCATGTGGAAAATCTAAAATAATCTACAAATAAATTGTAAAGTTTTAAGGAAATCTTAGAGTGACAAGAGGAAAATTAATGTAAAATTAAATTATATTCTAGTCTAAAAGCAACACACATTTTGCAAATGACATAAAAAAATATAACCTGAAAAATATCAAGTACTGACGGATGTGCAAGATGTCCAAGACTTGTGCAGAAAAAAAAAATATATATATATAAAACTTTTACTACAAAAATTAAAGTAAATTAAATAACCAGAAATATGTAGCATGCTCATAATTTGGAAGATAAGGTGACAGAAACTTGTTAAAATGCAGCTTATCAGTTTTTATTCAAGGTCTGAGTCACAGTCATGGTTTTAAGGGTTTAAGTGGTAACACTTTTATGTTTAATGGTAATCCATATTTGCTGCAATTTTCATAAATATAAGCATTGTGATTATTTTGTGATACAGTGTATTTACATTTGAATACAAGATTCTTTATATTATTACATAGTTGTATAATATGGAGAGTTCTTAAATATTCTGATACTCAGCAAAAAGGACAAATATCATATGAGACTACATTCTAAAACCCAAAAGAAGTTTACACACAGAAAAAAAAAAAAAATCGGCCTTTGGTGGTTACTAGGGAGGGTTGGAGTGGGGAGGGTAAATCACTAACTAAATAGTAGACAAGGTAATTTTGGTGAAGGAAAAGAGAATATACAATATAGGGAAATTCAACACACCTTGACCAAGGCAAAGTCATAGAAGTTTCCTCGACACATCCAAACACCTGGAGGGACCAAGTTACTTGGGCTGAAGACTGAAGACCATGGTCTCAGGGGACATCTAAGTCAACTGACATAGCATAGTTCATGAATAAAATGTTCTACATCCTACTTTGGTGAGTAGCATCTGGGATCTTAAAAGCTTGCAAGTAGCCATCTAAGGTATGTCCATTGGTCTCATCACATTTGGAGCAAAAAAGAAGGAGGAAAACCAAAAACACAAATAAAATATTAGTCCAAAGGACTAGTGGACCACATGAACCACAGCCTCCATCAGCATGAGCCTTGAAGAACTAGATGGTGCCCTACTACCAACATCGACTGCTCTGACAGGAATCACAACAGAGGGTCCCCTACAGCAGGAAAAAAAAGTAGAACACAATTCAAATTCACAAAAAAAGACCATACTTACTGGCCTGACAGAAAGTGGAAGAACTCCTGAGACTGTGGCCCACAGATACCCTGCTAACTCAGAACTGAAGCCACTCCTGAAGTCCACCCTTCAGCCAAAGATTATCATTGTTGTTGATACCTGCTGTTAAGTTAGTTCCAACTCATAGCGACTCTGTATACAACAGAACGAGACATTGCAAAGTCCTGTGCCATCCTTACAATCGTTGTTATGCTTGAGCCCATTGTTGCAGCCAAAGATTAAAACCATTGCCATCAGTTTGATTCTGATTCATAGTGGCCCTATAAGACAGAGTAGAGCTGCCCCCATAGGGTTTCCACGGAGAGGTTGGTGGATTAGAACTACCAATCTTTTGATTAGCAGCCAGGCTCTTAACCTCTGCACACACAATATCTCTTGTGAGGAATGTGCTTCTTAGTTCAATCAAGTATACAAGATAAAACGGGCAACACCTGCCCAAAGCAAAGATGGGAAGGCAGGACAGGCATGAAAACTGGAAGAATGGACACCAAGAGCCTAAGGTGGACAGGGAAAGGGGGAGAGTGCTGACACATTGAGCAATCGCAACCAATGTCACAAAACAAATTGTGTATAAATTTTTGAATGAAAAACTAATTTGCCCCAAAAACTTTCACCTAAAACATAATTAAATCTTTAAAAAAAGTCAACTCAGTGAATGTAATTGATAGAATTAAAGAGGCATTTGACAAAGATATGTGATTTTAATATCAAAAAATCATGTAAATACAGACATATATATATCTTAGAAATCACAAAAAACATAATATTGCAGGCAGTCCTTATTTTTGTCAGTCACTGAACTGTAACTTTTACCTAGCACAGTGAAGTAGTAACTGTGCAACATGAACAAATATATAAATAAACAAGCAAATAATTATAGTAAATAGAAACAGAAATGTGCCATGTTTAATACTATATGCCTTGAAAAGAAAAAATATGTATATTACAAAAGAATATGTATACCAAATTGATAGTTTTGCAAAATTACTAGATACACAAATATACAAAAATCACTCATATGTCTTCATACAAGTAGCAAAAAAATGACAGTTTTAATAAGTAAGCCATTTTGATAAATAGAATTTGCCCTCCTGAATCAAATTTCCAGCTTTTCTGAGAACAAGTGTTTAAGATACATCTCAAACAGGACACCATAACATTCCTGATATCAACACAACAGGCATGAGCAATTGATTTTCATATCCAGGGCAATTTCAAGTAGTCCCTGTTTTTCACAGTGTTTATTCAATACTTTTCTCTGTAAGTGAGGTTCAAATGCTTATTCATATAAAGTTGGGCCATACCTAAATAGACTTGGAGTATGAGAAACTCCTGCAGGTTGCAATAGAACAGAATTCAAGTGAGTGCCTGACTACTCAGAGAAGGCTTCTACTCCTAAAGCCCCGGATAGGAACAGACAGGGGGTCTCCAGAATATTTCTGAATCTAATAACCCTCAAACCCATCTTCCTCTCAATATTCACAGACTTTTCTCAATAATGTTAGGCTCATAAAAATTAATCTCATTATACCGTTTATATCTATGAAGTTAGTTGTTCATCGAAGCCCAGAAATGCTTGAGACATCCCTCATCACCCATTTGCCAATCCCCATATGAATCTGTTTCTCATGGTTTCTGACATATCTCCTACTTCTTTCCAACCACTTGTATCACTCCACCATGATCTCTGGGATTCAAAATATCAGTTACTGAGTAAGGACCATTTTACAGTAATATAAATGCTTTCCTTTCCTATTTATATGTTTAATGGTTTAAAAAAGGGGTATATAAAAAAATTTATTACCTACATAATGTTGTATATAGAAAATAATTAAAAAAAAACACATGATGTCTGTCTTTGTCATCTAGTGCTGCTTATAACAGAAATACCATAAGTGGATGGCTTTGACACAAAAATTTATTCTCTCACAGTATAGTAGGCTACAAGTCCAAATTCAGGACGTCAGCTCCAGAGGGACGCTTTCTCTCTCTGTTGGCTCTGGAAGGAGGCCCTGGTCTGCAATCTTTCCCTGTGTTAGGAGCTTCAGTCTGGACTCTGCTTTCTTGGTCTTATAAAATCCCACTCCTTGCTTCTTCCCTTTCCTTTCATCTTTTGTAAAACAAAAGGTAGTGCAGGCCACGCCCCAGGGAAATTCCTTTGACCTTGGATCAGGAATGTGATCTTAGTAATGGTGTTACAATCCTACCCTGATCCTCTTCAACGTAATCTAAATTTGCCTTGTTAACCACAGGCGGAGATTAGGATTTACAACACACAGGAAAATTACTGACACAAAATGGAGGGCAACTACACAATACTGCGAATCATGGCCTAAGTTGACACATATTTTGGGGGGACAAAACTCAACCCACGACAATGTTGATGATGATAGTTATTTTGTTGCTTATGATAATAATTTTTGTAATGACGTTGAAAGTAGTGAATTAGACATGGGAAATTTGTTGTCAATTCAATTGTTTCACTTAATCACTAGCTTCTAAATTACTCTGACATAACAGGAAATAATTGCCTTAAAAATCTATAATTTATAGATAGAACTATTTAAAAAAATCATATTTACTGTTTTTGAGAAAGAGTATAGTCAATAATCTAAAAAAACAAGCATGGCAGGTTAGGATAACGATGGTACAATTATTTTTAAAAGTCACATCATTGTTATTTATTAGGTCTCTGGGTGGCACAAGCAGTTTGTACTCAACTACTAAATGTAAGGTTGGTGGTTCGAACCCACACAGAGGGGCTGATGAAGAAAAGCTTAGCCATCTGCTTCTATAAAGATTAGTAAAAAGAGATTACAACCAATAAATCCCTCTGGAGATGTTCTACTCTGTAACACAGCTTTCCCATGAGTCTGAATTGACTGGAAAGTAAGAGGCTTTGGGTTTTGTTGTTATTTATTAACGCAGATGATCTTGGAAAACTTTAAATATTTCTAAGCCTTGATTTCCTCATCAGTAAAATGAGATAGCTAATAATATAAAATTTAAATTAGTAGAATGGAAGTAATTTTTTTTTTATAGTGCATGCAAAAAATATAGGACACAGTCTGACATATAATAGATATTCATCTTCATGATATTTTAGAATTGTGGGTAAAGTATGTGATATCCTAAAACATAATTCTAAAAAATCATGAAGGTGAATATCTATTGTATAACAGGCTGTGTCCTATATCTTTTACAGTCATTATAAATACGTGTGTGTATATATATGTATATATATATATGTGTGTGTGTGTGTGTTAAGTATGTAATATCCTAAACCACCCCCACGTGCGTGTCAGATTGCCATACTGTAGGGGCTTGTGCATTGCCGTGATGCTGGAAGCTATGCCACCAGTATTCAGATACCAGCAGGGTCACCCATGGCAGATAGGTTTCAGCTGAGCTTCAGGACTAAGACAGACTAGGAAAAAGGAACTGACAGTCTACTTCTGAAAAGAATTAGCCAGCGAAAGCCTTATGAATAGCAGTGGAACATTGTCAGATATAGTGCTGGAAGATGAGCCCTCCAGGTTTTCAAGTCACTCGAAAGATGACTGGAGAAGAGCTACCTCCTCAAAGTAGAGTCGACCTTAATGACATGGATGGAATAAAGCTTTCAGGACCTTCATTCTCTGATGTGACATGACTCCAAATGAGAAGAAACAGCTGCAAACATCCATTAATAATCGGAACCTGAAATGTAGGAAGTATGAATCTAGGAAAATTGGAAATCATCAAAAATGAAATGAAATGCATAAATATCAATATCCTAGGCATTAATGAGCTAAAATGGACTGGTGTTGGCCATTTTTAATTGTACAATCATATAAGCTACTATGTCAGGAATGACAACTTGAAGAAGAATGGTGTTGCATTCATTGTCACAAAGAATTTTTCTTTTCTTTATCTTGAAGTATAACACTGTCAGTGATAGGATAATATCCATATGCCTACAAGGAAGACCAGTTAATATGATTATTATTCAAGTTTTACCCACTAACCACTAAGGCCAAAGATGAAGAAAATGAAGGTTTTTATCAGCTTCTGCAGTCTGAAATTGATTGAACATACAATCAGGATGCATTGGTATTTACCAGCGGTTGGAATATGAAAGAATATGAAACAAAAAAGAAGGATCGGTGGTTGGAAAAATGGCCTTGGTGATAGAAACAATGCCAGAGGTCAAATGATAGAATTTTGCAACACCAACGACTTCATTGCAAATACCTTTTATCACCAACATAAACAGCAACTATACACATGTACCTCTCAAGATGGAACACACAGGAATCAAATTGACTGTATCTGTGGAAAGAGACTATGAAAAAGGCTCAATATCATCAGTCAGAACAAGGTCAGGGGCCAACTGTGGAACAGACCATCAATGACTCGTATGCAAGTTCAAGTTGAAACAGTAGTGAATCAGAGCAAGTCCATGAGAGCCAAAATATGACCTTGAGTATATACCACCTGAATTCAGAGGCCATCTAAAAAATAGAGTAGACGTGTTGAACACTAATGACCGAAAATCAGACAAGTTGTGGAATGACATCAAGGACATCATACATGAAAGAAGCAAGAGGTCATTGAAAAGACACAAAAGAAAGAAAAGACCAAGATGGATGTCAGAGGAGACTCTGAAACTTGCTTTCAAATGTCAAGCTGCTAAAGCAAAAAAAAAAAATAAAATAAAATAATGAATTAAAAGAATTGCATGGAAGATTTCAAAGGAAGTCTCAAGAAGACAAAGTAAAGTATTATAATGACATGTGCAAAGAACTGGAGATACAAAACCGAAATGGGAGAACATGCTTCGCGTTTCTCAAGCTGAAAGAACTGAAGGAAAAATTGAAGCCTGGAGTTGCAGTAATGAAGGATTCTATGGGGAAAATATTAGACAACACAGGAATCATCAAAAGAAGATGGAAGGAATATAGAGCCACTACACCAAAAAGAATTAGTCAACGACGTTCAACCATTACAAGAGGCAGCATATAGTCAGGAACTGATGGTGCTGAGGAAATCCTGACGGCGTAGTGGTTACAGCTGTTCGACAGCAGTGGGTTTTTTTTTTTTTTTTTAGATGATGCTGAAGGAAGAAGTCCAAGCTTCTCTGAAGGCATTGGTGAAAAACAAGGCTCCAGGAATTGATGGAATATCAATTGAGATGTTTCAACAAACAGATGCAGCACTGGAAGTGCTCACTCATCTATGTTGAGAAATGTAGAAGACAATTTCCTGGCCAACTGACTGGAAGAGATCCATATTTATGCCTATTCCCAAGAAAGCCGATCCAACTGAATGCAGAAATTATAGAACAATATCATTAATATCACATGGAAGCAAAATTTTCCTGAAGATCATTCAAAACTGGCTGCAGCAGTATATTGACAGGGAACTGCCGGAAATTCACGCCAGATTCAGGAGAGGACATGGAACCAGGGATATCATTGCTGATGTCAGATGACTCCTGGCTGAAAGCAGAGAATACCAGAAGGATGATTACCTCTGTTTTATTGACTATGCAACGCCATTCGACTGTGTGAATCTTAACAAATTACGGAGAACATTTGAGAATAGGAATTCCACTTAATTGTGCCCGTGAGGAACCTGTACATAGATCAAGAGGCAGTTGTTCCAACAGAAGAAGGGGATACTGTGTGGTTTAAAGTCAGAAGAGGTGTGTGTCAGGGTTGTATCCTATCACCATACCTACTTAATCTGTATGCTGAGCAAATAATCTGAAAAATTGGACTATATGAAGAACAAGGCATCAGGATTAGAGGAAGACTGATTAACAACCTACCTTATGCAGAAGACACAACCTTTTTTGCTGAAAGTGAAGAGGACTTGAAGCACTTACTGAGGAAGATCAAAGACCACAGACTTCAGTATGGATTCCACCTCAACATAAAGAAAACCAAAATCCTCACAACTAGACCAAAAAACATCGTGATAAACAGAGAAAAGATTGAAGTTGTCAAGGATTTCATTTTACTTGGATCCACAATCAACAGCCATGGAAGTAGCAGTCAAGAAATCAAAAAATACATTGCACTGGGCAAATCTGCTGCAAAGGACCTCTTAAAAATGTTGAAAGGCAAAGACCTCCCCTCAAAGATTAAGGTGTGTCTTACCCAAGCCATGGTATTTTCATCAAATGCATGTGAAAGCTGGATAATGAATAAGGAAGATGGGAGGAAAATTGAAGCCTTTGAATAGTGATGTTGGGGGAGAATATTGAGTATACCATGGACTGCCAAAAGAATGAACAAATCTGTCTTAGAAGTAGTACAACCAGAATGCTCCTTAGAAGCAAGGATGGCGAGACTAGGTCTTACGCACTTTGGACATGTTGCCAGGAGGGATCAGTCCCTGGAGAAGGACACCATGCTTGGTAAAGTACAGGGTCAGTGGAAAAGAGGAACAACCTCAACGAGATGGATTGATACAGTGGGTCCAACAATGGGCTCAAGCATAACAAAGACTGTAAGGATGGTGCAGGACTGGGCGGTGTCTTGTTCTGTTGTGCACAGCGTTGTTATGAGTTGGAACCCACTCAATGGCACCTAACAACAACAACAACAACATCCTAAACCATCTATGGATTTTGAAAATCAGACTCAGTATTGACAGCCATGGACATTGGGCACATCTTGAGAATTCAATGTAAGAAACGCTGATATTGAAAGCTGCAGAACACTTTTAGTTTATGTCAGATATGCATGGCAAGATGATTTGATGGACGACTTTTTGTGTTGTTTAAATTTAACTTCACACTAAAGTTGATTAGATATTTTTACAGAATTAGGAACCTACATTGTTGGTCAATATAAGTTAACCCAGAAAGCCTGTAAAGGAATCACAAGTGAAGGAAGAGCATATGGAATTGGAAAACATAGCAGAGTCATTAAGAAATTGTTACAATCTACTAATAATGATGCTAGGCGGAATCATTGTTTTAACCATCAAGGAGCTTTGGGATCCAGAGAAATTCTACAGAAACTCATGGGTGTGTTAAAACATGCAGTAAAATTGTTAATTTTATAAAATTAGCTCACCGAGTAACCTACTTCTTGAAACACTTTGTTCAGAGATTGGAACTAGTCATACTCACTTGCTGTATCATACCAAAGTTCATGTTTTGTGATTGGGTCAGTGAAATAGGACTTTTGTGTCCATTAATTTCCAGAAGGCAACCTTCACATCTTTGTTCCTCAGGCTATAGATGAGGGGGTTCAGCATGGGGTTAACCACTGTGTAGAATACAGAGCCCACTTTGACTGTTTGCCGAGAGTGTTTGGAGTTAGGCACACAGTAAAGGGAAAGGATGGTCCCGTGAAACATGGTGATGGCAGTCAGGTGGGAGGCACAGGTGGAGAAGGCTTTGTGACGTCCACTGGCAGATCGGATTTTTAGTACACTCACAAAAATAAAAACATATGAAGTGAGAATGATTAGTAGTGTACTCACCTCACTGAAGGTGGCAAACCCAAAAAGCAGACATTGGGGAATGTGTATATCAGAGCTAGAGACAGCTATGAGAGCAGTATACTCACAGAAAAAGTGGTTGATTACATCGTGTCCAGAGAAGTCTAGAAGGAGAGCATAGCAAAAGAGTACTAAGGGGTCAAAGATCCCCCACAGATATGAGCCAGCCACCAGCAGGGCACAGAGTCTTTGTGACATGACCACTGTATAGAGCAGAGGATTGCAGATGGCCACAAAGCGGTCATAGGCCATCACTGCTAGCAAGAAGGACTCAGTCACCACTGCAGTGCAGGACAGGAAGAACTGGAGCATGCAGCTAAAGTAGAAGATGCTTTTGTCTGCCATGACCAAGTTTTCAAGCAGCTTTGGAGTAATGATAGAGGAGTAACAAAAGTCAACAAAAGAAAGGTGACTAAGGAAAAAGTACATGGGGGTGTGAAATTTGGGATTAATCTTGATGATCACTATCATCCCAAGATTCCCTACCACGGTGACAATGTATGTGATCAGAAACACAAGGAAGAGAGGGATCTGAATCTCTGGGTAATCTGTGAATCCCAAGAGGGCAAATGTTGTCTCCACACTGAGGTTTCTTTCAGCCATTGTCACACTTTCTTTCAATGGGAAGAGAGAGTTGTTCCTGCCAAAAGAGAAGATGTGTGGGGTGAATGTGTTATGATTTGTTCTGGTAGAGAAAAGATAACATGACGAAACAGTTTTTGGAACTAGTTCTCTCCATGTAGAAAATGCCTCACCCAAATAACTGCAATGTGTATCCCAAACCAAGCTGATGTCTAAAATGTCAAAGCATTTCCATTGTCTTTTGCGATATTGGAATATGGGTTTCCATATAAGTACTTATGATATTGAGTGTATAGGAGTTATATTTACACACAAGTTAATTTTATCCTTGGATGCACACATTAGATAGTAGCATCAAACACACATAACTGGTACTGAGCAAATTTTTTCACATACCTACAGCACATAAGCTAGTGAGATTCTGTGAAAAAAATGTAAGATTTTTGCCTCCAGAAACAAAATATGCTGCTGCTGTTTTTTGCCTATATACTCAAATTAAATAAAATATTTAAAGGAATATACTTCTAAGTTTAAAATAAGATACCAGAGAACCTAAGAAGAAAGCAGAGTGATCTCATTCCAAAACCAAAACCAACTGCCATCCAGATCTCATTAGCACTTTTTAATCCATGAAAGCTACTACTTCTGTTGAATTGCTTAGTTGCCCAGTGGTTGAAGCTAAAGAGGGCAATAACTTCCTTTTGACCTGAGAGGTATGCCCACTCTATTAGGGTTGATGGCTTAATTTATCAGTTAAAGCTTAGCTTCTATCATAGCCCAGGCGTTATACATACATGAGGAGCCTTGATGGAGCAGTAGTGTTGCAGTGGTTAGGAGTCTGGCTGCTAACCAAAAAGATCAGCAGTACAAACCCAGTAGCTACTCCTTAGAAACCTATGGGACAGTTCTACTCTGTCCTATTGGGTCAATATTAGTCCAAATTAACTCGATGCGAACGGGTTTGGTTTTGGTTTGGGTGGAGTAGTAGTTAAAGCTGAAAGGCTGACAGTTCAAACCCCCAGCTTCTGGAGGGAGAAAGGTGTTGTAGTCAGCTTCCATAACGATTTACAACCTTGGAAACCATATGGGGGGTTCTGCTATCTACCATAGGGTCGCTAAGAGTTACAATCGACTTGATGACAACAGATATATATATGTGCAAATATATATATGTGTGCATATGCATTCACAATACATACATGCATACATGCACATACGCACACATGTGTACATGTGTATATGTATATATGCATATATTTTAGAGGTTCCGAGATTTATCAAATTAGAGTTAGAACTAACCAGAAAGTTATATTTGCATATGAATTGCGGCTTGCTTAGTCAATTCTTATAAAAAGTTTATATACCAAATTAAGGTGCATAATAAGAGGATAAGGGAAAATATCCATTTTCAAGTAGAAAATTTATTCTATTCTTTGTGAAATGCCTGTCAATGGATAATAAAGCCAAATATGTCCATGATTATTAAGTTCTTTCCTTAATATGATTGGGCATAGACTTAACAGTTTTAGTGACTTAACATTGAAAGAAAAAAAAAAGAAGGTCCTATTATCATAAAAAAAAAGGGAAATAATATTTTCACTATTTCATTTAAAAAAAAAAAAAAACCTGAGGCAACTCACCTGCTGCAGAGAAACAGGCCACCACTGTCCTGTTTCTCTGTAAGCTGAGTATTTTGGGAGCACTGTAGCTATTACGTCTACCTCTACAGCCCTTGGGACTCCAACTCTGGGGAATCACTAGCAACTATGCCTCAAGCCAATTAACTAAGACAAGAGCCAGGTTCTTTGTACCGTCGTCAAAGGCTGGAATTTCCTTGTAATCGCATAGAAAAGTTGCAGCACGAAGTTGACTACCAGCCTTTATTTGCACATTACTAAATGTCCTATGGAATTAATAAATCTAAGCTTTTTTTTTTTTTTTAAGGCAGGATTTCTCACATCAAAGATTCTTACCACATCTGTAATAAAATTGCCTAGAGTTCTACTCTTCTAGGCCCCCAAAAGCTTCTGAGATCAGAATTCCTCGGAATGGGACTCAACAGTATCCACATTTAAGAAGGAACTTCGGTGACACATAGCAACATTAAAGTGTAAAAACTACTGCTAAGTGCTAAAATCATGTTGGTAAGATGGTAAGATCCAGTATGTTTTTTTCCCCCATCTTCTGTATACTTAACAGGATGCTAGAAATGAGAATTGAATAGCAGATTGAACCCATTCATCCATTAATTCAACACATTTTTTGGTGTCCATCATGAATATTTTTTTATTTATCATGCTGATCATTTTATGTTTGCTTCTACCTGTCCGTTTTCTGCTCTTCTGTCTCTTTCTATGCGCTACTTGGTATGATACACAGAAGATTGATATCAATGTAAGATCCCTTGTTGTTTACCCGCAGATCATTTTCTCTAAAATGATGTTACTAAGAGGCTATTGATATGAGGAAGGAGAGAGTTTGACATATCAGACTGAGATTTGTGAGATTCTTAACTATGACTTTTTTTCACTTTTGTTCCCTTGGTTACCCATGAGGGCCTTCACATAGAAATCAACATTTTTTCTTCACACTCAGTGATATCATGATTACCATCACTTCCTGTACAATAACAAACATATATGAGGCCTTAGGAAGAAAGAAAGAAAGAACTTGGTTAGAGTTTAGAGATAGTGCCTCCAGGCTCTTACTGCTAATTCTCCTACATGCATACTACTCCATAAACCAAACCAAATCCTTGGTGTCAAGTTGATTCTGACTCAGCAACCCTATAGGACAGAGTAAAACTGCCCCATAGGGTCTCCAAGGAGCGGTTGGTGGATGCAAACTGCTGACCTCTAGGTTAGCAGCTGTAGCTCTTAACCACTGTGTCACCAGGGCTCCAAAATCCCAGTCAGCTACAATTTTTCAATTTTCTGTAACTTTGACATGCACATTGTTTAAAGAGGATTGAAGAATTTTGCTGTTGTTGTTGCCTGTTTGTTTTTTAATCATGTACCATGCCAATATGTGTGTCAAACAATTTGAGTTTTATGATTCAATGCTTACTTGTTAAATATTAGATTCTTAGGACTACCAGAAGAAATTACCACAAACTTGGTGGCTTAAAAGAACAGAAATTTATTTGCTTACAGTTCTGGGGGCCAAATGTTTGAAATGAAGGTAATGGCAGGGACATGCTCCCTCTAAAGACCCTAGAAGGAAATCCTTCCTTGACTCTTCCAGCTTCCCATGGGTCCTTGTGTTCCTGGGCTTGTAGTAGCATAACTCCAAGCCCTGCCTTCATCTCCACATGGCCTTCGTCCCTGTGTGACTCTGTGTCCTTTTCTGCTTCTCATAATGAGACTCTCACTGGATTTATAGCCCACCCTAAGAGAGTATGTAGAAGTCCTGGTGGCATAGTGGTCAAGAATTAGGCTGCTAACCTAAAGTTGGCAGTTCAAACCCACGAGCTGCTCCACAAGAGAAAGATGTGGCAGTTGGCTGCCATAAAGATTACAGCCTTGGAATTCCTGTGGGGTAGTTCTACTTGTCCTATAAGGTCACTGTAAGTGGAAATTAATTCTGTAGCAATGGGTTTTAGTGTTAAGAAAATATGAATTTATATTAATCCTTAACTATGTCTGCAAAGACTATATCTACAAAAAGTTTGTGTTCTGAAGTTCTAGGTGGGTATGAGTATTTTGGGGGGAGACACTATTCGATCCACTACAGTTGATTCACTTCACATACGATTCAAAGCTATTTTACTAAAGATTGAAGTGACTAGAAATCAAATTATCAGATAACTGGTATATTGCAATAGATTTAAAAATTGAATGGGTAAATTGACTAAATAATTTGAATCAGCATCTCTTCTAGAAACACTGAATGATTTAAGCAAACTCTTTCTAGAAAGATAAATAAATCTTCAAGATTGTGTTAGGTGGCTCATTAACTTTCTGACAGTCTCCTTCACATCTTTGTTCCCGAGACTATAGATCAGGGGGTTCAGCAAGGGGATGACCACTGTATACTACTTTGACTATGAGCCATGAGGTTTTGGAATGGAGTACACAATAGAGGAACAGGACAGTCCCATAGAAAATGGTGATGGCAGTCAAGTGGGAGACACAGGTGGAGAAGGTTTTTTGGAGCCCCCCGTCGGAAGGCATTTTTATGACAGTTACAAAAACGAAAAGTGTAGCGAGGATAATCACCTGGCTGCTGACCTCACTGAATATGGCAATGACAAAACAAAGCACCTGGATGATATAGGGATCAGAGCAGGAGACAGAAACAATGACAGAGTGCTCACAGACAAAGTTATTTATGACGGTAGAGCCACAAAAGGATAATGTCAGGCGAAAATAAGTGAGTGTCAGGGAAGCAACTATACCCCATGCATAGGGCCCACTGGCTAATGATGCCCAGAGCTTTTGGGACATGACGACAGTGTAAAGCAGGGGGTTACAAACTGCCACAAAAAGGTCATAGGCCATCACTGCCAACATGAATGTTTCTGCAATTGCAAATATAGAAGCCAAGAAGAACTGCATGATGCACCCTGTGAAGGAGATGGCTCTGTCTCCTGCAACCAAGTTTTCTAATAGTTTGGGTGTAACTATAGCGGAGTAGCAGAAATCAACAAAAGACAAGTGACTGAAGAAAAGGTACATGGGGTTGTGGAGTCTGGGGTTGATCCTGATGATCACAATCATGCCCAGGTTCCCCACCACAGTGACCATGTAGACAAGCTGAGTTTTGAACCTCCCCTCAAAAAACCGTCCATTTGACTCTAACTCATGGCAACTCCATGTCTTACAGAGTAAAACTACTCCACATGGTTTTGTTGACTGTGATGTTTATGGAAGCAGTTTGCCAGGCCTTTCTTCCATGAGCTGCTAGGTAGGTTTAAACTGCCATCCCTTAGGTTAGCAGTCAATGACAAATCCAGACGTTTCCTTATACGTTTCTTCATTTTGATCCTTTTTGCTGTAATAAAACTGGAATTGAGTCCTGTGTGTCATTTTAGCAAATTCTAGAAACTCAGGGAGCTGTGGGAGTTAACAGGTTAGATGTGAGGGGCCTGTAGACCCCCTAACTTGCTGCTGATATCTGAGGTCTCGAGCAGACATGGAGTCTGGAGGACTGTGCTCTTCATCTTTGAGACCTGACCTAAGTCCGAGTGGTAGGGTCGGAAGGAAAAGTGGGTCGTAAGAAACTGGTATCCCCACAAAAATGAACTGATCTGATTTTTTTTCTTTCCTTTTCAGGCATCTTTTTTCACTCCAGTGGACCCTGTAATACTTTTAGGAGTGACTGCTGTTCTAAATTCTGTCTGTTTAAAAGCAAGAATTGTTTTTCTTCTCCTGATCCAAACACTGAGTCATATAGGTGTTCTGTCCTATATCAGAAGTAATTGCAGTTGAAAAGCCATCCCTTTTTAGACAAACCACAACTCCACCTTTGATCTCAACAAGACACTTACATCAGAGGGAATTATACCTCATCAGTACAGTTCCCAAAACTTCTTAACTTAGATGAATTTGAATTATGAGAAGATCAACGTCAGCAAAGGCACAACGCAGGTGCAGATTTACCTATTATAGGCATATATGTTATTTATGTGTGTGGAAACCCTGGTGGCATAGTGGTTAAGTACTATGGCTGCTAACCAAGAGGTCAGCAGTTTGAATCCACCAGGTGCTCCTTGGAAACGCTATGGGGCAGTTCTACTCTGCCTTGCAGGGTCGCTAGGAGTTGGAATTGACTCAACAGCAGTGGGTTTGTTTTTTTGGTTTTGGAGGCATTGTTGTTGTTGTGTGCCTTCCAGCCACTATATTTCATTTTCCCTGGATTAAAATGACTAGAGGTTGTCTTATCCTTCCTGCCTTCTCCTGTTTATGCTTGATAACTCATCATGAAAGAAAATGTACCTCTTGTTGAAATATCACTTAAGAAAAGAGTAAAAAATATTCATAAGAGGAAAACAAACACACACATACACACACCTACAAACACACACACCACGGTATTTTTTTTCCTCCACTATATAATTGCATACATTAACAAGAACCATTTTCTCCTGTTAAACTATTTGATTTCATTTCTCTTAGGTAAATAAACACCTAGGGAAGAAACTGCTCAATTTTATGTAAAGTACCTGTATAAGTTCATAAGATACCACTAAGCTATTTTTCAAATACATTTTACCTGCTACATTTCCATCTGAAGCACATGAATATTCCACCTCATCCGTGTTCACAGGAATGTTTGACATTTCAATCTTTTTAACTTTAGCCATTCTAATGGGTAAGTAGTGGTGTCTCATTTTAGCTTTAATATGCGTTGCACTGATGACTAATGATGCCGAGTAGCTTTTCAAGTGCTCATTGACTGGTTGGATAACTTCTGTATATGTTCTGCATATATATCAATTGTCAGGCTTATATATTGCAAGTATTTTCTCACAGTTTGTGGCTGACCTTTCCTTTTTCTTAATGATGTCTTTGAAGAGCAGTCATTTTTCAAGTTGATAAAATTAATTTTATCAATTTTTAATTCATTCTTTTTGTTCTATGTAAAAAAGTCCTTACACCAAGTGTTCAAAAATTTTCCCATATTTCTGCCATTTTTTAATTTCTGTTAAGTTTTAGCTTTTATCTTTGTGTCTATGACCTATAACTTTTAATTCAAATTAATATTTGTGTATGGTGTGAGGTAAGACCTAAGGTTAATTTTTCAATAGGAGTATCTCATTGTTCCAACATTATTTCGTTGAAAAAGTATCGTTTCTCCTTTGAAATTTAAATGAGAAAAAATATATGAGTATATTTGGACACTATTCTATTCCATTGATCTATAGGTAACTCCTTACTCCAATAACTTACTTTTAATTATTCAAATACTTTCTTTAGAAAAAAAATGATAAAATGAATATTAGGCTGGCAAAACAATACTTTAATTAAATTGGGTTTCCTAGTGAGCAGGCCATATTTTTTATTTAATATACATGAATTCTGCTATTCAGTGTAATAACTATCAAAACGTTGCCTTGTGTACAAGACACCATAAGCTGAAGCACTTGTTAAAGCCACCTCTAGAGGATAGAATTTCTGTTTAGAATTCTAGGGGAATATCCTGGATTTGTGCATATTTGATAAACTAGGAATTTGATTTACTTTGGGAACACACATAAAAAATTACACCATATATGGTAAAGTATTTTAAAATAATTCACATATATTGCAACAAATTGAGAATTTTATTTTTTTTTTTTAATTTTTGGTTTACATGTGCTTTAGAGCTATTTCACTAAACATTGATGTATGGAAACATCAGTCATCATGAAATCGTACATATACTACTATAGATGTATTAACTCACAGGCTACTGGGTAAAATAATCTGAATAGTAAATTATACTACACGAGTTGAACGATCTTTAGCATAATGAATCAAATTATTTTTGGAATGTAAAATACTGAACCTAGCAATATCACGGTGATTGAAAAAGCAGTTTTGTTTTAATTAATTTTCTGAATGTGTCCTTCACATCCTTGTTCCTAAGGCTGTAGATCAGGGGATTCAACATGGGAATCACCACAGTATAAAACACAGAAGCCACTTTACTATGAGCCAGGAAGTTCGGAGTTAGGGATACAGTAGAGGAAAAGGATGGTCCCATGGAAGATGGTGATGGCAGTCAGGTGGGAGGCAAAGGTAGAGAAGGTTTTATGGCGCCCACTTGTAGAAGGCATCTTCATGACAGTGATAAAAATGAATACATAGGAAGTGAAGATGATCATCAGGCTGCTCACCTCATTGAATATGGCAACAATAAAACACAGCATCTGACTGATGTAGGGGTCTGAGCAGGAGACAGAAACAATTACAGAGTGGTCACAGATAAAATTATTTAGAATGCTAGACTCACAATAAGATAATGTGAGAAGAAAGTATAGAGAGCACACTACACCCCATGTGTAGGACCCAGCCACCAGCAGAACACAAAGCTTCTGAGACATAGTAGTAGTATAAAGCAAGGGGTTACAAACTGCCACAAAATGGTCATAAGCCATCGCCGTTAGCATGAATGTTTCTGTCACTCCAAATAAGCAAGCAAGACAAAACTGCATGATGCAACCAGAGAAGAGATAGTTCTGTCTTCCACAATCAAGTTCTCCAGCAGTTTGGGTGTAACTACAGTGGAATAACAGAAATCCACAAAAGACAAGTGACTGAGGAAAAAGTACATAATCGTGTGGAGTTTTGGATTGATCCTGATAATTATTATCATGCCTAGATTCCCCACCGCGTTGACTGTGTAGGTGGACAAGAAAGTCAGGAAGAGTGGAACGTGGAGTTCTGGGTATTCTGAAAAACCCAACAGTATAAACGTGGGTATGATACTTTGATTTCCTTCAGATAACATGATTCCTGTTGGAGAAAAAACACAAGTTGACTAGGAAGAAGCAGAGAGAGGAAAGAGGTTTCATGTGGTTCTGTGGGGAGTGATATGAAACAGTGAGTCTCAAAGTGTGGCCCCCAAATCAGCAACATCAGAATCATTTGGGAACTTATTAGGAATGCAAATTCTTCAGCCCTACTGCCAACCTCCTAAATAAAAACTCAGATGGGACTCATAATTTGGGGTGAAATCAGGCCTCCAGGTGATTTTGTTGCCTGCTAAAGTGTGAAAAACACCGGTGTGAAAAACATATAAATGAAAAAAACCTGTTGCCATTAAGTTGATTCAGATTCATAGTGACAATATAGGACAGAGTAGAACTGCCCCGTAGAGTTTAGCAGCCGATCTCTTAACCACGACACTAACGAAATCCAAAACCAAACCGTTTGCCACTGAATAGATTCCAACTCATAGCGACCCTATAGGACAGAGTAGAACTGCCACATAGAGTTTCCAAGGTGAGTTTCTAAGGTCAACCATTAGACCACCAAAGTTTCCACTACAACAACAGGGCTCTCTCTCTCTCTCTCTCTATAACTTAGGAAGCACTGGTGGTGTAGTAGTTAAGTGCTACAGCTGCTAACCAAGAGGTAGGCAGTTCAAATCTACCATGCGCTCCTTGGAAGCTCTATGGGGAAGTTCTACTCTGTCCTATAGGGTCACTATGAGTTGGAATTCTCTCGACAGCAGTGGGTTTTTAATATATTACTCTTTATTATATGTTACTATATATATTACATATACATATAACTATTTAAAAGCTAGTATTTGTTAGTATTATTAATATGAAACTAACATATACATATAGGGCATATAAGAAAATTAAAGAAACCAGAATCAAGGGTGGTATAACAAAAACACAAAGAACCTTTATAAATTTTAGAATTATTTACTTTTAAATTTTCCACCTTGTCTAGGCATAGCATGGAATCAAATACTTCTAGAATTTTTGAGTTGAAATATACCTTAAAATGTATCTAGCCCAACTTTTCACTTAATAGTTCAGATTTCTACACATAATCTCATCCCTGAGATGCTCATGTAGTCTCTGTCATCAAAACCTCCATCAATGGTATACTGACTCCTGAATATTTTATGGGGTTTCTATTGATTGTTGTGCTTAACTTTTATTATTAATTAAATTTAATTAATTAAAATTTTATGAGTAGTAAAAATTAATTAAAGTAATTTCTTTCTTATGCATATGTGTGTATACACATACATATATACATATACAGTTTCAAGAAAGCATATTTATCTTATATTCACCAACAATAATTCCATTAAAAAAAACATTCTACACTGCAAATTATATATTTCCTTAACCAGTAAGAAGCAAGCCCTCTTTTATGATGAGATAAACTTGGCAATGAGAACAGTAACATCACAAAATGACTGTCCCCGGGATATAGACATGAGGCTGCAGCAAAAATGCATCAGTGAGCTGTCTCAGCTTTATAGCTTTGCCTGGACTCAGCCCCAGGAGTGCCTACGTTACATGTACTACAAGTAGCCCCGACACAGAGTACTTGTCGTGACCATATTCTTCCCAATAACAAAAGGGACTGGGCAGATACATTTTAAACATCCATTATTGTTCATGCTATTTTAAAAATTAAGTTCTCCCTCAACATTTGAACATCTACCCTATTTTAACTAAACAAAACCCTGGCAAGTTAAGGTGATGGCTACTACTTCTGCTACTATTTAAAACACTTATTAGGTCCATAACAAAAACATACACAGAGAAAACTTTGACATTTGCCCTAGCAATTTCAAATAAACTTGTTAAAAACCCATGGATTAGAATTAGGATTTTATTCAAATGGAAACTAGGACGAGGGGAGTTCAAAATCAGCAAAATCTCCGAAGCCTTCTGCCACTTTTCTTTATTAATTCTCAGTAGTGTCACCACTGCCAGTTTCTGCAACACACAGTATAATTCTCCGGATCATTTCATGCCCTGTTGTGAAAATTCAAACAAGTCCAACCATAAAAAGGGATCTCTTACATTTTTTAATCCGTATGAGCTGGAGTTCCATGTTTTCTACCTTAATAGAAAAATACCAGAAGAGAACTGAACTGACCTGAAACCACGAGCTTTTGATTAATTAATTTAATGAGGATTTCCTTTTAAGATAAATGAATTTCAGGCAGTTTTCTTCTCAGTAATTGAACATTCTTTAAAAAAACTAGCAGACCTGAGGTCTGTAGCACGAGTGACAGTAGATTTAAATGGGTATGCCAGGAAAACGGCATTTTATTTCCCAGATATAAGAAATATCAGAGATTAAAAAAAAAAAAAACCCAAATCCACAGTCCAAAACCTCCCAGTCTCTGGGATTTATATCTGCTGCCATGACCGTGGGTCGCTATGAGTCAGAATCGACTCGATGGCACGGGGGGTTTTGGTTGCCATGACCGTGGAGATATAGACCCTAGAGAATCATAACTAAAACATTACTCAGTGAGCCACATACCAAGCAATTAGTTGAAATGCTCTCTTGTGTCATTGTGGTGGATGTATTTTCTTTAAACTCATTAAGGATAATTACTGAATCTATTCCATTAGTCTTCTTTTAGAAATTAAATTATTAAAAGAATTCATATTTCCTGAAGAAAACATGAACTACAGAGTTTGAAAAAAGAACATATAAAAAATAAATAGTTGCTATTAACTGTATTGCATTTGAAACTCTACATTTAAGTTTATAGTGGAGAAATGTGGCAAAACTACCTTAACCAAATGATGACGGTTACCATCATGAGTGATGCCATGGGCATATCATACACTCCCTGATATGATGTGATGATAAAGGCACTTTGCCTCTGTGAAAGTCTTCCTCAAAGCTCAAAATCCCAACTTAATCACAGAAAGCCATCAGACAAACTTAGATTTGGGGACATTCTATAAGATATCTAGCCAGTGCTCTTTAAGATTTTCAAAGTCAAGAAAAATGAGAAAAGTTAGAAACTGTCACAGACCAGATGACACTGGGGAGACTATAGCTAAATGCCATGTGATACACTGAATTAGATCATGAAACAGAGAGAGGACATTGATAGAAAAACTTGTGAGTTTTAAACACAGTCTGGAGTTTAGTAATACTAACACACCAACAAACAATATCCATGGAAGCAGCACTCAAGAAATGAAATGATGTATTGCATTGGGAAAATCTGTGGCTAAATACCTCTTTAAAGTTTAAAAAGCAAACACATCACTTTGATGACTGAGGTGCGTTTGAATCAAGCCATTCTATTTTCAATCTATTCATATGCACATACTCCATGTGTTTGTCGTCTGTCATACCGTGGGGGCTTGCCTGTTGCTCTGTTGCTGGAAGCTATTTCACCAGTATTCGAATACCAGTAGGGCCACTCATGGCTGACATGTTTCAGCTGAGCTTCCAGACTAAGACAGACTAGGAACAAGGACAAAGCAGTCTACTTCTGAAAAGATTTAACCAGTGAAAACCTTATGAATAGCAGTGAAACATTTTCTGATATAGTGCCTGTAGATGAGCCCCCCAGGTTGGAAGGCACTCAAAATACGACTGGGGAACAACTGCTCCCTCAAAGTAGAGTTGACCATAATGATGTGGATGGAGTCAAGCCTTTGGGGCCTTCATTTGCTGATGAGGCCTGACTCAAAATGAGAAAAAACAGCTGCAAATATCCATTAATAATTGGAGTGTGGAATGTATGAAGTATGAATCTAGAAAAATTGGGAATTGTCAAAAATGAAATGAAAAACATAAACATCAACATCCTAAACATGAGCGAGCTGAAATGGACAGGTATTGGACATTTTGACGCAAACAATCATATGGTCTACTATGCTGGGAAGGACAACTTGAAGAGGAATGGCTTTGCATTCATCATCAAAAAGAACATTTCAAGATCTATCCTGAAGTACAATGTTGTCGTTGATAGGATAATACCTATAAACCTACAAGGAAGACCAGTTTATACAACTATTATTCAAATTTATGCACCAACCACTAAGGCATAAACAGTATACAAAACATTATAAAGAATGTAGAAGAAAAACTAGATAATTGGGAGCTCCTAAAAATCAAACACTAATGCTTATCCAAAGACTTCACCAAAAGAGTAAAAAGACTATGTACAGACTGGGAAAAAGTTTTTAGCTATGACATTTCTGATCAGCATCTGATCTCTAAAATCTACATGATACTGGAAAACTCAGCTACAAAAAGACA
Source organism: Elephas maximus indicus (assembly GCF_024166365.1). Taxonomy (NCBI): domain Eukaryota; kingdom Metazoa; phylum Chordata; class Mammalia; order Proboscidea; family Elephantidae; genus Elephas; species Elephas maximus. The sequence continues at coordinate 105,224,426 of NC_064825.1, read as the reverse complement.
AGTAACCCAATTAAAAAATGGGTAAAAGATATGAATAGACACTTCACTAAAGAAGACATTCAGGTAGGTAACAGATATATGATGAAATATTCACGATCATTAGCCATTAGAGAAATGCAGATCAAAACTACAAGGAAATTTCATCTCACTCCAACAAGGCTGGCATTAATACAAAAAAACACAAAATAATAAATGTTGGAGAGGCTGTGGAGAGATTGGAACACTTCTATACTGCTGGTGGGAATGTGAAATGGTACAACTACTTTGAAAATCAATTTGGCACTTCCTTAAAAAGCTATTAATAGAACTACCATAAGATCCAGCAATCCCACTCCTTGGAATATATCCTAGAGAAATAAGAGCCTTTACATGAACAGATATATGCACACCCATGTTTATTGCAGCACTGTTTACAATAGCAAAAAGCTGAAAGCAACCAAGGTGCCCATCAACGGATGAATGGATAAATAAATTATGGTATATTCACATAATGGAATACTACGCATCGATAAAGAACTGTGAGGAATCTGTGAAACATTTCATAACATGGAGGAACCTGGAAGGCATTATGCTGAGTGAAATTAGTCAGATGCAAAAGGACAAATATTGTATAAGACCACTAGTATCAGAACTTGAGAAATAGTTTAAACTGAGAAGAACACATTTTTTTGTGGTTACGAGATGGGGGAGGGAGGGAGGGTGGGAAAAGTATATTCACTAATTAGATAGTAGACAAGATCTACTTTAGGTGAAGGGAAAGACAGCACACAGTACAGGGGAGTTCAGCACAATTGGACTAAACCAAAAGCAAAGAAGTTTCCTGAATAAACTGAATGCTTTAAGGCCAGCGTAGCAGGGGCAGGGGTCCGGGGACCATGGTTTCAGGGGACATCTAAGTCAATTGGCATAATAAAATCTGTTAAGAAGACATTCTGCATCCCACTTTGAAGAGTGGCGTCTGGGGTCTTAAATGCAGACAAGCACCCATCTAAGATGAATCAATTGGCCTCAACCCCCCTGGATCAAAGGAGAATGAAGAACACCAAGGACACAAGGTGGTTACGAGCCCAAGAGACAGAAAGGGACTCATGAACCAGCGACTACATCATCCTGAGACCAGAAGAACTAGATGGTGCCCAGCTACAACCGATGACTGCCCTGACAGGGAACAGAACAGAAAACCTCTGAGGGAGCAGAAGAGCAGTGGGATGTAGACCTCATATTCTCATAAGACCAGGCTTAATGGTCTGACTGGGACTGGAAGGACCCTGGTGGTCATGGCCTCCAGATCTGTTGGCCCAGGACAGGAACCATTACTGAAGCCAACACTTCTGACATGAATTGGACTGGACAATGGGTTGGAGAGGGATGCTGGTGAGGAGTGAGCTTTTAGGATCAGGTGGACACTTGAGACTATGTTGGCATCTCCTGCCTGGAGAGGAGATGAGAGGGTGGAGGGGGTTAGAAGCTGGCAAAATGGACACGAAAAGAGAGAGTGGAGGGAGAGCGTGGGCTGTCTCATTAGGGGGAGAGTAAATGGGAGTGTGTAGCAAGGTGTATATGGGTTTTTGTGTGAGAGACTGACTTGATTTCTAAACTTTCACTTAAAGTACAACAAAAATTATTTTAAAAAAACTGCAAAAAAAAAAATTCAACTCTCCTTAGTTTACATAAAAGGATACTGAGCTGCCAACTCTGAGATGATGAGTAATCTGAGGATGCAAAGAGCATTTCCAGACCTCCACGTCAGTGTTTTTGTGTTGCATTACATTTTCTTCTGTCTTACAAGGTCCATTCCCTACAAAGTTCTTGTCTGAGCCCATTTTGATTTCTTTCTTCTGCAAGCTTTAAGTTGTTATGTTTAGTGTTTTATTTTTAATTAAAAACCATCAGCAATATGGTCCACAACTTCCTTATGGCGTTTTCACTTCCTTATTCCTGAAAGTGTAAATCACAGGATTGAGCAGGGGAGTTACAGTGGTGTAAAATATGGCCACCATCTTATCGAAGGAAAAAGCAGATGGAGGTCGGGCATATAGAAATATGCATGGGACAAAGAATAAAACCACAACAGAAATGTGAGATCCACAGGTGGCAAGAGCTTTCCTCCGGCCTTCACAGCTATGTGTTCTTAGTGAGAACAAGATGACACAATAGGAGATAAACAACAAGGAGAAATTTATGATACAGATAAACCCACTATTGGCAACCACCAAAAGGCCAAGTATGTGAGTATCAGTGCAGGCAAGCTCCAGTAATGGGTACAAATCACATAGGAAGTGATTGATGGCATTGGGGCCACAGAAAGGCAGCTGGAAAGTAAAGAGAATTTGTATCACAGAATGCAAGAAGCCTCCTGTCCAGGCTACCCCATCAGGATACCACAGAGCCTCCAGTTCATGAGAGAGAGGTAGCGCAATGGCTTGCAAATGGCCACATAGCGGTCACAGGCCATGGCGGTGAGAATAATCATTTCAGCACCAGTAAATAAATGTTCAGCAAAGAGCTGGGTCATGCAGCCCTCGGAGGAGATGGTTTTCCTCTCGTGGAGTGAGTCTACAATCATCTTTGGGGCGAATGCAGAGGAATAGCACACATCCAGGAAGGGCAGAAAGGCCAGAAAGACGTACATGGGGGAGCCCAGGAGTGCTGGGCTGCTGATAATGGTCACCACAATCAGCAAATTGTCCCCAACAGTTGCAATGTAGGAGAACAAAAATATAACAAATCCTATTTTTTGAACATTTGGATTCTGTGAAAGCCCCAAGAGGACAAACTCAGTTACAAAGCTTTGATTTTGCATGATGTCAGAGGAAAAGGTGGAAGCTACCACAGTGACCTTGAAGAATCTGAAATTAAGAGACAGAGATATTTGTCTCAGAATAGTATATGGTATTAACTAGTCATCAACAGGTTGGTGCATCCATAAGCAAAGTTATTTTAAGTGCTTCTATTTTTGTTGAGAATATGAAATTAGAAATTTCTTGAAGGTGGTAGTGAGACATCAGGCAGAACTGAGGTTAAATACTTTAAAATAGAGCTTCAGTATGAGTGAAGGGAAACACTCATAAGTGGTAGGGATGACATTTTTTTTTTTTTTTATCTAGGTCCTGACTCTGATTAGTCCATAATGGCTACCAAAAGTGACTTGTTGAGAAGGAGTCTGAAATACATCGAGGCTCTGAAGAAAGGAGGACCGTAATGTCTTACTCTTGCCTGTTATTGGCATGGCAAGGGAACAAGCATGACTTGCACGGGAAATGCATCTCTCACCTGAAGATTGCCTTATCTACAAATAGAAGAAGAGACAACTTGCAGCTTAAGAGGCACTTGGAAATCATACATATTCTCTCAAATATTTCCTTACAAGTCTGAGCTGAACTGGACATTTATGATGAATTAATTAATTCCTTATAAAAAATAAAGGCCTGTGGAAAAGTGCCTAGCTGTATGCTTAGCAAGTAATAAGTGCTGGGTTGCTCTTTTAATTCATCATTTTAAAATGAAAACAGAAAATGATAAAAATAATAATACTACTTCAAAATGTTGTGCTGATGACTAAGTAAGGCAATGGAAGGAAAGCAATTTTTGAGTGCCTGGTGTCTAGGATACAGTCCATGTTAAGACTTATTATCCACGTGTTACTAGTAACAAACTCATCGTTTGAGAGGTTATATTCAAAAGAATAACAGAGGTAGATTTGGATTTTCTGGCTCCAAAACCCAAGTTGGTTCCACTGAATTAATATGGAAAACCAAAAAACCAAAACCAAACCCAGTGCCGTCGAGTCGATTCCGACTCATAGCTACCCTATAGGACAGAGTAGAACTGCCTCATAGAGTTTCCAAGGAGCGCTTGGTGGATTCGAACTGCCAACCCTTTCGTTAGGAGCTGTAGCACTTAACCACTATGCCACCAGGGTTTCCTTAATATGGAAAGGGATGAGAATTTTTTTTTTAGGGAGAACTTCAGAGCAAGGATGGCCTTTTTACAGTCTCCATTCACCTCTGAAGGTTAAAATCTTCTGATTCCTTTGTTCATGCATAAATGAGTCGCCTAAAGGCAAAGAAACTGCAAATGATTTATAATCAGAGGGTAATGGCCTTATCATATACATTGTTGTTGTTGTTAGGTGCCGTCGAGAGGTTTGGACTCATAGCAACCCTATGCACAACAGAACAAAACACTGCCCAGTCCTGCGCCATCCTTACAATCGTTATGCTTGAGCTCATTGTTGCAGCCACTGTGTCAATCCAAATTGTTGAGGGTCTTCCTATTTTCTGCTGACCCTGTACTCTGCCAAGCATGATGTCCTTCTCCAGGGACTCATCCGTCCTGACAACATGTCCAAAGTAGGTAAAACGCAGCCTCGCCATCCTTGCTTCTGAGGAGCATTCTGGTTGTATATCTTCCAAGACAGATTTGTTTGGTTTTTTGGCAGTCCATAGTATATTCAATATTCTTAGCCAACACCACTATTGAAAGGCGTCAACTCTTCTTCAGTCTTCCTTATTCATTGTTCAACTTTCAAATGCATATAATGCAATTGAAAATACCATGCCTTGGGTCAGGCGCACCTTAATCTTCAGGGTGACATCCTTGCTCTTCAACACTTTGAAGAGGTCTTTTGCAGCAGATTTGCTCAATGCAATGCATCTTTTGATTTCTTGACTACTCCTTCCATGGGTGTTGATTGTGGATCCAAGTAAAATGAAATCCTTGACAACTTCAATCTTTTCTCCATTTATCATGATGTTGCTCATTGGTACAGTTGTGAGGATTTTTGTTTTCGTTATGTTGAGGTGTAATCCATATTGAAGGCTGTGGTCTTTGATCTTCATTAGTAAGTGCTTCAAGTCCTCTTCACTTTCAGCAAGCAAGGTTGTGTCATCTACCTAACCAAGGTTGGTAATGAGTCTTCCTCCAATCCCGATGCCCCGTTCTTCTTCATATAGTCCAGCTTCTCGTATTATTTGTTCAGCATACAGATTAAATAGGTATGGTGAAAGAATACAACCCTGACACACACCTTTCCTGACTTTAAGCCAATCACTATCCCCTTGTTCTGTCTGAACAACTGCCTCTTGTTCCATGTAAAGTTTCCTCAGAAGCACAATTAAGTGTTCTGGAATTCCGATTCTTCCCAGTGTTATCCATAGTTTGTTAAGATCCGCACAGTTGAATGTCTTTGCGTAGTCAATAAAACACAGGTAAACATCCTTCTGGTATCCTCTGCTTTCAGCCAGGATCCACCTGACATCAGCAACGATACCCCGGGTTCCACATCCTCTTCTGAAACCAGCTTGAATTTCTGGCAGTTCCCTGTCGATATACTGCTGCAGGCATTTTTGAATGATCTTCAGCAGAATTTTGCTTGCATGTGATATTAACGATATTGTTCTGTAATTTCCACATTTGGTTGGATCACCTTTCTTGGTAATAGGCATAAATATGGATCTCTTCCAGTCAGTTGGCCAGGAAGCTGTCTTCCATATTTCTTGGCATAGATGAGGGAGCACCTCCAGTGTTGCATCTGTTTGTTGAAACATCTCAGTTGATATTCCTAGAGCCTCGTTTTTTGCCAATGCCTTCAGAGCAGCTTGGACTTCTTCCTTCAGTACCATCAGTTCCTGATCATATGACGCCTCTTGAAATGGTTGAATATCGACTACTTCTTTTTGATATAATGACTCTGTGTATTCCTTCCATCTTCTTTTGATGCTTCCTGAATCATTTAATATTTTCCCCATGGAATCCTTCACTATTGCAACTCGAGGCTTGAATATTTTCTTCAGTTCTTTCAGCTTGAGAAACGCCAAGCATGTTCTTCCCTTTTGGTTTCTTATCTCCAGCTCTTTACACATATTAATTAATTGCACATGATAATTGCTGGTGATTGGAATGCACAAGTTGGAAACAAAGAAGAAGGATCAGTCGTTGGAAAATATGGCCTTGGGGATAGAAACAATGCTGGAGATCCAATGATAGAATTTTGCAAGACCAACGACTTCTTCATTGCAAATGCCTTCTTTCACCAACATAAACAGAGACTATACACATGGAGCTCGCCAGATGGAACACACAGAAATCAAATTGACTAGGTCTGTGGAAAGAGATGATGGAAAAGCTCAATAGCTTCAGTCAAAACAAGGCCAGGGGCCAACTGTGGAACAGACCTTCAACTGCTCATATGCAAGTTCAAGGTGAAACTGAAGAAAATCAGAACAAGTCCACGAGAGCCAAAATATGACCTTGAGTATATCCCACCTGAATTTAGACACCATCTGAAGAATAGATTTGATGCATTGAACACTAGTGACTGAAGACCAGGGGAGTTGTGGAATGACATCAAGGACATCATCCATGAAGAAAGCAAGAGGTCACTGAAAAGACAGGAAAGAAAGAAAAGACTAAGATGGATGTCAGAAGGGGCTCTGAAACTTGCTCTTGAGCGTCGAGCAGCTAAAGCAAAAGAAAGAATTGATGAAGTAAGAGAACTGAACAGAAGATTTCAAAGGGCCTCTCGAGAAGACAAAGTAAAGTATTATAATGATATGTGCAAAGAGCTGGAGATCATATACATACTCATCATAAAACCAAAAAAAAAAAAGCTGCCAAGGAATCAATTCTGACTCAGAGCAACACTCTAGGACAGAGTAGAGTTGCCCCCACTGGATTTCCAAAGAGTGGCTGGTGAATTCAAAACGCTGACCTTTGGGTTATCAACTGAGCTCTTAACCATACACATAATATACATATATAAATTGACAGCAACTATGAGTCAACCAGACAATTACATCAACTCCTGACTTCATTTTCCATAGGTAGATACAGCTTTGAAGGATGACTGTGTCCTCCTCACCTGCACACATAGTAGAAGTTTATCAGTCAAACAGTTTACATAATTATGTTTGATGCACATAGGTGAATGTACAGTTTTATTCTAAAAGTGAAATCAGGTGGGGGAAGTTTCACAACAAAAAGTGATGCAGTGACATTTCTAAAAATAAGATTTTGGAAGTGTCCAAAATGTTCACTATGAGTAGGAAATGACTCGGTGACACCTAACAACAACAGAAATGAATGAAAGAATAGTGGGGCTTATTGTGAGCATTAACAATGAACTGATTTTGATAAATGTCACTTAGATTAAAGAATAAAATTAACAAATATTCAATAGTATAGGTTAATGTCTTCTGTTTGCTTGCTTTAAAACAGCCATTTCCTTATGTTCCCAGGAGCCTAGGCAACTTAAAATTGTGGCAGCACTATTAACTCCATATGTAGCTACAAGCTGTCACCCAGAAAACTAGAATATTAAACAAACCCAAAAAGGTTCTTTGGATCTGTCAACAACCATTTATTAAAAATGAAAGAATATCAATATATGAGCCAACAGTGGTCAGTTTAGCCAAGGACCAAAGCAAGAGAGGCCATGAAGTGATACGAGTAAGAACATCAACTCTAGACTCATACGGGCTTGGGTTCAAATCCAAGCTCTTCTATTTAGTTATGTCTCATGGAACAAGTTACTTAAAACCCTTGATTTACACGCTTCTGGTGAGTATAAGAATGTCTACTGATAGAATCAGATAGCACAATACACATAGGAGATCAATAGGAGATCAAGCCCCCAGACCACTGACACAGAGAATAATTACCAAGATTTTTATTTATAATTCCTATATTATCATGAACAGGGCTAGTAAGTGCTTTTAATGATAAGCTCTTTGACTCAACCTTTTATTTAACAATGTAAATTATTTCATTTGGTCACAGTGTAGATATGCTAATTTTTAATGCATAGAATTTTTAAGTAAACTTTGTAGTCCTTTAGTAGCTCTCAAACTCACATGAATCCACTTCTATTCAGGTAGTTTCTTTAGACAAAGAACTTTAAATTGAATCTATATTAATAATTAAGTAAATCTTAATCTCTTCATTTCCCCTATATGGGGAGTTCTAAGTGTAATACAGTTTTAGAACTAAAATGTGCTTTAGATACAAACAAATCAGCCCCCTCTGCTTTTAGATCAAAAGAATTTCCAAAATTAGTGTTAAAATGTTTATAATGGAGAATACAATGTCCTCATGGCTTATGACCACGAAGTCCATGATTTTAAGTCATTTAAAAGTTAATTGTCCTGTATTGGGTCCTAGAACAGGAAAAAAGGACAGTAGTGAAAGAAGTAGTGAATTATGAATAAAGTCTGGAATTAAATTAACAGTAATATCCCAATGTCTGTTTCATAGATTTTTCAAATGAACTTAGGGTTACATGAGATGTTAACATTAGGTGGAGCTAGGTGAGGAGTACACAATAACTCGCTACAGAACCTGAGCAACTTCTCCCTAAATTTAAAATTACTCAGAATTAAAACCTTTTTTAAAAAAGAAAAAGGTAATGACTTTGTTTCTGCTATAAAAAATGTAGCCATCCCAGCTTCATCATGGACTAGCCATGTGCCCTTGAACGAAACACTCAGCCTCTGTGTTCTCACCTATAAAGTAGGGAGAGTAGCACTTGTTCAAGCTGCTCACTTAAGAGAGTCCAGTAAGACGGTTAATAGGAAAGTGACTGGCAAAGTATGAAGCTTTAAACACGTGAAAGAGTGATGTCAGAATTATTTTCAAGCAGTGACTACACACACAGAGTGAGCTAGAAAATTGAATCTGCCTTAAGAATAAATTATGCATTGTTAAAATCACTTTTTTCAAAAAATTATACTCCTTGCTAAATTTGCAATGGAACTGTTCCCATTCATGTAAAACTTTTGGAAAAAAACTTAGTAAATATTTCTGACTTATAAACAACTTTGTATCATGTATACTAGTTACCCGAACTCTAAACAATTATTCTAAAAGTGAGATGAGGTGGAGGAAGTTTTATAACAAAAGGTGATGCAGTGTCACTTATAAAAATAAAATTTTAAAGAAATGCCCAAAATGTTCAATAACAGTAAGATGGCTACTTCAAATTAATAGGGCATGATACTGTGAATAAAATGCTAATGAATAATAGAGACATGGAAGGTGAAGTATTTTTACAGTATGTTAAATGAGAAAAGCAGAAGAAAATTTTAACATACATGCCTATTTGTATAGACATATCAATATAATTTTAAAATCTAGACGGGAACACATGAAAATGGTAGTGATTTTTTCCTTTTCATTATGTATGTTTATATAATCATAAGGATATTTCAAATATTTATAATCAAGGTTAAACCCACAACACCATATTTTCCATCAACTAAACAGTTCAGAAAAAAGAGGTGGGATTTGGGGATTACTTAGTAATCCAATATAATTTGTTTGTATAAGTAGAATTATCATGCTAACACAATAGGGGTTAGACTATTACGTTAAAATGTTACAATTGTTATAGATTTTCCATAAATAGCCATACCATGAGGTAAGCTTTACCCAGCTCCTACACTCACTCTGATATCAATTTTTAAATTCATGTCTCCGCCTAAGGAAGCAGTTTATTCTGTCCACACTTCTCCGAGAAGATTCCATGGTCTCTTCTTTCTTGATAGCCATACACACCGTGAGAGATTCCTTAGGGCCCCCCAAGGCCAGCTGTGAACTGTGTGCTCTGGGTGCTCTGGGGCATCTCTTGGGACTGTGATATTGGACGTTTTCCTCGCAGCTCCAAATTACCCCCATGGCCACTATTTCCATCCTATTAGTTTGAACATGAAACAGCAAAATTAATTCTAATACTAATCACTGAAAAACAATAGAAACTTCTGTCTCAACTTTGAAGTGTATATAACATTCAAAGCTATGTGCAGATTTAGTACTAAGGTTGTCAGTATAATCAGTGTTTTTGTTATTGTCTTTCTGTAATAGAGATATAAACATATATTTTAGAATCCTTTAAATGTATGTATATATGTCATACCTGCATATGTATATGCATAGGTAAATAAACATGGTTACTATAAATTAAAAGAATAGATTTAAATTCCATTCTTAATCATCCTCCCTGTTGTTTCTTAGTCCACTGTGTTTTTGATCCAGATTATTATTATCACTTATTTCAGCAATATTTATACATTGTCTGTCTACCTAAGCATATTCCCTTCCCTGATAACCTGGGAAATCTCTTCTCTTCACTTTGCAGATGCTTTTCTCTCTTTCAGTGTTGCTCCACTGATTTCTCTAACTATCTCATCTTATACTCTATTCCTGGACTTAAAAAAAAATACTAACCACACTCTCCACCTGTATACTTCCTGATGGATGCCTGAGCCTTATTTGTTCTCTCTTAGCAGTTTAGTTTATTTTGGGAGAGAGACACAGGGCACCCCAACTAGCACCACAGCAGTTCAGAGCTTCAGTCATTTAGACATTCTTGAACAATTCTGAGACAGAAACCTAGTGCTACCTATTACATCAAATACACTTAGGAAAAATTTCAAAGTCAAGGCTCTGCTCTGTGATTTGAATAAATCATATTTCCTTACTCTCAATGCCCTGCCCTGAAATATTTCTGGAAACATTAAAGGACATATTATATATAGGAGCTGTGTAAATGAAAAAGCAGCACTCAAGATACCAGGCTCCTATAGCAGTATACTTTAAAATCTCAGAAAAATCCCACTTTTCAGCCTAAAACTCCAGAATGGAACAAGTATTAGGGGAGAAATGATAAATGAGAATATATTCAGAAAGAATAAATAAAATGCCATATCAAGAGCTAGGAAAAAATATGAACTTCTTGCACTTCTAAGTTATTTGGATTTAACTTGAAGATGACAAGCTGAAGACAGATCTAGTTTCATTAGATTTTAAGTAATTGGTACTCTCAACCCAGAAAAAGGTTTCTACTACATTAGCTGTTATTTGTGCACCATTAATTATGCATTACTTCTTATGTTTCCACCAACTTTGCTAATACCATTATCCCTTTTATAGACAAGGTGCCTGAGAACCAGAGAGATGATGTAACTAGCCCAAGTGTGCACGACATTGATAAACCCATGCATTATACTTGGTAGCCTGAACGCTACACTCATACTTTTAAGCGCTACATTACACATTGAAACTCCCTCAGAAAATGCAAAATTGTGAATTATAAATCTCTCCATGTACCAGTTCCTTGAAAACTCTGGTGATGGCAATCTCATATTCCTCATCGAGAAAAGTCCATTCAGTGGCTGGATAAAAGGCGCAGGTTGTTTCCAAGTCTTTTTTCTACACCTGAAAGAGAGAGAAAGAGCTTCACAGGCACACAAGGTGGAGAATATTCCCCACAGCTTCTCAAGTGCTGCCTTCAACGTGGTCTCAGGGAACAAAAAATAAAGATTCAAAAGTTTCCTACTTTAGTTCCAGCTAGAATTTAAAGAAGTTTCCCAGAGAAGGCATGAACCTATAGCACTGTCTCTCAGTTGCCCCCTGGGGTTTGAAAACTTCCCAACAGTATGAGTCTCCAAGACATGGTTTTAAGTGGTCTAACTTGCTTAACTGTTTGCAAAACTTTTATGTCCCTGAGTAATTAGGTTATTTTTTTTCACCTACCTTTTTTTTTTTTTAGCTGTTCTTGAGTTTCTATTTGAAGGTGCTTACATTTCCCTTTATGTTCAGGAAGAGAACACTGTGTATGCTGGGATGGAAATGCCTATGTTCTTATTAAAAGCAAGAGCTGAGTTCTGGGATAAGGCACAGCATTAATCCATGAGGATAGCATATCTAGTTCTTAGGTTTGGGAACCAATGAGTGCTTGTTAAAGAATAATACATTTCATGTATAAATTATATGCAAAAATGTATAAAAACCAACCAAACCAAACCCAGTGCCATTGAGTCAATTCCGACTCATAGCGACCCTAGACGACAGGGTAGAACTGCCCCATAGAGTTTCCAAGGAGTGCCTGGCAGATTCGAACTGCCAACCCTTTGGTTAGCAGCCATAGCACTTAACCACCATGCCACCAGGGTTATAGATTAATACAAATATTATCTCTTTTTCTCAATAACTGATCCCTATTTTCCATGACTTTGAAACCAAGAGCCTGGTTTCTGACTCTGAGTGGAACAAATGGTTAACACACTTAGCTACTAACCCAAAACTTTAAAATTCAATCCACATCTAGGCACCTCAGAAGAAAAGCCTGGCCATCTACTTCCACAAAATCAGTTCTTGAAAACCCTATGATGTACAGTTCTTCTCTGACACATACGGGTTCCCCGTGAGGCAGATTAGACTTGATAGCAACTGTTTTTGTTTTTGTTTTCTAAGAATTTTTTTCTCTTTTCCTGTAATTGGAAAAGAATGAATGGTAGATCCATAGAAGTTTGATGGGAAGCCTGGATTTGACCCATAAGGCCACTTCAGAAAGGGGTCAAAACAGCTTATTGCTCCATGTAATCTTTAAACATTTTACTTTACCTATTTATATGGCTTTTTGTACCCCACAAAAGATGGAAAATTGAAGTGATTCATGAGAAAAGTCAAGGCCTAGAAGCACCTTCGCATCAGTTGCCTATGGGATTAACGAATGTGTGTTGTTTTCTTTTTATTAAAATTTTAGATGTCTGCCTCAACCAGAAGAACTGGCCAATATGGACCACAAATGCAGTGATACAGACAGAAATCCCCAGGGAACTGCCTGAGTCACGGCATGGAGCCTATGGAAGGTCTGGGTGATCTCGCTAGGTAGCAGGAAGAGGGGCACTCAAGGTAAAGAATGTCTTCCTCACTCTCAACACCCTCAGTCAGAGCATGGACAGGTGAGAGCTGATAAGGGCCCACACACACAGCACAAGGCCAAGGAGTAGCAGGGGACCATTTTTATCCCAGAGCCCTGAACATGTGCTATGTCACCCAAACTTAGCATGTCAGCACCACTCTGGTAACCCAATGTGGTGAAATCCTGTGAAAAAAATAAATACTCAGCCTGCAAAAACCATTTGCTTGCCAGATGACCCAACTGGAGCTAGGGTCCCAGCCACAGGTCTTGGCATAACATCACTGGGGCTGAGTAAGAGCTTATGGAGGCTGCTGGTTGACCCCATGGATGGGCTAGAGTATGGAAGAGCAACTTGAAAAGGAGAAATAGGAAAGGGCCCATGCAGTCAAGTCCAGGTTGGGGAGACTCATCTGGAAAGCACCTCTAGCTTCCCAATACTGGGCATTGGAGAGCTTAGAAAATTTTCAGAAGACACTCCAAAGTGTGGAAGCAAGGATAGCGTTCTGCTGGCCCAGGTCTAAGGGTAACACATTGCTGTCATTTTGATACCATACTGCTGTCTAAAATATCAGTTCTCTATATCTATGAACATAAAGTGACAATTGATGCAATTTATAAAGTCAGGGGAAAGATAATTGTTCCAGACAGAGGGAATAGCACAGTCCCTATGGAAAGAACATAACTCGTCACTAAGAGGAACAGAAAGGGGCCACATGGACTGGAAGATCAGTCAGGGTTTGTCTATGAGAGAGGAGTTCAGACAGGTAGGAGAGCAGCAAGATTACTGCTGCCTGATCTTCAGCAACTGTAATGTTTTAACTTACCCTGAATGACATGGAGTGCAATTTGCAGTCATGATATGATCTTATTTATGGTTTTAAATCATTTCTCTGTGCTGAGGGTAGAGTATTGGGGTAGGGGGTTCAAAGATAAAAGCAGGGAGACTATGTAGGAGGTAATTGCAATAATCCAGGTGATTACAATGACGGCTTGGAATTAGGTGACAGCTCCAAAAATGATAAGAAGCTCTTGAATTTGGGATACATGTCAAAGTTAAAGCCAACAGGATTTCTGGATAGAGTGGATGTGGGGAATGAGAAAATACAAATAGATCAAATGCGCCAACAGTCAAGATGAAGGATGACATGTGTGGAATCGATCTGGGGATGGGAGCAGAACCAGGAATACAGCTTTGGGTTTGTTCAGTTTGAGATATCTATTTGCCATTTAGATGGAGATACCATGAAAGCAGGTGGATGTCCAGATTTCAAGCTCAAGGAAGATTCTGGGACTTAGATATTAATTTGGGAACCTTGGTCATGTAAAGAGTATGTGAAGGCAGAGGACTACATCAACTGGGTTAAATGGTGCTAATAGATTTAATAAGATGAGAAACTGGCAATTGCTGTTAAATTTTATGTTGCAGAGGTCTGAGTTGTCCTGGAGAATAGGATTTGCAGATAGTATTAGGTATTAAAGTGTGACTGACAGGAGTTTAAAGAGAATGGAAGAAGAGAAATGGGAGACAGGCATCACAGTGATCCCTTGAGTTCTGCTGCAAAAGAGGGAGAATGAAATGAGGTATTACATAAAAAGGAAGTGGAGTAAAAAAAAAAAAAGGTTTCTTTAAGGATGAGAGAGATAATGAATTGCTTCTTTGTTAATGTAACTATTCCAAGAGAGAGGGAAATATAGATGAAATAAAAGACAGAAGAGATTCTTAGACAAGTAAATGTCCTTGTGTAAGCAGTGAGAAGATGACATCCCATGCAAAAATAAAGAGAATGGTTGCCTTTGGTAAGGGTCACAGACACTTTGTTTAAAATAGCAGTTAAGAAGGCAGCATATAAGTGAATGGAGGCTGGTAGAATGATAGATATAGTTGTAGGAGTCTGGAAGTTCTCTTTTGATGGTTTAAATTAACTAAATTAAATATGAAGGAAGTACATCAACGTTTCCCATTAAGTTTGACACTTGTGGTAGTTTTTTAGGCAGATACCTTTCTTCAAATTAAAGTATCCTTCTATTCTTTTCTTTGCTAAACCTTAGTATCATGAAGAGTTGTGAATTTTTCCAATTCTAATACAGAGGTGATCATATAATTTATCAGCTGGTATTAGTAACAAGAAGTCCTGATAACAAAAGAGTAAGACCAAGATTTGTTTCAGATGTCAGGATGCTAAAAAAAAAAAAAAAAAAGTCAGACATTGAGCTGTTAAATATGCTTAATGAGTAAAGTCTATTTAACGTGAACTAATCTGGGGATCCCATAGAATGATACGAAATTTGTGAGAACTAATTAACAAGGAATATCAGCATTAATGAACAGAACAGTTCATAAATGTAATAGATGATATAGATTCTGATATTACTTTATTTTTTAGCAGTGACTTAAACAAGTTGGAAATTTAGTTCTCTGTTACATAAATGAAGTTTGAGCCAAGTAGTATGGGGCTGGTATTACAACTCTATGATAGGGATATGGAATCCTTCAGTCTTGCTTTTCCACTAATCTTAACATACATCCTCATGGTCCAAAATGGCTGCCTGAATTCCCACAATGATTCCACAATCACAGAATTATTTAATATAACACCTTCATTTATATTTTATTGGCCATAATTCGTCACGTGGCCACACCTAACTACATTGGGTGCTGGGAAATGTCTTTTAGCTAGGAAGAAATATGCCTTAAACAAACAAACAAACAAACACTGCCATCCCTTGAATTCTGACTCGGAAAGTTTCCAGATTTGTGATCTTTATAAGGAAAGCAAACTGCCACATCTTTCTGCTGTAGAGCAGGAGATGGTTTCAAACAAATACTCCTTACATCAGCAGCCGAGGGCTTACTTACAGTGCCACCAGGGCTGCTCAACTAGGATCAGCACTCTAAAAGTAAACTTTTTTTTTTTTTTTCAGTTAAAATAGCTTCAGGAAGTTCCTATTCCTGATATCTAAGATATTTTTTTCCTTCTTTCCATAAAGGTTTTTCAAAGTATGGTTTGAATGGCAAGAAGCTTAATAATCTGATTCCTGTCTTTTAGTGAATTCTTTTCATTATTTTATTCTAAACAAACATAAAATTCAACTCTCCTCAGATTCCCTAAGATGATACTGAGCTGCCAACTCCAAGATATGAGTGACCTGAGGGTGGAAATAGCATTTCCTGACCTACGCATTAGTATTTTTCTGTTGCATTACATTACATTCAGCAATACAGGTTCCAGCCCCTATAAAGTATTTGGTCAAGCCCATTTTGATTTCTTTCCTCTTGAAATTTAATTTTTTTAAGTTAATGTTTTATTTTTCATCAGAAACCACCACCAATCTGGTCCACAATTTCCTCATGGCATTTTTCACTTCCTTATTCCTGAAAGTATAAATCAAAGGATTGAGCAAGGGAGTTACGAAGGTGTAAACTATGGCCACCATCTTATCGAAGGAGAAAGCAGATGGAGGTCGGGCATACACAATTATGCATGGGACAAAGAATAAAACCATGACAGTAATGTGAGATCCACAGGTGGAGAGAGCTTTCAGCCATCCTTCAGAGCTATGAGTTCTTAGAGAGAGCCAGATGACACAATAGGAGATGAGCAACAAGGAGAAGATTATGATGCAGATAAACCCACTACTGCCAACAACCAAAAGGCTAAGGATGTGAGTGTCAGTGCAGGCAAGCTTCAATAATGGGTTCAAATCACATAGGAAGTGATCGATAACATTGGGGCCACAGAAGGGCAGCTGGAAAATAAAGACAATTTGTATCACCGAACGTAAGAAGCCGCCTGTCCAGGCTACCCCCGTCAGGATACCACAGAGCCTCCAGTTCATAATAGAGGGGTAGTGCAATGGCTTGCAAATGGCCACATAGCGGTCATAGGCCATGGCGGTGAGGATAATCACCTCTACTCCAGCAAAGAAGTGATCAGCAAAGAGCTGGGTCATACAGCCCTTGAAGGAGATGGTTTTCTTCTCATAGAGGGAGTCCACAATCATCTTTGGTGCAAATGCAGAGGAATAGCAGGCATCTAGGAAGGACAGAAAAGCCAGAAAGAAGTACACGGGGGATCCCAGGAGTTTCGGGCTGCTGACAATGGTCACCACAACTAGCAAATTGGCCCCAACAGTTGCCATGTAGCAAAAAAAAAATACAACAAATTCTATTTTTTGAACACTTGGGTTCCATGAAAGACCCAAGAGGATGAATTCAGTTACAAAGCTTTCATTTTGCATATTTTGGAGGAAAAAGTGGAAGCTACCACAGTGACCATGTAGAATCCAAAATTATGAGAAAGATGT
Organism: Elephas maximus indicus; assembly: GCF_024166365.1. NCBI lineage: Eukaryota > Metazoa > Chordata > Mammalia > Proboscidea > Elephantidae > Elephas > Elephas maximus. The sequence continues at coordinate 105,207,421 of NC_064825.1, read as the reverse complement.
TTGTCTCAAACGAGTTTATGATATTGGCATAGTCATCAATGTATCGGTGAATCTATAAGCAAAATTATTTTAAGTCCTTTGTTTTTGTTCAAAATACAAAAAAAGAAATTTCTTGAGCTATGAGCCAGAGCTGAGGTTAAACCCTTTAAAACAGTCAGAGTTTTAATATGTGGGAATGGAAACATTCATACGTGGTAGGGATGACAAATAGTTTTTAAAGTGGGTGCCAGGTTTGACTTGTTAGGAGTGGCTACCAAGAGTGAAATGTTGAGGAGGATTCTGAAGCACATCCAAGATCTGAGGAAAGGAGGACTATAATGTATTAGTTATGCCTTCCATTGACATGGCATGGGAACCATGATGACTTGCATGGGAAATGCATCTCTCCCCAGGAGACTGCCTTATCTACAAATAAAAGAACAGATAACATGTATTTTAAGAGACATTTGGAAGCCATGCCCACTCTCCCAAATGTTTCTTTAAAAGTTTGAGCGGAACTGGGACTTTAAGATGGAGTACTTCATTCCGTATAAAAAATAAAGACCAAGGGAAAAAGTGCCTAACTGTATGCTTAAAGAAAATGAGTATATATTAAGTGTTGTTTTTTTTAATTCATCATTTTAAAATGAAAACTGAAACTGACAAAAATAATAATACCTACTTTAAAATGTTGTGTTGTTGACTAAGTGAAATAACTCAAGGAAAGCAATTGCTCAGTGCCTAGTTTCTAGAATACAGTCCATATTAGATTTTATTACCCCTAATAACCCTAATTTGGGAGGTTAAGTTAAAAAATTAACAAAAGGTATATCTGGGATTTTCTGGCTCCAAAGTCAAAGTCCATTCCACTGGATCAATAACAAGCGGTGAGAACGTTTCTTTTCTGGGAGAACTTCAGAGCAAGGATGGCCTTTCTACAGTCTCCACATACCTCTCAAGGTTAAAACCTTCTGATTCATTTGTTCGTGTTTAAATTAGACACCTCCGGGAAAAGAAACTCCACATGATTTATAATCAGAAGGTAATGGCCCTATCATATAAATAAATATCAAATACATATAGAAAGGGCAACAACCATGGAAGTGAAGAATAGAAACAACATATTCAACATAATCCAGTCTTAAGACTTTATTAATTCTTAACCAATTGTTTAAACAAAGTGACCTAACATGATCAAGTGCAACTCCTCAAGGTATATTCATTTCAAAATTATATAATGTTATTGTAAAACAGTAAATACATTGCTTACCAAAGCATCTGACAAGACTATGATGAGGGCCAATTTTGAAAATGTGAAAGCGTTGGTTATCCCAAAGAACTGTTGCAAACTGTTGTTATTATTATCTCACTCAATAAACCAGCTGCTTTCCCCATAGAAAGCATTTCCACGATTCAACCAGATAATTATTTCAACTTCTTACTTCATTTTCCATGGGTAGACAAGCATTGAAGAATGAGCATGTCCTTGTTTGTACCTATAATAGAAATTTATCACTCAAATCATTTACATAATTATATGTTTGCAAAAGAGATGAATAAAGTACTTGTGGGGCTTATATCAGCAAACTGATTTTGTTGAATGCCACTTAGAATTGACAAATAAAACTAATGAATATACAATTTTACAGTTTAATGTCATCTGTTTGCTTGCTTTTAAACAACCATTTTCCTTATGTTCCCAGGGACCTAGGCAATCCTAAATTGTGCCACTGTTAACTCCGTATCTAGCTGTAAGTTGTTACCCAGAAACAAAAAAACACAAAACAAACCCAAAAAGATCATTGGATCTGTCAACAACCATATATTAAAATATAAAGATTATCAGTAGAATAAAGGGTTAACCTAACCACAGAAGGCCATAACCACAACAGGCCAATTTGTTTCTCAGGATTCACAGGGCTTCAGACACTAAGAAACTGTATCAAAGAGGGAGGACTGAGTGCTCTAACTTGTTCAATGGACTGTGGAAGTGCCTACCAAAACTAAGTGACAATTTACCCCAGGAAGCGAGTTAGAGATCTACCCAATATCACACATAGCCCACATCACTGAAACAGTTATCATATGACAGACCCTGGGCCCCTGAGCCAATAGACCAAACTGTTAGAAAAGATGAACAAGAAAAGGTCACCCAATCACGATCTTAGTTCTTTGTATTTCCTTAAACCAAAGATAGTCTCTAAGTAATTTTCTTGTAGGCAATTATACAAATGGCTGTGAAGAACCCCTAGAACCCCTTTTACTCATGATGAATCAGCACCTGTCAAAATTGTATAAAAAGCACTTATTGATTATCCTTCTTTGGATTTTGGTTTATTTGTAGCCTGAGCGCTTGGAGCCAATATCCTTTTTTGTTTTCTGATATGTCACAATAAAAAACTCTGTTGCAGGAGGCTTTAGTGAAAGTTATCACTCTACAACAGATACAGGATTCAACAGTGGTCAGTTTAGCCTAGGACAAAAGTAAGAGAGACAATGAAGTGAAATAAGTAAGAACATCAACTCCAGACTCATACAGGCTTGGGTTCATATCCAAGTTCTTCTATTTAGTTATGCCTCATGGAACAAGTTACTTCAAATTCTTGGTTTCCACCTCTGAAAAGTGAGCTAATAAGAATGCCTGTTGATAGAATCAGATAGCACAATACACCTAAATACATTCAACAGGATATCAAGCCCCCAGACCACTGACACAGAGAATTGTCAACATTTTTACTTACACTTAATTCCCCTTTTACCATGAACAGGGCTGACAAGTGCTTTTACTGATAAACTCTTTGACTCTTTCTTTTATTACTTTAAAAATGGAAATTATTTTATTTGGTCACAGTGTAGACATGCCATTTTTTTTTTTTTTTTAACACATAGCACTTTTAAATAACCTTTGTAATCCCTTAGTACCTGTGAAACCCACATGAGTCCACTCCTACTTCAGGCAGCTTCTTTATACAAAGAAAATCGAGTTGTCTGTAAATTAATTGATGCTAATTTATATTAATGATTGCATAATTCTGAAAATGCAAAAATGTGAATTATAAATCTCACCATATATCATGTTTTTTTTGAAAATTCTAGTGTTGCCAGTCTCCTATTCTTTATGGAGAAAAGTCCCTTCAGTGGCTGGATAAAATGTGAATGTCATTTCCAAGTCTTATTTCTACATCTAAGAGAGAGAGAAAGTCTCACAGGCACACAAGGCAGAGAATGTTCCCCATTGCTTCTCAAGTGCTGTTTCTAATTTGCTGTCATGGAACAAAACACAGAGAAGCAAAGGTCTCCTCCTTTATTTCCAACTGGAATTTAAAAAGGTTTCCCTGAGACAACATGAACCTGTAGAACTGCCTCTCAGTTGCCCCTGGGGGTTTGAAAAATTTCAGTCAGCATGATTACCCCAGGTACTTTTACGTGGTTTGAAGTATTTAAGCATTGGCAGCATCCCGAGGTCCCAAATCAATTGGGAATTTTTTTTTTTTAATCTCCTTCTTTCATACCTACTCCTGAGATTCTATGTGAAGATGTTTTCACTTCCCTTTATGTTGAGGAACATAACAATGTGTATGCTGGAATAGAAATGCCTATGTTCTTACTAAATGCAAGACCTCAGTTCTGGAATAAGGCACAGCATCTATACATGAGGACAGCATGTGCTGTTCTTGGGCTGGGGTAGCAATGAGTGCTTCTTAAGAAATAACATGTTTCATATACAAATATGCAAAACTATATAGATTAATCCAAATGTTATTTTTTTATCTACATACCTGATCTAGATATTCCATGACTTTAAAACTATAAGCCTGATATCCGTCCCTGGGTGGTATAAATTGTTAATGCACACACCTGTTAACCGAAAAGATGGATGTAAAAGTCTACCTCGAGGCACCTCAGAACAATGTCCTGGCCATCTACTTCCAAAAAATTAGTACTTGAAAGCCCTATGAGGCATAGTTCTACTCTGACACACATGGGGTCCTCATGAGTCAGAATCAACTCGACAGTAATGGGTTTCATTTGTTTAAAATTTTGTTCTCTTCTCATGTCATATGAAAAGAATGAATGACAGATTAGTTTGCTCTGGTGAAATGTAGCATTGTGATTGAAGTTTGAAGGAAAACCTGGAGATGCCCCATCAGGCCACTTCAGAAAGGGGCTAAACCAAACACTTTGTTACTCCATTCACTATTTAAACATTTTACTCTACCTACTTCTATGGCAATTCATACCCCACAAAGATGTAAAATTGAAGTGATTCATCAGAAACGTTAAGGCCCAGAGACACCTTCACATCAAGCACCTATGGGAACAAAGAACAAGGGTTGCGTTCTTTTTATTAAAATTTTAGAGATTTGCCCTGACCAGAAGAACTGGCTGACATGGACCACATTCCTTGTGATTCAAGGACAGAAAGCCACAGACAGCTGCCTGATATAGGGTGTGGAATCTGTGGAAAGACTGGATGATCTTGTTAGGTACTGTCAAGATGGACACTCAGGGTAAAGGATGTGTTCCTTCACTCTCAACACCCTCAGTCAGAGCATAGACAGATGAGAGCTTGATAAGGCCCCAAACAAAGGGCCCAAGGCCAAGGATCAGCAGGGGACTATTTTTATCCCAGAGCACTGAACTTGTGTCCCCCGAACTGAGTATTGTCAGCACCACTCTGGTAACCCAAAGTAGTGCAATCCTGTGGAAATAAATAAAGATCCAGCCTGCTGAAGCCATTTGGATGCCAGAACACGTAACTTGAACTGGGGTCCCAGCCCCAGGACCAGTCATAACTTGATTGGGGCTGAATAAGAGCTCCTGGAGGATTCTGGTTGACTCCATGGATGGGATAGAGTATGGAAGAGCAAGATGAAAAGTAGAAATAGTCAGGGGTCCTTAGAGTCATGTCCATGTTGGGATGCTATACCCAGAAGGCACTACAGACTTCCCAGTCACAGGCACTGGAGAACGTTGGATATTTTGCAGCAGGCACTCCAAAGCATGCAAGCAGGAGCACAGTTCTGCTTGTCCAGGTCCAAGGGTAGTTTTACGTAAAATATCACGTCTTCAAATTTGTGAATATAAAATGAGATTGTAAGTCATTTAGAAAGTTCAGGGGAAGGAAAAGTATTCCAGACAGAAGGAATAGCCTATGGATGTGAAGGCCCTATGGCAAGAGTATGCCTGACCAGCAAGCAGAACAGAAAAGGGTCACATGGACCGGAGAATCAGTGAGGGGTCAGCCATGAGAGAGGAGTTCAGAGAGGTGGGAGGGTAGCAAGATTACTTCTGCCTGATCTTTAGCAATTGTAAGGTTTTAGCTTTTACCCTGAGCACCCGTGCAGTTGAGTAGAGTCATAATATGATCTGACTTATGTGTTTAAAGGATAACTCTAACTTTCTTGCTAAGGATAGAATTGGAGTATTGTATACAAGGTAAAGCAGGGAGACTAAGTAAGAGGAACTTGCAATAATCGAGGTGAAAGAGGATGGTGGCTTGGAATTAAGTGACAGCTCTCAAAATGAAAAGAAGTTCTTGAATTTGAGACATAGGTTAAAGCTGACAGGATTTCCTGATAGATTGGATGTGGGCAAGGAGAAAAACAAATGAACCAAATGAGCCATTGGTAGAGATGGAGGATGACGTGAGTGGAGACTGCTTGGGGATTGGGTCAGAACAACCAGAAATACAGCTTTGGATTTATTCAGTTTAAGAAACCAACTTGTCATTTAGATGGAAATACCATGGAAGCAGTTGGACCTATAGATCTCAACCTCAAGGAAGACGCCTGGGCTGGCGATATTAATTTGGGAACCTTGGTCATGTAAAGAGATTATGTAAAGAAAGAGGGAACAGATCAACTGGTTTAAATGATGTTAATGGATTTAATAAGATGAGAAATGAACAACTGTTGTTAAATTTACCAATGCAGAGGTCTGTGGTGACCTTGAAGAGAGGATTTTCAAATAATTTTAATTATCGACATGTGACTGAAAGGAGTTTAAAGAGAAATGGGAGATGGGCTTTATAGAGATCCCTTAGTTTTGCTGCAAAGGAGGGAGAATGAAATGGGGTATTAGATATAAAGGAAGTAGAGTAAAAAAAAATATTTTTTTTTCCAAAGAGAGAGGTAACAGATTGCTTCTTTGATGATGTAACTGATCCAGTAGAGAGGGAAACATGGATGAAATAAGAGTCAGAAGAGATTCATAGACAAGCGTCCTTGTGTAAGCAGTGAGGAGATGAGGTACCATGTAAAAGTAAAGAGAGACTGGATGTCTTTGGTAAGGGTCACAGACGCTTCATTTACAGTAACAGTTAGAAGGCAGAATATAACTGAATGGATGCTGGCAGATTGATAGATATAGTTGTGGGAGTCTGGAAATTCTCTTTTGATGGTTTAAATTATTTCATTGAAATAGGGAGAAAGTACGTCAATGCTTCCCATTAAGCTTGATGCTTGTAGTAATTTTTTAAGCAGATACCTTTCCTCAAATTGAAGTATCCTTCAATTCCTACTTTGCTAAACCTCAGAATCATGAACAGGTGAGAATGTTTCAAATTCTAATACAGAGGTAATCATATAATTTACCAGTTAGTTTTAGTAACAAGTCTCCATAACAAAACAGTATGAACAAGATTTGTTTCAGATGCCAAGGTGTCAAAAAAAAAAAAAAGTCAGACATTGAGCTGTTAAAAAACATGTTTAATGGGTAAAGGCTATTTAATGTGAACTAATTTGGGGATCCATTTTTTTTTTTTATACAACTGTAAGAAATTTTTTTATAGAACTGTAAGAAATTTGTGAGAACAAATCAACAGGGAATATTACAGCATTAATGAACACAACAGCTCATAAATGTAATAGATGACATAGATTCTGATATTAGTTTATTTTTTTAGCAGTGACTTAAACAAGTTGGAAATTTATTTACCTCTTACATATAGGAAGTCTGAGCCAAGTAGTATGGGGCTGCTATTTCAACTCTACAACATTAGGGTTTTAGGATCCTTCAGTCTTGCTTTTCCGCTAACCTTAACACACATCCTCAAAGTCCAAGACGGCTGCCTGAACTCCCACCACAATTCCACATTCACAGAATTACCATTTAATAAACCACTTTCGTTTACATTTTTTTTGGCCATAGTTTGTTCACATGGTCACACCTAACTACATTGGATTCAGGGAAATGTCTTTTAGCTAGGAAGCAATATTTCTTAAAAAACAACAGCAGCAACAAAAAACAAACAAACAAAAAAAAACAATTGCCATCTCCTGAATTTGGACTCAAAAGGCTTCCAGATTTTTTATCTTTATAAGGAAAGGAGACTGCCACATCTTTCTGCTGTAGAGCAGGTGGTGGTTTCAACCCACCACACTTTATGTCAGCAGCTGAGGGCTTACCTACTATGCCACCAAGGCTGCTTGACTGGGATCAGGACCTTAAAAGTAAACTTTCTTTTTTAGTTAAAATAGTTTCAGGAAGTTCCCATTAATGATATCTAAGATTTTTTTCTTCTTTCCATAAAGGTTTTTCAAAGTATGGTGTCAGTGGCAAAAAGTTTAATAGATAATCTGAACCCTCTTTTGTAGTGATTTCTTTTCATTACTATATTCCAGACAAACATAAAATTCAATTCTCCTTAGATTACCTATAAGGATTCTGAGCTGCCAACTCCAAGATATGAGTGATCTGTGGATGGTAATAGCATTTCCTGATCTACTCGTTAGTATTTTTCTGTGGCAGTACATTACGTTCTGCCTTACAAGTTCCAGCCCCTATAAAGTATTTGGTTAAGTGCACTTTATTTCTTTTCTCTTGAAATTTAAATTTTTAAGTTTTATTTTTCACCAGAAACCCAGCAATCTGGTCCATAATTTCCTCATCGCATTTTTCACTTCCTTATTCCTGAAAGTATAAATCAAAGGATTGAACAAGGGAGTTACGAAGGTGTAAACTATGGCCACCATCTTTTCGAAGGAGAAAGCAGATGGAGGTCGGGCATACACAATTATGCATGGGACAAAGAATAAAACCACGACAGCAATGTGAGATCCACAGGTGGGGAGAGCTTTCCGCCGCCCTTCAGAGTTATGAGTTCTTAGCGAGAACAAGATGACACAATAGGAGATGAGCAACAAGAAGAAGATTATGGTGCAGATAAACCCACTATTGGCAACCACAAAAAGGCCAAGGATGTGAGTGTCAGTGCAGGCAAGCTTCAATAATGGGTACAAATCACATAGGAAGTGATCGATAACATTAGGGCCACAGAAGGGCAGCTGGAAAGTAAAGAGACTTTGTATCACAGAATGCAGGAAGCCCCCTGTCCAGGCTACCCTACCCCCATCAGGATACCACAGAGCCTCCAGTTCATGATAGAGAGGTAGTGCAATGGCTTGCAAATGGCCACATAGCGGTCATAGGCCATGGTGGTGAGGATAATCACCTCCACTCCAGCAAAGAAGTGCTCAGCAAAGAGCTGGGTCATACAGCCCTTGAAGGAGATGGTTTTCTTCTCATGGAGGGAGTCCACAATCATCTTTGGTGCAAATGCAGAGGAATAGCAGGCATCCAGGAAGGACAGGAAGGCCAGAAAGAAGTACATGGGAGATCTCTGGAGTGTCGGGCTGCTCACAATGGTCACCACAACTAGCAGATTGGCCCCAACAGTTGCAATGTAGCAAAACAAAAATACAACAAATTCTATTTTTTGAACACTTGGGTTCCACGAAAGACCCAAGAGGACAAACTCAGTTACAAAGCTTTGGTTTTGCATATTTCAGAGGAAAAGATGGAAGCTACCACAGTGATCATATAGAATCTGAAATTAGGAGAAAGATATTTGTCTCAAACCAGTTTATGATATTAGTTATTAGTATAGTCATCGAAGTATTGGTGCATCCATAATCAAAATTATTTTGAGTGCTTCTGTTGTTGTTAAAAATACAAAATTAGAAATTTCTTGAGGCATCAGTCAGAACTGAGGTTAAACTCTTTAAAACAGTCAGACTTTCAATATGGGGGAAGGGAACCATTCATTCACATGCGGTAGGGATGACAAACAGTTTTTAAAGTGGGTGCCAGCTTTGACTTGTTAGGTGTGGCTACCTAGAGTGAAATGTTGAGGAGGATTCTGAAGCACATCCAAGATCTGAGGAAAGGAGGACTATAATGTATTAGTTATGCCTCCCATTGACATGACATGGGAACCAGGATGACTTGCATGGGAAATGCATCTCTCTCCAGGAGACTGCCTTACCTACAAATAAAAGAACAGCTAACATGCATTTTAACAGACAATTGGAAATCATGCCTGCTCCCCCAAATATTTCTTTAAAAAATTAGAGCTGAACTGGGCCTTTAAGATAAATTAATTCATTTCTTATCAAAAATAAAGACCAAGAGAAAATTCCCTAACTGTATGTTTAACATAAATAAGTATGCATTAAGTTTTGGGTTGTCTTTGTTTTTGTTTTAGTCATCATTTTAAAATGTAAACAGAAGCTGACAAAAATAGTAAAGCTCACTTCAAAGTGTTCTGCTGATGACTGAGTGAAATAATGCAAGGAAAGAAGCAATTGCTCAGTGCCTAGTGTCTAGGATACTGTCCATGTGAGGTCTTATTATCCCTATTTTACTATTAGCTAAGTTATAGTTTGAGTGTTCAAGAAATTAACAAAAGGTAGTTCTGGGATTTTCTGGTGCCACAGCCAAAGTCCATTCCACTGGATCCATAAAGAAAGGGGTGAGAATGTTTCTTTTCTAGGGAGAACTTCAGAGTAAGGATGGCCTTTCTACGGTCTCCACACACCTCTCAAGGTTAAAACCTTCTGATTCATTTGTTCATGTTTAAATTAGACACCTCAGGGAAAAGAAACTCCACATGATTTATAACCAGAAGGTATTGGCCCGACTATGTATATACACACGCACACATCAAATATATATACAAAGGGCAACAACCATAGAAGTAAAGAATAGAAACAACATGTTCAACATAAGCCAGTCTTTATTAATTCTTTAATTAGTTAAGACTTTATTGATTCTTAACCAATTATTTAAACAATGTGACTCAATATGATCAAGTGCAAGTCCTCACGGTTTATTTGCTTCACAATTATATAACATTATTGTAAAATAGTTCATGCATTGCTTACCTAAGCATCTCATAAGACTACGATGAGGGCTAATTCTGAAAATGTGAAAGCCTTGCTTATGGCAAAGAAGTGTTGCAGATTGTGGTTATTATTATCTCACTCAGTAAACCAGCTGCTTTCCCCATTGAAAGCATTTCCATGACTCAACCAGGTAATTACTTCAACTTCTGACTTCATTTTCCATAGGTAGACACAGCTTTGAAGGATGAGTGTGTCCTCCTTTATACCTATAACAGAAATTTATCACTCAAATCGTTTACGTAATTACATGTTTGCTAAAGAGATGAATAAAATACTTGTGGGGCTTATATCAGTAAATTGATTTTGTTGAATGCCACTTAGAATTGACAAATAAACTAATGAATATACAATTTTACGGGTTAATGTCATCTGTTTCTTTGCATTTAAACAACCGTTTTCCTTATGTTCCCAGGGACCTAGGCAATACTAAATTGTGCCAGCACTGTTAACTCCGTATCTAGCTGCAAGCGGTTACCCAGAAAACAAAGCATAAAACAAACCCAAAAGGGTCATTGGGTTTGTGAACAACCATATATTAAAATATAAAGATTATCAGTAGAATAAAGGGTTAACCTAACCACAGAAGGCCATAACCACAACAGGCCAATTTGTTTCTCAGGATTCACAGGGCTTCAGACACTAAGAAACTGTACCAAAGGGGTAGAACTGAGTGCTCTAACTTGTTCATTGGACTGAGGAAGTGCTTACCAAAAGTAACAATTTACCCCAGGAAGCTTGTTGGAGATCTGCCCTATATCACAGGTAGCCCACACCACAGAAAGCAATTATTATATGATAGAGGCAGGACCCCTGAGGCAACAGACCAAATTGTTAGAAAAGAGAAACAAGAAAATGCCACCCAATCATGATCTTAGTTCTTTGTCTTTCCTTTAACCAACGTTAGTCTGTAAGTCATTTACTCATAGGTAATTGTTCCAAGGATTGTAAAGAGCCGTTGAAACACCCTCACCCTTAATGAATCAGCACCTGACAAAATTGTATAAAAAGCACTTATTGATTATCCTTCTTTGGATTTTGGTTTGTTTGTAGCCTGAGTGCTTACAGCCAATTTCCCTTTTTTTGTTTTCCAATGTCACAATAAAAAACTCTGTTGCAGAAGGCTTTAGTGAAAGTTATCACTCTACAACAGATATAGGATCCAACAGTGGTCAGTTTAGCCTAGGACGAAAGTAAGGGAGACAATGAAGTGAAATTTAAGTAAGAACATGAACTCCAGACTCATACAGGCTTGGATTCAAATCCAAGCTCTTCTATTTAGTTATGGCTCATGGAACAAGTTACTTCAAATCCTTGTTTTCCACTTCTGAAAAGTGAGCTAATAAGAATGCCTATTGATAGAATCAGATAACACAATACACCTAAATACATTCAACAGGAGATCAAGCCCCCAGACCACTGACACAGAGAAGAATTGTCAACATTTTTACTTACACTTAATTCCCCCTTTTTCATGAACAGGGCTGACAAGTGCTTTTACTGATAAGCTCTTTCCCTTATTCTTTTATTAATTTAAAAATGGAAATTATTCTATTTGGTCACAGTGTAGGTATGCCAATTTTTTTTTAATGTATCGAACATTTGAATGACCTTTGTAATCCTTTAGTAGCTCTCAAACCTACATGAGTCCGCTTCTACTTCAGGCAGCTTCTTTATACAAAGAAAATCAAGTTGTACATTAATTGATGCTAATTTATACTAATGATTACATAATTCTGAAAATGCGAAAATGTGAATTATAAATCTCACCATATATCATGTTCCTTTTTGAAAATTCTGGTGATGGCAATCTCCTATTCTTTTACCGAGAAAAGTCCATTCAGCAGCTGGATAAAATGGGAACGCCATTTCCAAGTCTTATTTCTACATCTAAGAGAGAGAGAAAGTCTCACAGGCACACAAGGCAGAGAATGTTCCCCACTATTTCTCAAGTGCTGTTTCCAATTTGGTGTCATGGAACAAAACACAGAGAAGCAAAGGTCTCCTCCTTTATTTCCAACTGGAATTTAAAGCAGTTTCCCTGAGAGGACATGAACCTGTAGAACTGCCTCTCGGTTGCCTTCCGGGGGATTGAAAAGTTTCAGTCAGCATGATTATCCAAGACACTTTTACGTGGTTTGAAGTACTTAACCATTGGCAAATTTCTATGTCCCGAATCAATTGGGAATTTTTTTTTTTTAATCTCCTTCTTTTATAACTACTCCTGAGATTCTTTGTGAAGATGCTTTCACTTCCCTTTATGTTCAGGACTATAACAATGTGTATGCTGGGGTGGAAACGCCTATGTTCCTGCAAAATGCAAGAGCTGAGTTCTGGAATAAGGCACAACATCTATCCATGAGGAGTCAAAAAAATATTTTTTATCAATGAGAGCAGTAACAGATTGCTTCTTTCATGATGTAACTGATCCAGTAGAGGGGGAAATATGGATGAAATAATAGACAAAGGAGATTCTTAGACAAAAGTCCTGTGTAAGCAGTGAGGAGATAAAGTCACATGTAAAAGTATAGAAAGACCGGTTGTCTTTGGCAAGGGTCCCAGATACTTCATTTACAGTAGCAGTTAAAAGGCAGGATATAAGTGAATGGATGCTCGTAGACTGATAGATACAGTTGTGCGAGTCTGGAAGTTTTCTTTTGATGGCTTAAATTATCTCAATGAAATAGAATATTCATCTAATGTTTCCAATTAAGATGGATTTTTCTGCTAGTTTTTTAGGTGGATATCTTTTTCCAAATTAAAGTTTCTTTCTATTTCCACTTTATTAAACATTTTTATCATGAGTAGCGGTGAATTTTTCAAATTTTAATATAGATATAACCATGTATTTTACAAGCTAAGATTAGGAAACCCAAATCCCTATAGGAATCCTGGTGGCACAATAGTTAAGCATTTAGCTGCTGTCTTAGTTATCTAATGCTGTTGTTACAGAAATACCACAAGTGGATGGCTTTAGTAAACAGAAATTCTGTAACTCACAGTCTAGAAGACAAGAAATCTGAAATCAGAGCACCAGCTCCAGGGTAAGGCTTTCTCTCTCTGCCTGTTCTGGGGGAAGACCCTTGGCATCAATCTCCTCCTGGTCTAACAGCTTCTAACAGTTTCTTAGCACAGGAACCCCAGGTCCAAAGGACATGTTCCAATCCTCATTCTTCATTGTTGGTTGTGTGAGGTCCTCTTCTTCTCTGTTCTATTTCCACTCTTATATCTCAAAAGAGATTCACTAAGATACAATCTAAACTTTTGGATTGAGTCCTATCTTATTAACATAACTGCCCCTAATCCTTCCTTCCCCCATCCGTCTGTAGTATTGTGGGGGCCTCCATGTTGCTATGATGCTGGAGGTTATGCCACCAATATTCAAATACCAGCAGGGCCACGCATGGTTGACAGGTTCCAGCTGAGCTTTCAGGCTAAGACAAACTAGGAAGAAGAATAGCAGCAGAACATTGTCTAATATAGTGCCTGAAGATGAGTCCCTCAGGTTGGAGATCACTCAAAATACAACTGGGGAAGAGCTGCCTCCTCAAAGCAGAGTCAACCTTAATGATGGAGTCCAGCCTTCTAGACCTTCATTTGATGATGTGGCATGACTCAGAATGGGAAGAAACAGCTGCAAACATCCATTAATAATCCAAACATGGAATGTACAAAGCATGGATCTAGGAAAATTAGAAATTGTCCAAAATTAAATGGAACACAAAAACATTGATATCCTAGGCATTAGTGAGCTGAAATGGACTAGTATTGGCTATATTTTCAATTGGACAATCATATGGTCTACCATGCTGGGAATGACAACTGGAAGAAGAATGGTGTTGCATTTATTGTCAAAAAGAACATTTCAAGATCTGTCCTGAACTATAATGCTCTCAGTGATAGGATAATATCCATACACCTACCAGACCAGTTAATACAACTGTTCTTCAAATTTACCCACAAACCACTAAGGTCAAAGATGAAGAAGTTAAAGATTTTTACCATCTTCTGCAGGCTGAAATTAATCAAACATGCATTGATAAATACTGGTGATTGGAATGTGAAAGCTGGGAACAAAGAAGAAGGATCGGTAGTTGGAAAATATGGCCTCAGTGATAGAAATGATGTCAGGGATAGTGTGATAGAATTTTTAAGACAAATGACTTATTCATTGTAAATACCTTTTTTTCAACAATGTAAACAGTAACTATACACTTGGATCTCACCAGTGAAATACACAGGAATCAAATCGACTACATGTGTGGAAAGAGGTAGTGGAAAAGCTCAATATCATCAGTCAGAACAAGGCCAGGGGCCAACTGTGGAACAGACAATCAATTGCTGGTATGCAATTTCAAGTTGAAGCTGAAGAAAATTAGAACAAGTCCACGGGAGCCAAAGTAGGACCTTAAGTATATCCCACCTGAATTTAGAGATCATCTCAAGAACAGATTTGACTCACTGAACACTAATGAATGAATATCAGACCAGTTATGGAATGACATCAAGGACATCATACCAAAAGAAAGCAAAAAGTCATTAAAAAGACAGAAAAGCAATAAAAGACCAAAATGGATGTCAGAAGGGAGTCCAAAAGTTGCTCTTGAATGTTGAGTAGCTAAAGGGAAAGGAAGAAATGATGAAGTAAAACAGCTGAACAGAAGACTTCAAAGGTTGATTATAGAAGACAAAGTAAAGAATTAGAATGACATGCGCAAAGAGCTGGACATAGAAAGCCAAAAAGGAAGAATATGCTCAGCATTTCTCAAGCTAAAAGGACTGAAGAAAAACTTCAAGCCTTGAGTTGCAATATTGAAGGATTCTACAGGGAAAATAGTAAGCGGTGCAGGAAGCATCAAATGAAAATGGACAGAATACACAGTCACTCTACCAAAAAGAATTGGTCTATTTTCAACTGTTTCAGGAGGTAGCATATGATCAGGAATAGGTAGCACTGGATGAAGAGGTCCAAGCTGCACTGACGGCATTGGTAAAATCAAGGGTCCAGGAATTGAGGGAATACCAATTGAGATGTTTCAACAAATGGATGCAGTGCTGGAAGTGCTCATTCATCTATGCCAAGAAATGTGGAAGACAGTTACTTGGCCAAGTGACTAGAATAGATCCACATTTATGCCTATTCCAAAGAAAGCTGCTCCAACTGAATGCGGAACTTATTGAACAATATCATTAACATCACACACAAGTAAAATCTTGCTGTAGAGCATTCAAAAGCGGCTGCAGCAGTACATTGACACAGAACGGCCAGAAATTCAAGCAGGATTCAGAAGAGAACATGGAACCCGGCACATTATTGCTGCTGTCAGATGGATCTTGGCTGAAAGCAGAGAATATCAGAAAGATATTTACCTGGGTTTTAACGCAAAGGAATTTGACTGTGTGGATCATACCAAATCACGGATAACATTTTGAGGAATGAAAATTCCAGAACACTTAATTGTGCTGATGAGGAACCTGTACATAGATCAAGAGGCAGTCCTTTGAATAGGACAAGGAGATATTGCTTGTTTTAAAGTCAGGAAAGGTGTGCCTCAGTGCTGCATCTTTTCACCATTCTTATTCAATCTGTGTGCTGAGCAAATGAAACAAGAAGCTGGGCTATACAAAGAAGAATGGGGCATCAGGATTGATGAAGACTCATTAACAACCCACAATTTGCAGATGACACAACCTTGCTTGCTAGCATGAAGGAGACTTGAAGCACTTACTGATGAATATCAAAGACCACAACCTTCAGTATGAATTGTGCCTCATCATAAAGAAAACAAAAATCCTTACATCTGAACCAATAAGCAACATCATGATAAATGGAGAAAAGATTGAAGTCAAGGATTTCGTTTTACTCGGATCCACAATCAACACCCATGGAAGTAGCAGTCTTAGAAGCAAGGATTGTGAGACTACGTCTCACATACTTTGGACATATTACTAGGAGGGAGCAGTCCCTGGAGAAGGACACCAGGCTTAGTAAAGTAGAGGATCAGTGAAAAAGGGAAGACCCTCAACCAGATGGATTGACAGTGGCTGCAACAATGGACTCAAGCATAAGGATTTTGAGGATGACACAGGACCGGGCAGTGTTTCGTTCTGTTGTGCATAGGGTTGCTATGAGTTGGAACTGACACGAGGGCACCTAAGAACAACAACAACTTGGAGGATGAGATCTAATTGATAGGTAATATTACATGAATGGTCAGAACAACTCATGTAATAGAAGATGTAGATTCTGAGCCTACTTTTTTTTCTTTTAACAGTAACTTAAATGAGACAGAAATGTATTTTCCTCTTACATAAAGGAAGCCTGGGGCAAGTTGTATGGGGCTGGTATGGCAGCTCCACAACATCAGGCTTACAGGCTCCTTCTGTTTTGCTTTTCTGCTAACCTTGACACACATCCTAATGGTCCACCATCGCTGCTTGAATTTCCACCAAAATTCCACATTCACAGAATTACCGTTTATTATGACTTTCATTTTCATTTCATTGGCCAAAACTTAGTCATGTGGCCACACCTAGATACATGAGATGTTGGGAATTGTGGTCTTTTAACAAGGCAGTAGTATGTCTTAAAAAAAAAAAAAAAGGAGAAAACAAAACAAAATCTGTTGCCATCCAGTTGATTCTGACACATATCAACCCTATAGGACAGGGTAGAACTCCCCCTTCAGTTTCCAGGGTTGTGGTCTTTATGGAAGCCAACTGCCATATTTTTCTCCTGTGGAGCAGCTTTGCTTCATAGCCAACCATTTAACCATGGTGCCACCAGCTCCCCTTAGTTATGTGTCTAGCTAGTACTATAAATGGGAGTTCTATTACTAAAAGGGAAGAGAAGAACAGGTGTTATGGACTGAATTGTGTCCCCAGAAATAGGTGTTGTAAATCCTAACCCCAATGCCTGTGATTATAATCCAATTTGAGAATGGGTTTTCTTTGTTATGTTACTGAGGCTGTATTAGCGTTTGCTAACCCAGATTAACCTGTTGCCCTCGAGAGGATTCTGACTCATAGTGACCCTGCAGGACAGAGTAGAACTGCTCCATAGAGTTTTCAAGGAGTGCTCAGTGGATTCAAACTGTCAACCTTTTGGTCAGCAGTCGTAGCTCTGAACCAGTACGCCATCAGAGTTTGCATTAGAGCAGGGTGTGTCTTAAATCAATTTCTTCTGAGATATAAAAGAACAGATTGAGCCAGCAACAAAGCAAATAGAGTTGGGGGAAGATAAAAGCCATGCTACACGAGATGTCCAAGGAATAGAAGCTGAAAGACAAAAAGACCTCCCTCTAGAGCCAGAAGAGAAAGGCTTCCCCCATAGCCAGCACCTTGAATTCAGAGTTCTATCATCCTAAACTGTGACAAAATAAATTTCTCTTTGCCAAAGCTGTTCACTTGTGGTATTTCTGTTATAGCTGCAGCAGATAATTAAGTCAATAAGACCTCTGCCTCACCATGATTGCCTTAGACCAGAGATTGGCAAACTATACCCTAAAGGCCAAATTTGGTTTTCCACCTACTTTAGTTGTTTTTTCTTCCTTTCTTCTTTTTTTAATTGTGAGAAGTATATTTATAACAAAACATTTGCCATGTCAACAATTTTTACACTTACAGTTCAGTGATATTTGTGTTGTACAACAATCACTATTATCCATTTCTAAATATTTTCATCATCCTTAATAGACTCTCAGTGCCCCCTAAGCAATGACTTCTCATTTTCCCCTCCTTTCTTCCCCCGGTAACACTAATAAACTTTATACACTTGCCTATTTTGTAAATATTTCATATAAGTGGGATCACATAATATTTGTTCCTTTTGTAACTCACTTATTGCAATCAGTATAATATTTTCCAGCTTCATCCATGTATCAGGACTTTACTTCTTTTGGTGAGTAATTTTTTAATACTCTGCCTTATGCATGTAACACATTTAGTTTATCTATCTGAGCCTACTTTTAACACTAGAAAAATTCCCCAACAGATCAAAAATATTTAAGGTGAGGAATCTCATTTTGGTCCCTCCAATTATTAAATTCTATAAATGAAATAAGAAAATGATCATCATAAGGTTCTTACACAGGCAGACTTATTATGCTGTCACATACTTTTTCTCCTTCTTCAACATGGAGCAAGGTGAATAAATATAAAACGAATCCAGGTATTTAATTCTAAAATACTGTAAGCAGGCAGCAAATGTTATATTCTACTACAGGTATAACAAAAGTTAAATGGAAGCTATGTGCAAAGGTCTCAATACTAAGTTTCTAGAGTCATCAAAAAACCCATGAAAGATTTCTTTTTTAGTTTTATTCCAATAGAGTCATGCTGATGTCCGTGTTCTTTTTGGACTTAACGGTTAAAAAATAATAGGACCCTGCTTATCAAGGCCCTGCCTAGTTCCCATATCTCATCCTGTACCAAATTCCCCCTTACCCTCTGTGTACCAATTACCCAGATCTTAACTTCAGGCTAGTTGCTGCCTTAGGATTTCTGCATAAGCTTTTTTTTTTTTCCCCTGGGATTCTTTTTCCATTGATTTGTTTTGTGCTCCTTCTGTCTCATCATTCAGACCCTAATTTAGAAGGCACCTCTCAAAAAAGACCTGTGTCTACCTAAATAGAATGCCCATCCAGTCACACGTATACCACTCTATTATAATTTAGTAACAGTCTGTTATCACTATATGACTTTATTATCAACTTACATATATCTTTGTCTCCTGTATTGGAATGTAAGCTCCAAGAGGAAAGCAAAGCTGATTTTCATATAGACCACCATACACCGAGCACAAACTCGGCAATTATACCTCAATAATGAATAAACCTGGTGGTTAAGGAAAATTGTTGGTGGTTGTTATAGCTAGATAACTATTGTACATATAAATTTTGTACTTAAAAATAAAAATATTGATTTAAATGCTGAGCTTTGTTTCAAATACTATAACTGATCATTACAATTATTGTCATCATATATATCACATATATTTGTCTTAATAAGAAAATGATAACAATGTAAAATCATGCTATGACCTTTGACTTCCCATAGACCGAGTCAGGGGAGGCCTTTAGAAAAGAAACAGTGTCTCTGTGGTGACAGCTTTTCCACAACAGGATCAGGGAAAAAATAAACACCCTTTGTATTAGGAAACCCACATTTAGAAGGTAACAGCAGGAAATAGGTCAATATCATTTCTCTTGTTCCATATCTGTTGCTGTCAAGTTGATTCTGACTGACGGCAACCTTACAGGACAAAGTAGAACTGTCCCATAAGATTTGCGAGGCTGTAATCTTTATAGAAGCAGATTGCACATCTTTCTTCCCCAGAGCAGCTGGTGGATTCGAACCATCAACCTTTCACTTAGCAGGTGAGTACTTAAGCAATGTGACACCAGGACTTCTTTCTTGTCCAATAAAGAATTTATAACTTCATGACACAGGCGCTGCCTTTGCTGTTTGTTGTTGTTAGGTGCCATCAAATCGGTTCTGACTCATAGTGACCCTATGCACAACAGAAAGAAACACCAACCAGTCCTGAGCCATCCTCACAATCGTTGTTATGCTTGAGCTCATCGTTGCAGCCACTGTGTCGATCTACCTCGTTAAGGGTCTTCCTCTTTTCCACTGACCCTGTACTCTGCCAAGCATGATGTCCTTCTCCAGGGACTGATCCCTCCTCACAACATCTCCAAAGTATGTAAGACGCAGTCTTGCCATCCTTGCTTCTAAGGAGCATTCTGGCTGTACTTCTAAGACAGATTTGTTCGTTCTTTTGCCAGTCCATGGTATATTCAATATTCTTCGCCAACACCACGATTCAAAGGCGTCAATTCTTCTTCAGTCTTCCTTATTCATTGTCCAGCTTTCACATGCATATGATGTGATTGAAAATACCATGACTTGGTTCAGGCGCACCTTGGTCTTCAAGGTGACATCTTTGCTCCTCAACACTTTAAAGAGGTCCTTTGCAGCAGATTTACCACTTGTCTGTCAGCCTGTCGTACTGTGGGGGCTTGCATGTTGCTGTGATGCTGGAAGCTATGCCAGCAGTATTCAGATACCAGCAGGGTCACCCATGGAGGACAGGTTTCAGTTGAGCTTCCAGACTAAGACAGACTAGGAGAAGGACTGGCAGTCTACTTCTGAAAAGCATTAGACGGTGAAAACCTTATGAATAGCAGCGGACAAAGACACTAGATTCTAAAATCTCTTGACTCCTGCATGACTGGCTCTTAGTCTGTTTCCGTAAATGATAACAAAAGGCAGTGGAGAATTAACCATATGGGGCAGCTCTACTCTCTCCTGTCGAGTTGCTATGAGTTGGAATAAGCTCGACAACAATCAGTTTTTTTTTTTTTTTTTGGAGTGGCCTCCATATTAAATAGCACACCACTAAACTGAGATTATGCTTGCCTTCAAAAAGGACACTTTGTAGCACAAAAACCAGGAGAATTCTAACTCCTTAGGTGTTTATATGTATTTATCTTTCCCAATTTTTCCCAACCATTGAATTTGAAAAGATTAAAAATCAACAACTAAGTCTCTTTTAGACTGACATTTATTGGATAATATTTATTAAGCATCTGCTAGTTAGTTGACTAGAGGAGTCCTTAGTGGTACAAACCGTTAATGCTCTCTGCTGTTAACCAAAAGTTTGACATTTTAAGTCCACCCAGAGACGCCTCAGAAAAAAAAAAAAAGACCTGGCAATCAACTTCTGAAAAAAATCAGCCGTTGGAAACCCTACAGATCACAGTTCTACTCCAACACACATAGGGCTGTCATGAGTCAGAATCAACTCCATGGCAACTAGTTAGCTGACTGGAAGTGTATGAACCACTAGGTTTACAAAATAAATGAACAAACACCATCCATGTCCTAGCAATTACAATTTTGTGGAGAAAACAGAGAAAATTAAAACTCACTTACTTATAAAGTAAGTACAGTTTCTGCTTATTTATCGTAAGGATATAAATGGGATGGAAAGCTAGAGAATAACTGAAAGAAACCACTAGAGACAAGACTTCTCGAGGAGGTGGGTGGTCATCTGAAAATGATATTTTATATATATATATATATATATATATATATATATATATATATATATATATATAGGATTGAGCCAGATGAAGCATCTGGAGAAGGAGATGCCATCAGACAGAAGTGTGAGAACAAAAGCCATGAACTGAGAAAAGCTTGGATTCTCCAAAAATCAGTTAAAAAAAAAAAAAAAAAAAGAAGAAGAAAAGAAAGACAAAGGGGGCTAGAGCCTTGTGAAAATGATGAAGTACAAAATGTACCAGAGAGGTAGGCAGCAATGTGGTTAGGCAGAGTACTGCAGTGTCTTGAGCAGATTTGTATGCTTAAAAGATGCCACTTAGTATTGTACATGCAAGAGATTTGATTGAATGCGGAGCATGAGACCTCACTGTACCTATAGGAAAAATTTGTTCATGGCATGGAAGCTAGTGACAATCCAGGATTTGTTGCCTCTTCCAGAGTTCCTTCATGGCATTTTTTACCTCTGCATTCCTCAGGGTGTAGATCAAGGGATTTAACATGGGTGCAACAATGGTAAAGGACAGAGCCATTGCTTTGTCTATGGGATAAGTGGCCACAGGTCTTACATACAAGAAAATACATGGCACAAAGAACAAGACAATCACTATGAGGTGGGAGCCACAGCTGGAGAGACCTTTGCATCACCCTTCAGAGCTGCAAGACTTCTGGGAGCAGAGGATGACCACGTATGAGGCAACGAGGATAAGGAAGATGGTCACACACATCACCCCACTGTTGAGGATGACCAAGAGGCCCAGCATGCAGGTATCCATGCAGGCCAGTGTCAGCAATGGAAATAAATCACACATAAAGTGATCAATGACATTGGGACCACAGAAGGGTATTTGGTACATGAAGAGAAGCTGTATTGTTGCATGCATGGACCCGCCTACCCAGGCCCCTCCCAGCAGCAGGCAGCACACCTGAGAATTCATGATAGTCCTGTAGTGCAGTGGCTTACAGATGGCCACGTAGTGATCATAGGCCATCACGATGAGAAGGATGATTGACACTCCACCAAAGAAATGTTCTGCAAAGAGTTGGATCATGCAGCCTTCTAGGGAGATGGTAATACTCTCAGAGAAGGAATCCACAATCATCTTGGGAGCTATGACAGAACAATAGGTGGCATCCATGAGTGAAAAAGAAGGAAGGAAAAAATACATAGGTGACCTCAGACTCTGACTTGCAGTCATAGTTACCACAATGAGTAAGTTTCCCAGGACGGTGGCCACATACATGATTAGAAACACAGCAGAAGATATTTTCCGTAGCTCTGGGTTCTTTGTAAGACCCAAAAGAATGAACTTAGTTACATTGTTTTGATTTTCCATTTACTGTAGGCTGATGTAAGCACACAGCTACGAACTGGAAAATCTGCAAGAACAATTTTTTTTAATTATTGTAAAAATGTAATAATACAAATGCAACATTTGTCAATTCAATATTTTCCACACGTACAATTCACTGATAGCAATTACATCAATCGTGTTGTGCAACCATTACCAATATTCGTTGCCAAATTTTCCATTCCATTAACAGAAACTCAATGCTTCCTAAGTAATGATTCCCCCTTTCATCCTCTCTCTTGCCCCTGGTAGCTACTGTTAAACTCTGATCTCTATGCATTTGCCTATTCTGGGTGTTTTATATTAGTCAAAGGATATACAACCTTTGTCCTTTGCAAAAGCAATATTATTATTTCTTTTTATTTTGCTTTAGGTGAAAGTTTACAGCTCAAGCTAATTTCTCATTCAAAAATTTATACACATTTGCAAACCTCACAATGTGTTAGCAATATTATTTTTAATTGATAATCACCATGTGTTAGGCATTTTTTCTACCCCATCTCACACCCTCTTGACCTATCTTTCCAACCATTGTCCTCGCAACCAGCTGTCCACAATTATAGCCTGACAATAGTTTGATTCTACAAATTGATTCAACACTACCTCCTCTCACAGTCACATCTGTTGCTTTCTGTCCATGCACTTGCTGCCTGAGATATTTTGGAGACCCTGATACATCATTCTCACGCAAACACACACTTAGATATATGAGGGATTTCACATTCCAGAGGGAAACTCTTGATCATTTGGATATAGGAGCCAGTAGATAAATGGTAACCAGCTTAACTCAACCTTGGGTTAACTTGCTTTCCTTCCCTCTTTCACTCTTCCTAGTTCCTCCATCCTGTTTCCCAGAATAAACCACCTACGTACAAGCTCTTCTCTCAGCCTCTTCTTGGGGCCCAAGCTAGGATGCTGACCTTTAATCACTAGACATCCAAGAACTTGGGAATTTTCATTCATTTATTTCACATATTTATTGAGCCCCTAGAATGTGCTATTTGGAAAGCCTACAAGACAGAGAGGCCATATCCCAAGGAATCTCTACTTATTAAGGCCTATCCTCTGCTCCTCCCATCTACATTTCTTCCTTTTCAAATTGGCTTAGTGTTGTCATTGTTATTATTAATATCATTATGCATTTATAATATTCAATGAGTCTTTACTATGTCTTAGGCAGTAGAATATCCTATGAGATATTTTTGTCATTTTAGAGTTAAGATACTGAAGCTTTAAAAAAAAAAAAAAAAAACATAAAAAAAAAATTCATTGCTATCAAATTGATTCCAACTCATAACAACTCTACAGGACACAGTAGAACTGCCCCATAGGGTTTCCAAGGAGCCCGGTGGATTTGAACTGCTGAACTTTTGGTTAGCATCTATAGCTCTTGGGGTGAAAAAATGACATCAAGGTCATCATATAACTAGTAAACACAGAAGCCAGATTTTTCTGGTTCTAAAATCATTTCCATTAACAAATTATACGGTATCTCTTACTCTAGTATCAAGTGCACAATATGTGTGAACCACTGTTTCATGATATAATTTCACTTTCCTAATAATCCAATGAAATAGATATATTCTTCCCGTACTCACCAGAACATTCAACAAGTCTACAGTAAAGAACATGTTCTGCTTATATACATTAAGTACCCAGTCCTGAACCTATAAATTACAATGACTGACTGACTGCCCTATTGTTTCTAGTAATTTCCCAGATGTGCTGCTCACAGAAACTAAAACTTAATTCTCTTTCTCTGTTCCAGGAAGACCAGGTTCACAATGTGATAGACATCATCTCTGCACATACATAAGCATATCATTCCTTCCATTCTTCCTTGGGAAGGGGGACTCTCAGATAGAACAAAGGGATCTAAAGATGAACCAAAGTATCAATAAATCAACTCATTTATTATTATTTTTTAATTTATTACACGCTAGCAATGTGCTTGGTCTGCTTTATGCATTATCTCTCTCTTTTTTTTTTTTTCCCCCGTATCACACGAAATGGGTGCTATCATGAATCCCATCTTGAGGATAAGGAAACTGAAGCTTAAAATCATTATCTCATCTATGATGAGTGTGGGTTATGGATCCAAGTATCTTATTTCGAAGCACAAGTGCTTCACCGTTACACTCTACCACTGAAGAAGTGATCAGCAGCCTCTATTAGCTAGATGCAATTGTTTCTGTAGCAAAGAACAAATGATATGGTAAAAGCACTGTTTCAGTAGGCAGCAAACTCCCCTTTACTAAGGGTACTTGAGAACAGGCTGTCTTTTCCTTGGCAGGAATGTAGAAAGGGCGTTGCTTTAAACGGTGCTATAAACTACATGTCCTCTAAATACTAAGAGTCCCATTCTTAGCATCACCCTAACCCCTTACTCAACAAAGTAAGCAACTTCCAGAAGACTCTTTTCAAATCTACAGTATGGACCAACCCGAATTTCTTTCACCTTGAGCTCGAATAATTCAAAAGTTCTTGAATAGCTCTAATTAAATAGAAAGAACACATTCTTGGAAATCGGGATAGCTGGGTTTTATTCCACACTGTCTCTCTACTGCCTTAGGATACCTTGTTAGGATACTTACCACATTGGGCCTCAGTTTCCTCCTCTGGAGTGTGACTTGATTTTGGCTGATGACGGAATCCTAGGAGTTCAAGGGATACATCTCAGGGCTCTATCTCTTTCAAACACAGCAGCTCAGCTCATCTTCACTAAATGTTTACTCTTCCAAGTAAAATTTTCTTTGAGCCAATTTAGCACTTGAAATGTTTTAAAACAACACACACTGGAATAGATTAAAATACTCCTCTGTTGAAATCTATTAATTTATCACAATTTCGACTTTGACTACTAGTGCACATCTAAACAGAGCCTGACATTTATGACTCTCCTCCACAACTAGTCAACCTGCTATTTTTGTTCTTCTCCCTCTCACTGCAGGCAGGCCCATCTCCTGCTACAAGAACACACACCTCAGCCAATTATTTTGTACCCTGGGAAAGGCCATGGATTCACAGTGAGCAGACTTAGTTTTCCATTCCAATCAGGCACTGGAAAAAAACAGCTTCCTTGAGTCAATTCCAACTCATAGGGACCCCATGTGTGTCAGAGTAGAACCGTGCTCCACAGGGTTTTTGATGGCTAATGTTTTGGAAGTAGATCACCAGGCCTTTCTTCCAAGGCATTTCTGGGTGGACTTGAACCTCCAATTTTTCAGGTAGCAACTAAGAGTGTTAACTGTTTACACTACCCAGGGACTCCATCAGACTGCTTACTCACTTCTTAGTATCAACTTTCCTAACCTTCAAATCCTGCAAAAAATAAAAGAATGCAATAGTAAGTAAAGTCAACATGTGTCGTACTTACCACTTGAGGGTACATGATTTTCTCTTTTAATTCCCACAAAAACTATATGATATAGGAACTATTTTTTATCATTTTTTGAAATTCCAACCTGAATTTCTGTTGCAGTGAATGAGGCTTAGGAACTTGTGAAACTTCCTTAAAGCCTTTTGGCAGGTAGTTGATTGAGTTCACAGCACAGGCTACCAGCCACTATGCTCTACAACCCTTCCGAGAATTTTATATCCTGCCTTACAATGCTGTAGTGAAGGTCAAAGGAAGTAAAAAGCATGAGATTCTTTGGAGTGCACTGTTCAAATATTCATGATTATTTTCCATTCATTTAAGTTACTGCTTCCTCTGCCCATGCCCTCGACTGTCACCCAATCCATCATCATCCCTCCTTCATGCCTCACTCCTAATACCCTTTCACCACAGTCTTCATGAATATTTTGCTTGACATTTATGGTGTTTCTAATAGTCCGCCTTTCATACAACACAGCAATGAACATCATTTTACAAACATCTTTGTTTACTAGTTTGAATATTTTTATTGGAGAAATTCCTAGAAACATCATCACGGAGACCAGAGGCACATCTGTGGAAAGTAGTGCCTAAGGAGATTAGTTTTAAGTTGCTAAATGATGTCTCACAACTAGAGATGTAAACTGCCCTTCCCTTCCTCCCCTCAAGTGGTGTCCAGGGCCTGTCTCACACTTGCCATACCCTAGTTATGCTTCTACCCTAGATGTGCTTCTAAAAATATGCACATTTTTAACTCTGATGGATTCTGTACCATTAAAACCCTTTGCCTTGGAGTTGATTTGGACTCATAGTGACCCTGCAGGGCAGAGTAGAACTGCCCCATAGGGTTTTCAAGGCTGTAATCATTACAGAAGCAGACTGTTACATCTTCCTCCTTCAGAGCAGCTGGTGGGTTCGAGCCATGAACCTTTCGGTTAGCAGCTGAGCACTTAACCACTGCGCCACAAGGGTTCCTTTCTATAGCGTTACTCTCTCAAAGTTCTGTTTTATTCCCATCAGTAGTGTATTAAAAAGTCATTTCCCTGCATTCTTACTAACTTTAGATATTCTCAATCTTGGTTATATTCAACAAATTATAGGGTGAAAAATAATATCTCATTTAATTCGCATTCATTCAATCATTCATTCAAAGAATTTCATTGATGACATAGGTTACAAATTGGTACCCAGAAAAAGTTGGGTGAAATACAATGCAATGTCTGTATAGAGATATACTGTCTATATACAACTATCCATATTAAAATAATAATAACAATAAATTCTTAAGCACCTGCATTTTTGTACTTGGTTAGTTTTTGATATAACTATCTTATTTAATTCTCACATCTGGCAATGACAAGGCACAGTTTATGACTGAAAAAGAGCAAAACAAACAAACTGCTCAAGATTATACAGGTATTAAGTGACAAAGTCTGGATTTGAATCTATTCACCATTGCACGTTACATCTCTAGTTGTGAAACATCATTCAGCAACTTAAAACTAATTGCCTTAGGCACTATTTTCTGTAGATACGTCTCTGGTCTTGGTGATGATGTTTCTAGGAATTTCTCCAATAAAAATATTCAAACTAGTAAACAAAGACATTTGTAAAGTGATGTTCATTGCTGCATTGTAGGAACTTTATAGCCAATGTATGTTTCCTCTGCCTGAATTTCTCACAGAGATAATTTCTCCCATGAAGTTCTGGATAACAAGAAGAGGTTAGCAATGTGTTCAGTGAGTGCCTCTGGGTTGTCATTTTTAATGAGCAATAAGCAGCCCTGCTTTCTTGGGAAGGTATGTGCCCCAAGCATATACATCATCAATAAGGACTTTAAAAGGACTATTTCCATCCGTAAGTCTTCCGAATACACCTTGCTTTTCTTGAGAGTAGAAGACTTGTTAGTGAAGATGGAATAATCTCCAGTTGTGCTTTCGTGTAGGATGGAAGTTACTATATGATTGTAAATACAAAAATTAATGTTTACTTGGAATTCTTCTGCAGAAAGGGAGGGTTGTTCTTTCTTAACTTCTCCACCCTCTTCTTAAGCAAATCACCAGCATCACCCCCAACACAACACCACCACCACCGCTTCAGCAGGGATGCTCACAAATAGGTGTGTAAGTTTTTATATTGTTTGAGGGATATATTTTAAAGATTTCAACTCACAATGACATTGATAATGAAAACCAGAGATCTGAAGTATCATTTACTAAGTAAAAAAGAAAAAAATAAAAACACGATGTAAGTTTTTTTCTCAGAGGCCATTACTAGAAAAATTAAGGTTAAAGAAATTGGTACAAAAGGAAACAAGATATATAGATATATATATATAGAGAGAGAGAGAGAGAGAGCACCCTGGTGGTGTAGTGGTTAAAGCAGTCAAGTGCTAACCAAAAGATCAGGAGTTCAAACCCACCAACCACTCTGTGAGCAAAAGATGTTGCAGTCTGCTTCTGTAAAGATCGCAGCCTTGAAAACCCCATAGGGCAGTTCTACTCTGTCCTATAGGGTTGCTATGAGTCAAAATTGACTCAACTGCAATAGATATGTACATATATATATACGTTGCTGTTGAGTTGATTCTGGCACGTAGCGACCCTATAAGACAGAGTAGAACTGCCCCACAGGGTTTCCAAGGAACGGCTGATGGAGTCGAACTGCCAACATTTTGGTTAGCAGCCAAAAGCTTAACCAATGAACCACCAGGGCTATATATATATATATATATATATATATATATATATATATATATGTATTTTAATGTATTAAGTATATCTAAACATATGAGAGAGAATAGAAGGAAAACAGAAAAAAAATTTTAAATTATCCTCATCACACCAAGTGTTCCCATTCCTTTCTACAAGCACATCTTTGAATCACATATACACACTCTTTTATTTGCTAATATCCATATCTGGATAAAGGCCCAAATATTAAATTATGACATTTCTGTTTTGATAACGTGCCAAAAGTATTAAGGTAAATGAAGCTAAAAATTGTTGATAGCTCAAGGCTCTTACCCTGAGATCACAATTTGTGTAAACAGATCAAACAGGTGAATTATTAACACATTTCAGTTAAAATTGTGTGTGTGTTTAGATGATTCAATTATTTCAACAATTTCAAAATAGCAACTTAAATTAATAGAAACATGTTTAATACTTAAGCTTTTAGGGCCATCTCCAAAGCTCAGTCTGGTGTCATCTCTGGCTTCTGAGAACCCAGCCAGTTACCCAATGATCTCAGCAGGTAGAGGGTAGAAGGCCGTTGAGATAAATATTCTAGGATCACGTCAGAGTAACCAAAGGTCTGACTCCGGCCAGGATTTACTCGCATGAAGCTTCTTTTATAGAACAGCAAGAAATTAAGACATGTGAGAGTTTCAGCTTGGTTGTTCCAAATGTAGAGGCAAGTAAATCAGGACCTGTACAAGCCAATAAATAGTCCTATTACTTAATGGGGAATTATTTTTATAGAACTTGATGGCAACAGGTAGAGTGCCTAATGATTTTCAAAAGAAATTTAAAACAGGTGCTCTAAGTGACAAGGACTTATATAGGAAACAACCTTTGTGGTTGTCAGAGTAATTTAAATTTTCTCTAAATAGGAAAGATTGCCAAAAGACAGCCAGGAAAGCTATTTACAAAATCATTCCAGGGACTGTGCCTGCCATCTGGCTGTACTTTGAGCTTAATTTGAAAGGAGTTTCCAATCCACATCTTAGAAGAAGCATCATTAATAAGATACCTTCCTTTGGGTAACGGACCTGTACTAAAAGAGGACAGAGTGGTATTTTCAAAAACTGGAAATGCACCAACTTGCAGCATTGCAATTGCATCCCTTTGAGGCTGGGTCTCTACTGACTAAGGAGCTAATCACCATGCGGTGAATTCCCATTTAGCCCTCAGGGGCTGAGCATCGCTGGAACCAGACCAAGTTGATGATTCACAAGCACAAATACAGATCCTAGTATTAACCATTCAATTATTTACTCCAGCACAAAAAAAAAAATTTTTTTTTTTTTTTTAGCACTAAGCTCTGTCCTTAAATAACGGAATGACCACAACGATCTTTCTGCTTAATAATACAGATCCAAAAAAAAAATAAAAAAGAATACAATTCGGAGGCGGAGCCAAGATGGCGGACTAGGCAGACGCTACCTCGGATCCCTCTTACAACAAAGACACGGAAAAACAAGTGAATCAATCACATACATAACAATCTACCAACCCTGAACAACAAACACAGATTTAGAGACGGAGAACGAACTAATACGGGGAAGCAGCGATTGTTTCCAGAGCCTGGAGCCAGCGTACCAGTCAGGTACGGCACAAGCACAGAGACCTGCTCCACCCTCCTGAACTAACCCCGGGAGGGGGACCAGCCGGTTCCACAGGCGGCGTGGGACGCAGCCAGTAGGAGAAGTCCCCGGGAGGCAGTGACTGGTCTTGGAGCAGAAAGAGCAGCATCCGAGCCCGGGAACCGTCCCGCAGGGATTTGGACTGGATGCAGGTGGCTTCATTAACATCTGAATAGCCTGAGCCAGAGGGAGAACTCTGATAGGGATCTGACTGCATTTTTTTTTTTAGCGGATTTTCTGGAAAAACTAGTTTCCCAGTGATGGCTCGGAGACAACAATCCATATCAAACCACTTAAAGAAGCAGACCGTGACAGCTTCTCCAACCCCCCAAACAAAAGAATCAAAACATTTCCCAAATGAAGATACAATCTTGGAATTATCAGATACAGAATATAAAAAACTAATTTACAGAATGCTTAATGATATCACAAATGAAATTAGGATATCTGCAGAAAAAGCCAAGGAACACACTGATAAAACTGTTGAAGAACTCAAAAAGATTATTCAAGAACATAGTGGAAAAATTAATAAGTTGCAAGAATCCATAGAGAGACAGCATTCAGAAATCCAAAAGATTAACAATAAAATTACAGAATTAGACAACGCAATAGGAAGTCAGAGGAGCAGACTCGAGCAATTAGAATGCAGACTGGGACATCTGGAGGACCAGGGAATCAACACCAACATAGCTGAAAAAAAATCAGATAAAAGAATTAAAAAAAATGAAGAAACCCTAAGAATTATGTGGGACTCTATCAAGAAGGATAACCTGCGGGTGATTGGAGTCCCAGAACAGGGAGGGGGGACAGAAAACACAGAGAAAATAGTTGAAGAACTCCTGACACAAAACTTCCCTGACATCATGAAAGACGAAAGGATATCTATCCAAGATGCTCATCGAACCCCATTTAAGATTGATACAAAAAGAAAAACACCAAGACATATTATCATCAAACTCACCAAAACCAAA